>NC_140602.1:6035451-6450451 GCF_057381915.1 Diplotaxodon limnothrissa
TTTCCATTATTAAAGCATGTAAGAGGCTCTTATGAATGTAATGTTTTCTCTGTGTGCGTGTGTTTGTGATCTTGGTGTGTAATACTGATTTAATCTGTGTTGCCAGATACCACCCTGCTCCCCCAAGCACCCATCTGTGCATCCTGATAGTCGACACTGGGCAGCCCTCACCTTTGCAGTGTTGCATGGACACATTTCTGTGGTGCAGGTCCGAAACACATACATAAACAAGCTACATGTTGCTTGTTTATGTCACAATGACCCTTACAAGATGTCAAATATTGTTTAATATAACAGAGGTAATGTGCCTTTGCAGCTTCTTTTGGATGCAGGAGCCAATGTGGAGGGGGCTGCAGTCCGCAATGGACAGGAGAGTACAGCAGACACTCCACTGCAGCTGGCTTCAGCAGCAGGTGGGCAAACACACAAGGAACAGCTGATGTTAGAGTGGTGTCCATCTCACAGTGGGTCTGTGTTATGGCCACTAAATTACCACTTACTGTATAATTATAGAGGCGAAAAGTCAGTTGGAAGGTTTGACAAAGGAAAAGATTTTGTTGTACAGCTTGTCTATCACCTTTGTTAAAAGCGGTAATAATAACTTTATTGGTTATTTGTAACTAACAGAGTGTTAGGTCCAAGGACCACCTAGAGTAACACTTGGATTAACTTGTGACTCAGCAGGAGGAATGAGGAAATGAGAGAGTAAATGAAGGGGCAGTGACAGCAGCAGTGTGCCGCTTGTGGTTGTTTAGTAGTCTGTGGCCTGCATTCCTCTGTGGGATCATCTGAAAGCAACATGTAGCTTGAGTAAAGAAAACACACGCTCTTCATAGCAGCAGTGACAGTGTGTAAATAGTGCCTGCAATGAATGTGTTGGCTGTTTAAATATGCCAAATGAAATGTGATAAATTTTCATTTATGTTTGTGGTGTATAAATGTTTAAAATGGGCCTAAACCAGTAACAAACAAAAATGTTGACATTTTGGGAATAAAGATGAATAAAAAATAAGCACAAGGATAATAAATTATCTGCAAGTTTATGAACAAAGTGGAAATATTTATCTATTTGTGCTTCTCAGGCAACTATGAGATGGTGAGTTTGCTACTGGCACGAGGCGCTGACCCCTTATCAAAGAACCATGGTGGAAACGCCCTTACATCATCCCTCTATGAGGACATGAACTGCTTCAGTCATGCTGCTGCACATGGACACAGGTATGTATCCCCCAGTCTGAAAACTAGTACTGGAAGACCAGCTGTAAACATTTGCACACGTAGCACAGAAATAATGCATCTGTCAGCTTTATATTACACATGACTAGAGTTAGAGTTTGTGCTGTGAGGATAGATTCAAACGTTTTATCGTGTGATTTAGGAAGAGCTTGAAGGTTTTGTAGTGTGAAAGGAAAGTTTAAGGTGTCATTCTATTCAGAGTCAATTTGTTTCTGAAGACCAGCTGGTGGTGTAAACTTCTCCACCTGTTCACTCTGTCTGTGTGAACACGATGTAGACTCAACACTTTACATTGCTCAGTGAGGGTGATAGATTACGTAATGAGAGAGGATACTCCAGGGTTGCAGAATTGGAAGTACGTGTTGCCATTTTGGCAGATATTAATGATCCTCCACCTTCTAACTTTCTTTTCTTGTTTCCTTCCTTGCATGCCCTCTTTCTGCCCTCGTTCTACTCCCTATTTATCTTGTCAGGAACGTGCTGAGAAAGCTACTGACTCAGCCGCAGCAAGTCAAAGACGATGTCCTGTCTCTGGAGGAGATCCTGGCTGAGGGGGTTGAAGATGAGACGGCTGGGATCTGCCCTTTCGTCCATCTTTCCCCTCTTCCTAACTCTTCCAATGGTCCCCTGCCGATGCCAGAAGTGGGCATACCAAGGCTCTGCAAAGCCAGGATGAAGGCTCTCCAAGAGGCCAGCTACTACAGCGCCGAGCATGGCTACCTGGACGTCACCATGGAGCTGCATGCTATGGGTACTTTTCAAATGGCAAGAAGAGGATGTGCCTACTTTTCCAGTTTATAGAACCAAATAATAAATCCTTTCTATTTAACCAGGCGTGCCATGGAAACTACACGTGTGGCTGGAATCTCTTCGCTGCGCCCAGCAGCAGTCCAGGACAGAGGTCACCCTCTCCCTCCTCAAAGACTTTAACACAATCAAAGAGGAGGACTACTGTGAGGAACTGGTCACCACAGGCCTGCCCCTTATGTTCAATATTTTGCGCACCACAAAGGTACAGTCAAACACGATCATGAGTATGATTTTCACACTTTTTCAGTGTTAAACAGATTTAATTATACATTTCTCTTCTTCTCGTTCTATTACTTTCCTTCAGAGTGACGCCATTACACAGCAGTTGGCAGCTATTTTTAGTCACTGTTTTGGCCCAGCACCCCTCCCAGCCATCCCTGAGATGAAGGCAACTCTTTCAGCACAGTTGGGTAAGGAAACTATGATCCTTTAGAGTATATGGATATACATGCTCAGAGTTCCAAGAGGATAGCCTTTTACTGGCACCGATTTCAGCATTGGCTAGTGATAATTAGTCATTTTGACATCTAAAACACCAGTAAATCCTTAAATACAGTTTTCTTAAGCCTAAAGTCACTGTCAACAGATTCCTTATACAGTGATACAAACCCTAAAACAACACAAATGTAACACTTGGGCTGTAAATTAGATTTTTTTTCATGAATATTAGTTAGTAAAAGAGTGTCTGATATTTTTGTTTTGGTAATCTTATCAGCAGTAATGTGTACAGAATGACTCTGCTGTTACTAGAACGTTATGGGTTTTATGCATGTGCTGATGTTTTTCTACAGACCCACACTTTCTGAATAACCAAGAGATGTCAGATGTGACATTTGTGGTTGAGGGAAAACCATTCTACGCACACAGAGTGCTTCTGGTTACTGCCTCTGACCGGTGAGTGCAGAAAGGTACAAGAGTGCATTTTAAGGCTTTTGATAAGACCTTACTTAAAGGGTTTTATTTTGCTCTAGATTCAAGTCTTTGCTGGCATCATATGGATCAGATGGAAGCTCCGATAAGGAGATTGAGATCAGCGATGTCAAGTACAACATATTTCAGGTAAGAAACACATTCCCTATTTAGATGTGTTGCATATGACAAAACAGACATTATTTAGATCAAATTGCTCATAAAGAAACCTCTAACCTCTGTACAGATGATGATGTCATACCTGTATTGTGGAGGAACTGAGTCACTGAAAAAGAAGGTGTCTGACTTACTAGAGGTAAGAATTGTTAATCGCATTAATCTGTCTCAGGGTTGGTATCTTAGAAATCCCAGCTTTAGTTCTACATCTTCACATGAATTACTCATTCTTGCTGACAGTGGAGATTGTTCTTTTTTTGTTTTGTTTTTTTATTTGAGTTTAGCTACAAGCTTGACATAGACAAGTTTGTGTTCATAGCAACAATTGAGCTCAATCGTCCCGTCTGGCCAATCCTTTCTAAGCATGAAGCTGTTACTTTGATTTTGAAATATAGTACCCTTATCACAAGTACACAAGCTGGGCTTTCAAATATGTCCTGTGTTTTTGTGCATTTATCAATTTAAAAATCGTTTTCTCTTCATTTTTTCATTAGTTTTTATCAACAATTCGTAGCTTCTTGAACTGAAAACAAAGGAAAATTCCAAATACATGTTACACAAAGTTAAATATTGCTTGTATGCAAACAGAATGAAAGGATGCATGACATTATTTTTCCTCCATTAAAGTGGTCATGTTTTCTCCTGCAGCTGTTGTCAGCTGCTAGTTTGTTCCAGTTGGGGGCGCTACAGAGACATTGTGAACTCATCTGCTCTCAACATATCAGCCTAGATAATGCAGTCAGCATCTACAAAACTGCTAAGGTAACAATTACTGATAGACTTGGATTGCACTACTGTGAGTGCAGTACATATGTATACATCAGTGCTATTTCAGGCATGAAAATATGACGTTGATATAAAAGTTGTTTTGATCATTTAGGTTTACATAAATTAGGTTTATAAAATTTGGTCATTTCACTGTCCTTTCTTCTGTCAGGTTAATGGTTCGGTGGAGCTGAGCTCGTTGTGTGAAGGTTACTTCTTGCAGCAGATGCCTGCCCTGCTGGAAAGAGAGAGTTTTAGGAGCTTGCTGTTGGGACCCCCGGGGGCCCGACAAGGAAACAACTCCACTTCTACGCTGACGCACAGCCGGGGTGACTCACTTGTGGAGGAGCTGGAGACCACCCTGGCTCAACGACTTCGCTCTCTCTACGTCACTTCCCGTGTCTGAAGACAACATGGCAGATGCTGTTGAGAGAGGACAGAAATAAGTGGATAAATGTGGCAATTAAGAAGTCTCACCTTTTCACTGATACAGAATCAGATCTGAAGTGTTTCAAATACAGAAGTTTTCTTGGTAAAATCTGATTTGTGTGTGTTAAGGAGCAATATTTTGACACGGGCACAGATTGGTGAGATGCCTGGCAGTGATTTACTCTGTGGGCAACTCGGCATTTCATACTTTGTGCCAAGCACTCCATGAAAATGTTTTTTGTGACGTACAGCGTTCCGAAGAAGAAAATATGATGCCTTTTCTCCAGGGCTCACGAGGCTTTACTGGACAAGCAACAAGTTGAAAGTCTGAATAATAAGACAATGCTGCCCTCTAATGGACAAAGCTTGCAACATAAATAATTGCCCTGGAGGATTGGGATCAGTGGCAGCCTCAGTTTTGACTGAAGCAATGTAAAGTGATTACAGACTGAAGCCTTTATTGAAGAATTGAGTGAGGTGGCCTTTTGATGCTGGACTTTAAACTTTCTGTTCTATAGTATTGCATAGTGGGAGCAAGGCTGCAGCCTTAAACTCCCTGCATCAATGTAAGCTTTGGATTAACAAATCTACTTTTTTAATGTAAAAGCTTTTATTGTCTGTTTGTTTTTGTTTTTTTTAAGTACGATGAGAGTAATGAAAATTTCAGAAGAGTGGGATGGACATTTTCTATTTAATGAGAAAAAGATGTGAGAGTATTTAACGGGGTGTCCCCTTTTTTATTTTAATTTTAATCAAAGCAGATTATTAGTATGGAAAAAATGCTTCTGCTGTTTTACCAGGTACGCTCTAACAGTTTATTAAGCTTGTGTATGCTGAGGTTTAATGCTTCGACACAGGTACAGCTGCGGAGGCTAACATGGGATTTGGACGACAAGAGTCTGTTTTTGTGCTGGATACATTATTAAACCTGGTAAACAAATCATTTAATGTGTGAATTGTTTTGGACTCACCTGGAATCGGGGAAAACGGCAGATTTACAAATGAGGAAGCCTACAAAATGGAAATAATTACATATGAAATACAATCTTACCACAAATCCATGGCATGTGACATAATGAGGGGGGGAAAAAAAAATCTACTGCATCGATCTTAACTTTGTTTATGAAACCTTTTTCCTCTCTGGTCTACACTTACCCTTGCTTGCACAGGTAGAAATAAGGATAACAAACACACCATAACTGAATGAGTTTATTTGTTTCAGCACTGAAGATGCTCACAGTTATGTTTTATGGAGATTACAGTCAGTTTTGCTCCTGCTCTGTCAAAAGACCCATGTAGGCCTCTGAATCATTAGATATCCTTAGTGCTGCTAGCTTCCCATTGTAGAAAACAGAAAGGAGGGCGCATATCAGGGTATTGCTTTGTGTTTGTAGTACTGGTATCCCCTCCCTGTGCCTCTACTACTAACGGGTAGAGAGAGCCCAGACCTCAGAGCCTTCCAGAGAGAGGTACAGAGTTGAGGAAGCATCCTTCAAAAACTTTGTGCACAAGATAAGGAGGAGGAGGAGGACGAAGGGAAAGATCAGCAGGGCCAAGGGAACAATTTAAAAGAAAAAAAGAGCCAGAAATAAAAGCAGAAAAGGTGGGAAAGTAAGGGACAGACAGAAGGGGAATTTAAATTTTAAAAGGTAGTTTTGTGGAAAGAGAAGTGATGAAGGCTGAGAGAAGGAGTGAGTTTGGCATGGAACATTAACACTAAAGCCATGCAAAGAAAAGCTCATGTTTTGACATGCACACAGCAATACAAGCTAAAAGCACAGAGCAGGAATCCCCAGCATTGTTGAGAAAACAATCAACCCCCACGGTTTGTCTGTCTATTTACAAAGAGAAGAAGCAGATCAGGATCTGTGGTGTTCTTCTCCTCCAGCCTGGCCTACACGCACAATAATATGAAACTGACAAATATCAATAGAAGAGCATATTCCCTCTCCAAAAAGAGGCTAAGTCTACATTCTTAAATTACTGGTAAATCATTTTTTTCCCAAGAGTTCCCACAAGTTCTCTTTCCCTCTGCAGAGAGAGCATGGAAAAGAGAATTTATGACTTGTCAAAGTTCACATAATTCAGTTAAAGTCAGACCAAAGCAAAGGAAATAAAAGTTCTTTTTTTTTCTTTAAATGTCCCATTTACGAACACACAAGAGGGTAATAAATAACATTCAACTGACCTAACAGCTTTGTTCATATAAATAGCCAAGATATAATAAATTAGGAAATCAAACAGTGAGATGAACAAACATGAATAAATAAGGACAACAATACAAAAATATCCACAGTTGCATTTGTCACGTCATTTTTTCGTTTGTTTCTCTACTCCTACTGCTGGTAAGTGAGACTAGAGAGAGGTATAAATGAAAAGCAAAGAAGAAATGCTGCAGATAATAGGAAACAGGAATGTTTGGATCATTATTGGGTCAATCAAACAAAGACGTACATGATCATGTAACAAAAATACACAGAATTTAAAATGACAGTAAGTGGCAGGCTCAGGTTTACCAACCTGTTCCTATGGTATCTAAACAGTGTCACAACTAGACATTTCTTTTTTTTTTCTTTTTTTACATAAGAAATGATATCAGTCTGTACAACAGAATAGATCATTCATTTTAAATACCCGAATATCCACCCACTTCCCTCCCCCCACCCTATACTATCATTTAATATCTCCCGCTGCCCTGTTCTTCTCGCACCCAACTCCTCTCTGAAAACACAATTCCAGTCTGTTTTGCAGCAATAGTATTAAGTCTAATAAAGTCAGTTAGTATTTCAAACCCAGTTCTTCACAAAGAAAGTACATTATAATAAAAAGCAAACAAATACAATCCAGCAAGCATCCGTGTCGGCTGTTTGGGCTTTCCACAAAACTCCTCTCCCTTCTCTCCTCCTCGTGTTTCTGCATGGTGTCTTCTTTTTTTTAAAATGTTGTTCATCATTGTTGATACATCCCAGAGTTTTTGTGCATACTGGATCTGTGCGTGTATGTTTTGTGTATGTGGCGTCTGTAGTGTTTTTGAATAATGCTCGTTTTCCAATTAGCAAATGCTCCTTGAGGTCAGAGAACGGTGATAGCTGGTGAGGGGAGCGAGTGGTCTTGTTTTTATTGGGATGTGTGTGCTTGTGTGTTTCTAAGAACAAGAACACTACAGGATTTTTTTTTTGTCTACTTCTACTGATGGCTGCCAGGGGTGGAGTCGGGGTGCAGAGGAAGATGAAGGTAGAAGTCTGCATGAAGGGTCTGTTTCCATGGTAACCCCTCCCCCAGCACACCGCTATAAGAAGAGTCCTCCGTCAACAATTGTCCGTCTCTCTTGGCACGCTGGAGGGGTGTGGAGGGGTGGTCGAGGGAGGGCGAATGGAGCAGGAGGATGGACTTTAATAGGTTTTCTGGATAATTCCTGGTATCAGAAACAAGTCAGGTCATCACACAGGTTAGCAGCAGCATGGGAGCAAACAACTGAGGCCCACAGGTGATTAGATGGTTAGGGTACAGGGGTGGTAATGATGGTGGACACTGAGGGGTAATGGAAAGGGGAGTGGAATGGCAAGGGTGTGTGTCTGTTGTGTTGGTGCAACATGTTGTTTGCAAAATATCACTTTGATTCTTTTAATATATTTCTATCTATATAAAGTCATTTTATAGAAAAGATGTCCATAAATGATTTATATATATATCTAGCTATGTACAGATAGCATATTCTCTCTGTGTCTCTGGCTTAAAGTGATACTGGGATGGCTACAAAGCGCCACGGTCTAAGATTCCTCTGGTGTCCCCACAGATGCCATCGACAAGTGGGCTCTGTCTCGGCCTGCAGCAGGGAATTTGGTGTCATTATTTTCTGGGTCATGCCTCCGGACGTGCATGGGTGAGGGGCAGTGCTTGGAGGGCGTGCCAGGGGGGTAGGGCACCTGTCCATTCTTCTCGTCTGAAAAAAGTTGTTTAATTACGTCAAAGAAGTTACTCAATGGGCTGCCTAGGTACACAGATGGGAAGAAAAGAGGACAAAAAAGGGGGGAAAGAGAGAAGACAGAAGAAACAAACTAATGAACAATGGGGTTCACAGGATAGAGAGATGGCTACATGTAAGGCAGAGCGAGCGAGCAGAGGTGAGGAGGTGGTAGACCCACGTACACTGTGCAAGGATGAGAACTGCCGAAGCAGCCGTGTTTAGACCACATAATGCATTAGCCTCGGCAAATCATGCATACGTTTCAGCGCAATCCACGGAAAAAAACACAAGTGCCCATTAAGTCGATATAGTGACCAGTGCGTCTGAACGAGTTTGGCTGGCCAGAAGCAGGACAGACAAGATGATAGAAGCGAAAAATGAGAAAGCGTGGAAATTCAAGAAAACGCTTCCTGTCAAAGAAGCATTACTGCTCCCCCTGAAACATAAAAAGTCTTGGAAACCTGTCCTCCAGCATCAAACGTCTGACACATCCTCAATGTAGGTGTGTCAGACGTTTGGTTTGACATACTAATCATGAGTCGTGTTTTTGCCAGCTAGAAGCTGGCAAGCTTTTTATTTTTCCTTCAACCTCAAGGAAACAGCATCACTTTTAGACTACTGTAATTCCCTCTACAGGGACCACATCCAAAAAAACATCTCTGATTGTTTAAACTTAGCTGTCAGATTTCTAACAGATTCAGAGAAGTTACTTCCATCCATGCTACACCACACTAGCCACCTGTTATACACAGAATTGGCCTTAAACTTAAATTTCATTCATTTTATTTTTAAATACTTATACAACCTCAGTCCCATCTCCATTACAGACATACACACACCTTATGAACCTGCCCACTCCTCATGACAGAGCCTTCCGAATTGCATAGAGTTCTGTATCCATTTCCTCCTTACCAGAGGAAATTAGATTTGGAAGTGTCTACTTTTAAATCACTCCTCAAATTTTACTTCATTGTAAACTATTTATGCTGTATTCTCTAATACACAATTTTACTGTGTTTTGATATCATAACCATAGCACTGAAGGGCAACATAGACTTCTCATTAGTGAGGCTGTCTACCTTGTGGTAATTGTTCATAGTGACATACATAACACAGTAAGAGACCTGAATGGACCTCAGAAAGAGGAAACACGTGCAGTGTGTGTACGTATGGACAACAGTACGCATGCATATAAGCATTAAGTACACCAAACATAAGAAATGAAGCAAAGAGGTGATGGTCCGCATAAGCGTGACTGATCAGTCACAAACAAGACTGTTTCTGACTTCTTTGCAGTCCAAGCAAACAGTTATAGCATCAGTAAAAAAAGAAAAAACAGACTGATGAGCTACACGGACAATAAACCGCACAAACATGCTGCGTCTACACATCAGCAAAATGTAGATTATAAAATAGAATTTCTTGAGGTAAAACATTCTGTTATCAGTCTGTATGTACTTCCAGTATGATGACTGCCTGCAGTATTGTGTAAATTAGAAAATTTGTCACATACGGATTAATGAGCAATTGCATGCAAGTGCACATGTGAGAAGGCCAGTAGTAGTTTCTACTGATCCATTATCCTGCAGGAATGTGGCTGTAGCTAACTTCTTCCCCATGTTTATACTTCTAATTCCACATTAGTCAATTAACTCTTTCCCAATCCGGATTGGGAATCCGTGTTTTGAAAAGACTACAACAGACCACATAATATTGCCTTTTCTCAAAAGCATCTTTATCTGAATGAATATACCTACATTTTACTTCCTGCATTCCTCCATACTTTAACTCTTCATAAGTACAGGTCTCAGAAATGCTGTCATCACTAGTGATTAGGGGCATTAATAACCAGGTTTTGACAAAGCCCTTTGACACAATGTTATGCAAATCAATTTCTATTCTTAATTACAGTCACTGACTTTTATTTTTAAATCCCTTTTGTTCAGGTACTACTAGAGGTGTGTAAGTGGGTCAAAGTAAATAGAGAGGAGGAGAATAAGATTGTTTTCATGCCGATTGCTTCTCAGCGTGATGCCGTAAAGACATTAATTCATTCAACTAGCCTTTGTCAAAAATAACTTACTTTGACTTTTAATACCAACTGTATCATCTCGGACAACACAAACTAAAAGTAGTGTACTTTTCAGTATCTATCCATCTATTGCTTTAAGCGGTTCTCATATTATACTCCAACAATGTCATCTCTCCTACAGACACGGCCCACTACGTCAAAACCCCCACCACCATTAAAACCTAATCTAATGTAACTTATTGTAATTTTACCCTTCCCACACCTCAGCCTGGTAATGAGCTGCACGATATAAAAAGATCAAAAATAATTGGTAAACTTACTGAGGCACAGCAATGATAACAGACTGTTAAATATCATAACAGCTGTCATGACTGCTGTTCATTTCTGAGTGCCAATGAGAGTAATTTTGCGTAAAAGACACAGGGCAAAGACACAGCTCACACTTAAAAAAACTGTAGTGGGACATGCTACCAAGACCTGGCATGGAACTGGAAATGAGTTTAAGAGGACAGAGAAAGACGCAGACACGGTTCACAACTGGTAACGTTTCCTCCTGATGTTGTTTACTTGTCTGGCCAGCAGATAGAGCTCTTGGATGGCAAGTGAGATGCACACAGCTCACAATGATTCAAAAGAGTCAACATGTTAAGAGCAGAAAGGGGTGAGTCGGAGCCCTATGACTCTTCATCATCCAGACTTCACTTTTATGAAACAGTATCGAGCCACAATGGCACAAAAAACGTGCTTACATCTGCTGAAACTGTCACCTCTGAAACTACTGAAAAGATGAGAGAAGAAAGAGAGACTAATATCATCAAGTTCACATGTGAATGGCTGGGTGATGATGATTGTTGACCTCAGAGGTGTTTGTACCTTGCTTTTAGCGGTGGACTGGTGAACATACAGAGAGTGAAAGCGCACGGGATGCCTAGAGAGCGCACTTATCAGGTGTGGTGTCGCTATTTGGCGCAGTGCAATGTGGGAGTGCGTTAAGGGGCAGAGGTGTTGCCATGGTGACAGGCTCCAGTGATCAGTCTTGAAAGTAGGAGTAACAGAATGCGAATCGGCTTACCCTACCTCTACTCTAATCTTCACTGCCAGTGGGCAGAGAGACAACATTTGACCCGCAGTCGGTGCTTGAGAGCAGCTCCCACCCTTTCATAGCAGTGAGGCACGGGCATGCAAAGGAAGCCGATTGGAGAAGCAGAGAGTGGCTTGAGGATTTCAAGCATACTGAGAAGACGGGTTGGATTTAGCTTAGCTATAGCGGCGAGTGTAGCTCATCAAGGGGCGGGATGGGCAGATGAGGCGGTAGGGGAATGGGTGGAGAGGTTTTGGTAAAGGTTTGGAATTTCTTTTTTTAAAATATTTTTTTGAAAAGGAATTCTTACTCACCGGAAAGCTGTTGGACCCCAGGCTGATCGTGTGTGCTTAACAACTGGCTCTGAATCGTCTCCACTACTCGTTTAAAGCGTCGGCTGGGTCCTTCACAGAGACATAGATAAACACATGAATGCTGACATAGTAGACCTTTCATGGAAAACACTTACAGTTGTCTTGGTAGGTAAAGCAAAAGTAGCATAAATGATGTCTCTATTCCATTAAGCGTGTGAGCAAACCATGATAGTAAACCAGAATGCACGAAAGCGGCACTTCTACGAGTTCAATGCTGCCATCAATAGATCTATTCTCTTCTGTGACAAGTCATGGGTGCTTTTCACTATGCTAACTTTTGCTTCCTTGCCTCCAACTCTCCTAC
This sequence comes from Diplotaxodon limnothrissa, assembly GCF_057381915.1. Classification (NCBI taxonomy): domain Eukaryota; kingdom Metazoa; phylum Chordata; class Actinopteri; order Cichliformes; family Cichlidae; genus Diplotaxodon; species Diplotaxodon limnothrissa. The sequence goes on from NC_140602.1 coordinate 6,047,536, forward strand.
AGTGACTTGAAAATCATCGCCCCTTACATGCACCACAATGAGACAAGAAACAAGGAAGTTTCTGGAAAGGATTAATATTCATTTTGGTGTGATATATAGACAAACACATCAAATGCAACTGATGATAAGAATGTGCCCATACTTGCATGTGTCTTGTGCATACCTACTGAGAAGACCTACAACACGTGATGGAGGGAGGGGGCATGTTATTATACTGAAAAACCCCTAAAAAGTCTGTTCAGGGATACAGAGTATCAGCAGCATGAAGGCACACAGCAGAACTTGTACAAATATATTGCAATAACCAAATAGATTTAAAGGTACTGGTTTTTGAAGGCAAAGCAAACAGGGATATGGACGTGGTGCAAAATGTGAGGTGGAAAACTGCAGAAAGCCTGAGATTATAAATGGGGGCCAGAGATGAGTGCTGCTGAGAGCTCCTGCTGTCTACCTGTTGTGTACAGTATACGGTCAGTGACATGAAGAACTGGCTTCTATTACAGCCCATTCAGCTCAGCTGTGCCCCCATTTATGTGAAACAGAAAGAGGAGAGTAAAAGAGAGCATGCAGGTGTTTGTGCAGAACTAAGCATTAACACACGTTTCAGTGTGGGATTGTGCATAGTTTGACTTCAGTTTGCTAAATCTTATCAAGAATTCAGGATTTAAAAAAAATTATGTTTTTCATTAAGTTTAACACACCAACATGCTTTCGGGGGAAAAAAAGACTTCAGGCTTGTTTGTTTGTTGAATATACATGACTCCATTAGTTTAAAGTGTGACATTCAAAGTGTTTCACTTGTCATTTGTGAGCTTGAATTTAAGGCTAATGAGATGGAGAGCCAGCTGCTCAAATGCCATAATAATACATGCATGTCTGTCCTCTGTGATCGGTTGAGATCCTTGGTTTGAACTTGACCCTTTCTTTCTTGGATTCCAGCTTTAAGTACAGAAGGAAGACTTGGTGTATTAAATTTTTAGAGAACTAATTCCTCCCTTGTATGCAACACAGTGTCTTTCAATACTGTTACAACACCTTCTCCATTGATTTTCAGTTCCACTGTTACACCGTTTGCATCTACTCGAATCTCAAACAGTGAAGACACATGTAGGTCAAACTTCAAGTGCCCACAGATGATGTAAACTGAGACAAGTGTTAGTTCACACAAGCCACAAATTTAAACCTAGTCTGCAATTCTGACAGGTCAGCTCGTATCAGTTCCAGCCCACCATCGGCTGATTGTTCACATGACAGTCATTCATGTATTTTGCTTGCAAATCTCAAACAAGGCTGATTATTTAAGTTGCTTTAGCCTGCCTACAGTTGATACACATCTGCAACCCCACTCTACAAGATCTTCTCATTTTAATCCGGTACCCGACTTAATCAGCGTCATATCTGTTGTCACGGATGCTTTTCCACGTATCCTCACAGAAGTGTGGATACCAGAGTCGTACCACCAAATATACCGCTGGTGAACATTCTGCTTTTGATTCTAAAGGCCATGACTGTAATTTCCTGAACAGGGACAGCCTTTCTTAAAAAAAAAAAAAAAAAAAAAAAAAAAAAGGGTAGAAGCAGGTGAAAATGTTGAGATGTTTTTATGATTGCTGAAGTATCCTAACCTGAGAGCAGGGTGAAGGTTACAGAGTAGATGCCATTCTCCTTAGTGGCAGCTGTGCTCTCTGTGTAGGTGATATCCACCTGAAATTTCACCGGCTTCTGGAAGACTGTGGGGCCGGCTGTTGACTTGTACTCTGCTCGAAAAGAGGTCTGAGAGATGACACTGTGGCTCAGGCTGGGAATCTGTGGGGGCAAAAAAGGAATCGTGAAAAGAAAATGTCAGAAAGAGGAAAAAAAAACAGGAATAAAAATAGGTAGCACAAAGACACGAGTAATGGGATTATGCATAGGAATCACTGATGTTAAATTTTTCTCCCACACCTTGCAAATGACAAGGTGAATAAACCCTCATTAAAATACCCTCCACATAGTACGAGCCACATTTGAAACTCTAAGGAGATTAATGCCTCGGGGAGTAGCCATGCATGCCAGAGAGACTTAAGCTAATGTAATCTTGAGTCATCCAACAACATTGCACTCTCCCGCCTAAAATGAATTTGTATGCCCAATGAACAGGTGAGCCCTGAAATTGTCACGTTTTGCCATAGTGCTAGAGAGGGTTTGACATTCCATTAATGCTAGAGTGCTGAGAGGTATAATTCCACTGATTCAGGTGCCAATCTCCTGTCTGGAATACCAGCTAGCATAACCCAAAGGAAAGTGCTTCCTCCAGGGATGAGGAAACAGATTTGACATTGACCCGCACCGGCAGAGTTTGTACACTTAGACTTTGTTAAATCTAACTGGGGTGAGGATAGGTTCTGTTCAGTTATGTACTCTGAATATCAACGACCACTGCTTACTGTTTCTTGGTACTGATTCTGCTGCGCTTACTGAAAAAGCTAATGCTGCCTTACATTTCTGCATGTATTTGTAGAACCACGCAATAATAAAGCACAACACACACACAGACACACACACACACGCAATCTACGCTTTTTCTCACCCTGCACATCTAAATATACAAACACACATGCTCAGAGCACTGTATTGAGGGCAGGACATCTATATGCTAATGACCAAAGCTCAGTGTTGATTTTCTATTGACCTCAAGTGGGTCCACAGTCAAAGAGAAAATAGAAGCGGTGAATACAAGCAGTTTACTGGATTGCTACATAAATCAGCACCATGTTAGCAAACACTCAGAGCATGCCTGCCTCGTAGCAGAGCCAACATCCTGCATTAGAGAGCAAATACCCAGGTGATACGGCTGCATTCATGCACAAACAGATACAGTGGCAGCAGATGGGAAAAGGGTCAGGGGTTCAGCAGAAGGGACAAAGGAAGAAATTAGCAAAAACGTAGTGTATCTACCGAGAGAAAGGCTTGAACGATGTCTGCCTTGATTGAGCTGAGAGGTTTGTCTTTGATGACAATGAAGATCTGTTCCTCTTTTTCCAGGTTGATGAAGTTACCAAACCAGGATTTTTTGGCAAGTCTGTGAGGAAAGAAAAGACATTTAGCAGAATATAAGCCCAATGTTGTACACATACATCTTTATACAGCTGACCATTTTTGCAACCTTGTTTTAGTTCCCTATCAGTCTATTGATTCTGAGAAACAACCACCTCCCCACAGTTCTGTAGGGATTCAAAGGAGCAAACAGAGGATGTTCCAGTGCATTGTGTATGAATGGATTTGAGGGGGGTGGGGTGAGATAACTGAGTCTCTCTGTGAACAGAAGGAGCAGAGGTAGATGAATTTACTATTGGCCTCAGCCCAGGTGCACTTCCAACCACTAGTAAGCCATATGGACTCCTGTTTTCTGGCATTAATATTAGATATAAGATTTATAATATTTAGCATTACATTTAAATCAATATAAATACCTAGTAAAATATGGAAACAAATGTAGATTAGCCGAAAGAGATGCACTGTTCTGCAGTAGGAGACTGACTACAGCTCACGTGACTGTATACTTCGGGCTGAGCTAAAACAGGGTCTCTCTCTGATCAATTTTCCAACTTCTTTCAGTTGGGAAATTCCTATCTAGCCAGGTGGAAATGACCAACCCAGACAGCAACCAGCCAACCAAACAGGCATATCTAGGCCAACCTTGAGTTATCAGGCCCATGGGAACTCAAAAGCATCACGCAGGCTCGTCCTGCCTCCCTCATAACCCACTCACTACCTCCTGCTACTGTCCTCTTTCCAACTCAGACCAGACCGGAGGTCATTACAAGTCGACTCAGCAGGCAAAAATCAAACATTCATAGATGTTACACTTTCCAAAACATCATCCTATCGAGAGGGAGCCTGTTTGAGCCAGTGGCTAAGGGGCTGAGAGGTTATGCATAGTTATGATAGCAGTGGTGCTTTCAAAATGGACAGCGTCTGCTTACTCTGGGGAAGACTCTGGTGTGAGGCTGGACATCTCCTCTTGTGTGGGAACTGTGGAAGCAGAGTTAGATGTCAGACGATTGAGAAAGACTAAAAATTGTCAAAAAGCATATTACGGTACAATGTACAGTAAAACTTTTGGGGAAAAACCAAGATTGTAGCATTAGTCAGCAATTTTTCATGTAAATTGGCTGAAATCTACCTTGGAGTTTCCTGCGATGGAAACGTGGTGAGCCCAGGAAGCTGTTCTTGATGGAGTTGAGGCGCGTCCTCCAAGGCATGCCTCCAATAGAGGGGCTTGGGGGCGGTGTTGGAGTAGGTGTCCCAGCTGGGCTGTCCTTGGGAGTGTGCACTGGGGTGCCCTTTGGGGTGGGGAGGGGGCTGCCTCGAGGGGAAGGGTGAGGGGTAACCTGTATGAGGGGGATAGATTTGGGTGGGTGGTCAGTAAATGGAGAAGGGGCTGGTGCTACAGGGTGAAAATGGTGCAGCCTGATTGGTGACAGGGGCAACACAGGGCTAAAGGGCACAGAGAGTTGGGGGTTGGCAGCATAATGAGCTCGTCGTACTTGGGGGCTGTTTAAGATGGTAGCACTGGCGATGGAGGATGAGGAAAACAGGGAGGATGGGGAAGATGGAGAAGTAGGGGTAGGAGGCACAGAGGCAGAGGGTGGCTGTGATGGAAGCTGGCAGGGAGTGGAGTATTCTGATTTGGCTGCAGGTTCTGGATCAAGGGTGGTTTCAGGAAGTGGGTTTGATCGTGTGGCTTGGAGGGGCTTTGGGACAGTTTTGGCAGGGAGCGTCTGTGTCTTGTTGAGTGCTTCTGGCAGGGGCTCACTGTTTGGAGCGAGCGAATTGGGGGTGGAGATACGCTGGCCTGCGCGATTTGGAACGGGCTCAGGGGATGGACAGGGACTGGTGTTAGGGGACGGGGACAAGTCTGGGGACTGAGGTGGTACACCAAACTTTCTGACAGGCTAGATTAAAAGAATAACACAGCCAAGAGGAAGAAGAGGTGTAAAACAAAAAGACAACAAAATAAACAAACAGAAAACACACACAAGAATGCATGCAAGTACACAAACACACAAAGCAAAGGAAAGGGAAGGGCAAACCACCACACAGGTAAAGGAAGAAGTAGCCAAAGGATTTGGAGGCAGGTAACAAGTGCACACACATAGGAAAGATGGAGGAATTGCAACAACAAAAAAGAGAGAAAGAAAACATGGTAAAGACCATTCAGTGACTCATGTCAAAGCAAAGCAAAACAAAAATGAAATGGGAATAACAATACCAGCAAACAATGTGCTCACTTTAAAAAAATCCAAACAAAACACAAAAAGACAGACTTTATTTGCATAAAACATACAAGGCATTCCCAGCAGAGACAAGCAAGCAAACACAAACACACGAGAGAGACAAAAGGCCAATTGGGCTGTCTCAAAAACAAGTGGAAGGTGGCAACTCTGCAGTCAAATTTCCTGATTATTTATTGATGTACTGATTTTGCATGGTTCATTTGCACTCACACTGGTTCAATATTTGCCTTCAACACATTCCTGTCTTCCAGAAGCTAAGTCTGAGAAAATAACCCCATACAGAGCTTCTTGCTGAGAACACAATCCAGGCTTTGGGTGGGTTTGAGAAATCAATTTCCCTTTCAGATAAGCCTGCAAGAACCTGTGTGGTGAGGAGCTCGTCTTAGGATCCTGGCTAATCTGGAGCCTTCTCAGGTTAGTCAGCTGGAAAAGTTTACTACAAGCTCCCCAGCTTTGAGCAAAGGAAAGTGGGATTTTCTGAAGCATTCCCTGAGCTGGATTTCCAAAGAGCTCAGGCCATAGAAAACAGAGAGAAGGATAATAAGTGCAGAGGATGGAGAGAGAAGAGGCTTTGTGGGGTGGAGAAAGTTTTCTGTGCTGTCATGCCTCCTGTGTGCATTCAGCAGTGGGTTTTTACTTAGCATTAACAGAAACATCTAAGCTATATGGACACACAGGAAGCCCTGATATGATACAGGATATGAAAAGGTAATCAAAATGGACCTATACTTTCTCAAAACACAAAGGTAGATCCTTCAAGGCTGATAAATGTTTATATAACGGTAAAACAGATTGGTGGAAAAATATTGCTGTGCAGAGAAATATTGTTTTCTTTGTGTGTGTGTGTATGCTTCTTTCATGGTCAGAAAAAAGAATATTGCTTTATTTTCTATTGCTGACATAATATGACATCAATAAAATGTGATCAGCAGTAGTTGGTTGGCCATTATCCCAGAAGGTTAACAACTAGTTAGTTAAGAACTGGGTCAAGAGGTGTGTTTTATGTGTGTGCGTGTTTGGATGTGAACTGAGGATTACGACTCACCCGTGGGCTGCTGAGCGGGCTGGTGGAGAGACCAGAGGAGGCTCCACTAATAGACCGCGACCTGTGGTACAAACATGTGAGAACACACAGGAGAACAGTAATTTGTGGTATCAACACATGACCTGTTATGTGTTTGAATGAACACAGGTGGGGGTGAACGCTTGGTTACTTGTTACACGTTATTTAGAAAGTGGAGCAGCATATGGAGCTGTCATACTAAGCACACGGGTTACTATCAAGCCCCCTGCAAACACAACACCTACCACACAAATAGGGTACATGTATCACAACACAGTAACAGCACTGAGGTAAAAACTACTACTAGCAATTAATCTCACTCAAAAGTCAGTTTAACAGATATTGATTTGACAAATTTAAACTTCCCACACACTAGGACTCAATCTAGCTTTAAGCCACATTTAAAGTTTGATAATAAACCAATCATTCTGACTTCTTAAGCCTTTAGGCCATGAAACTATCTCGAGAGGGAGAATGAAGAGAGACATTTGGTTGAGCGCCATTTGTCATGTTTGTCTTTTCCCTCGCAGATGCCGTCAATAACCCCTATGAGCGGAGTCCTGTTCAGAAATGAACAATCACAGCACAATCTGTCTTCATCAAGCACGCACGTACACATCTACACACACAGACACACACGCACACCCAAAAACAACGCCTGTCAACACTTGGAAACACCAGCTGCTCACTGTCACAACACTGTTCTTTTTTGTCATTCAATCTAATCATACCCCTCTTCCTTCTCTCCCCCCACTTTCTCTTTTTATGTCAGCATGGGTGCATTTATTAATGTATGTCTGTAGCTATAGATCTTTTATCTCAGCTTGAATAAAGGAAGAGATAAAAAGCAGTGACTACTGCTTTTTAAACTACCTGATTGAAGAAGATCTCATGAACAAACTTGAGAAGAGACTGAGATCATTTAAAAGTAAAAAGGGAGGATGGATGGAAAAATAAAGAGTGTGTGGAGTAACAGGGGCATATGCTCACTTCTAATGCTGGAAGCATTCCCACAAGACCACACGGCATTCGAGGAGGCAAAAACTAAAAATGATTATGGCTATCAGCCTAAAAAATGATAATACTGTTATAACAACTGCAACAGCCATAATCATACTCCTGAGAGTAAACAAAGCAGAATTAGGAACATTAAAAGCTACCAAGAAAGTGAGGGAAATTTAGAAACACCCACTGGCGAGCTATTTTTATAAGTTTACCGCTCCCCTTCTACAAATTTATTTAGTGCACACATCCTTTTACACATGAGTAGGCGTGCCGAGACCATGCTGGCAAGGATTTCCTGTTTCATGGAACAACTGACCAGACAGTTGGTATCATTTCCATTTAAGTCCTACAATCCACTGAGACATGGCCGCAGTTGCTCACTGCAGCACTTGTGACCATGTAGCCAACTGAACTTCATTTAAACATGGCCAAAACACAACGTCCTCCGGCCATTATGAGCATATTGTTAGGAGCACTCTGCATCTGTTAGTGTTGGACCAGAAGGCCTATAAAGCTAATGTTGCAGATGGTTATGCTGTACAGTAATAGGCTGTCAGAGGCTCAACCTTGCTTCAGAGAGAGGATAAAATGTTGTTGTTCAGTGCTTTATTTATAGGGAACAGCATACACAAGGAGGGAGTCATTTATCATGTATCACAGAAACCACAAGCCCACATTATTAAACCTGCACTGGAGACAACATTGTAGCAAGCTAGCTACTCTACTCTCGAGCTACTCTGTGCTTGTGTGCTCACTATGTTTACATGCACATACAGTATCCTGGATTTATTTTTGGAATATTCTGGCTATGTAGCGCACATGTCAAGGCCATGCTGCAACAAATCTTGAACCCTCCCAGTTGACTGTTATTATAATTATTCTTTTAAATCATTTTTAGCGCTTTTTGCTTTGCCCTTGGACATCATTTGCAGTAAGCTGGCTACTGATTGGTTACCCCTCTTTGCTATAACATGTATTCTGTGGGTGTTATCACGTGAATTTCATTTAGCTTAGCTTGCTTTACTGTAGCTGCTTGTTGGTAGCTGTGAACATGGCAAATTTATCCTGATACTACATGAGCCTCATCATTGCCAAGTCACTCAAAGGACTCCTCCCCTGACAGGTTACCTTCTTATCAAGGGAGGAATACTGACCAGCCTGATGCTGAACGTACCAAGTCCAAGAAATCTTACAGCTAAATATTCCAGGGCCAAGATCACTGATAAAGGGGTTCCTTTTCAGCAATATATCCAGTAGCACAGTAAATTCTCTAGATTTACTGGGTCAGTTTGGCCTCTCTTATATTCTGCCATTCTGTTCTTAGCTGCTGGGTGACAAGGCGAGAGAAGAGAGTCATCTTTCCAATGCTGACAACAACCAACTAAGCTTCCCGCTGTGTCTACAATCAGAAGTTGTAACTACAACTATGGATCTCTGACTTTGTCTTGAGTACAGGAAGCTGATGGCATCGTTCCCAGTAAAGTGCATGTTCACTGTCATGACTATCAATTAGGGTTGCCAACCGTCCCTTAAAATACGGAATCGTCCCGTATTTCGAAACAAAAGTACACGTCCCGTATTGAGCTAATAAGGGACGCACTTTGTCCCGTAATACAGTGAGAATCAAAAGTAGTCTATAACTTTTAATGGTTTGTTTGAAAACATAATTCCCAGCCCCTCTCCTGCTTTGTGACCAATGAGCTGACAGCACACTTACGAGTATGACAATTCAATTCAGACAATTCAGATTACCACTCATCTCATTGGTCGAGGAAAGGTCGCTTACGGAGAAAATACTGGAAGACAACAAATGACCACAACAAGAAGCATGGCCAACAGGGAAACAAACGCAGACACGGCGGTGCAAGTCTCGGACGACAGTAAACCTAAAGCTGGGCAGACACTGTGCAATTTTTTTCAGTCACGTTATTCAGCTCCTGCTCAAACTGCACGATTGACTCGCAGTTGGTAGGTCACGATGCAGGTCTCACACTATACCGCCCGATGCTCTGATGCGACCTGAGTGCTCACACTGTGCCTCCATAAAATGAAGGTTATAACAGAAAATCTGTCGCGCTCTCTCTCTCCGTCTTTCACTCACACAGACACACACACCACCACCATCAACTTTGCTAAATTGCTAATGAAAAACATTGATCGGGCAGCTGTGATTGAGCAGCAGTGTAAATCCAACTATTTTCACGGTTGTTGTGGTCGTGATAATTTTGTGATGCCACATCGAAAAGGCTCGGATGAGCTTTCCAAAGTTCTACAAGTTGTGCCTCCATCGCTTGTGTCCAGATCACACGCTGCACAGCCGTGCTGCTCCGTCTTTTTCACCGACGTTTACGTGTTTGCGCGCGAGCAGTGTGAGCGGCTGTGGTGACACCCTCACGAGCGATTGATGATCGGGAGCTGGTCGTGAGGTGTTAATCACTTCTCGTTACCCCACGTATACTACACGATGAAGGCCAAAATCGGCTCAAAATGGGCCTAAAACTGCACAGTGTAAGCCCAGCATTAGAGCAGCAATGTTTGTTCCCCTCAGAGAAAGGGAAGAATGGGAAAAGGAAAACACCTGGCTGGAAAAAGTTAATATGGGCATGTGCAATGAATATCAGCGCTATGTGGCCAGAAGTGTGATAATATAATTTATTTTGTGTAATAAACAACTGCAAGGATAGATGATTACAACAAATAGATGACTAATACATAAAAGTAATACATAGATGAATAATGATGATGAGTTAAGATGCGTAATCATGGGAGCAAGCGGGTTTACAAACAGGAGCAGCTGATTAGCATTAGAAAAGCTGAAATAATACCTCAACTGAAGCCAATTGTACTAAATGCACTATATGTGCACTGTTACAAGAATGTTTTTCTTTCTATTGTTTTCTATAATTTTAAGTTAAGCAGGACAGAGTTCTTTTAAAGAAAGATTTACTTATATTCTCAAAAGTTAAGCATGACAGGCTTCTGTTTAAGAAGGAGACCTGTTTTACTGTGTTAATGTTGTCATTTTGAGCTAAAAATAAATGGCTAAATGATCATTTGTTTCACATGTGTTCATATCACAAAGAATACACATCTACTTAAATCAAATTCAAGTCAAATGGTTAAAAAAATAATTTCACACACAAAAAAAGAGCTAGAAAATTCACCACACTGGGAAGGGTGAAGACAATTGGGTCGCCCGGCCCTGGCCACGAGGTGTCCCTTATTTATTTTTCAGGGAGTTGGCAACCCTACTATCAATGGACCCGTACATCAAGAGCTAGAGTCATAACTAATGTTACTCTTTTCTGCTCAGATACAAACTTGATAAATGTGGAATGTGAAGACTTAATACCCAGACTTTTGTGTCTGTGTAAGAATATTGGTGCATGCAGTGTTTAACAGAGACATGGTCTCTGGAAATACCCATTGCTATTTGTGGACAATAATACGGCACATGTACTGAACTAGAAGATGTTTTTCTTTTCTTTTTTGGGTTGTTGTTGATGCAATTTTGATACCTATTATGGTAGTTCTCTTATCTAGTAGTCATTAATTCCCATAAGCCTATTTTCAAACAGGACCCATGTCCTCAGTATGTGACCGCCAGTTGTCAGAAACCCATCCAAAGCGCCTGGGGAACTAACGTGTGGCTGCGGGGGGGTGGAACAAGTATAACAGATTCTGGGTTGAAGGCATGGACTGAAATAAAACAAAATGCAAGAAAAATAAAATGGATGGTGCCAAGAGCCAAACAGAAAATGAACAACACTGCCAAAGCACAATACGACTGAGATACATATTCCCTTTCTAGCACCTCTATATTGGCTGCTTCTTACCAATGGGCCTCTTTTTACACATAGTAAGTATTCATATAAATCCACAAACTGTTTGAAATCATTTGCTTCTTTGAACCTCAACAAGTCCCTGCAGACTCAGTGCATTAATATTTACAGCTCAGTTCCTTAAATGTCTAAATATAGCAAGACCTCTGCAGTTTCTGTAGTAAAGATCACAGTTTAAGGTGTTTTATTTGTGCTTATTGTAGTCTCTTAAATAAATTAATGTCAGTAATTAGCAGGCGAGCTGACTTCTTACGACTGCTCTAACTACTCCACATTCAAACTGCGTGAAGCAACTAGAGCAAATCTCTAATAAAAAAAAAATCAATTGATATTCTCTCCTCCTCGCTGCAGCACTTTTCCATATTTCATTTACATATCATTAACCTCCCTTCATTTCTCCTGGCGTGTTGTTAAGATTTAAAATTAAATCAGTGGATTTCTTATGCTTTGAGTTAAGCTTTAAATGTCTTTTTAAGTGACATTTTTGCATAGAAAGATTGAAACGGACATTCACATGAGAAAGTCTCCATGTGCATTACTGCACAACATAGCTACCGCACCTTTATTCCAACATCCGTACTTCATAGGAGCAATCGAATTAACAATCATTTGTATGAAACTAAAGTGAGGGCTGATACTCTGAATGTAACTACGTGATAAATGAGAGGCAAAATGCCTGATAAAGGACAGGAATTCAGACATTTTTGTTATGCAATTTCAGATCAAGCTGTTTCCCCCTCTCTTTCACTATTTACGCTGGTGGAAATGTATCCTGTCAAAACACATGTTTCAAAGTCAGTCCGCTCTCTGAGGCCCTCTGATCTGAAGTTCTATGAATCTTCTGCGCTGTCGACAAAAGTTTGCTGTTGAGGAAAGATAAGGTTAGGTTCAGACAAAGTCACTTAAATCTTTGGACGTTATTCTGCTACGTACGCGCTTCCCCAGCACCATCGTCTATCCACGCACATGCAAGCAAGCACATGATCAAACACAGTGTGCACAAGGACGTGATAAAAGCCAGAAAAGTTTGAAAAACACACACAAGCGCACACACCAAAATCAAGATTCACACAGACTTTGTTACTAACTTCTTTTCCCCCTACTGATCAGATGGATAGTTATGGATTGCAGTAGGGGGGAAAGACATGTATAGCAGGAGAGCAAGATTTGATTTGATTTGGAGGCAGAGGGCCTGTGGCATACCTACAATCTACCACAGCCGATAGGAAGGCAGACAGAGAAAAACTAGCAGCATGTCCTCATTAGCATAGCAATTCCATACTAACAGAGGGGGGTGTTTGGGATTGAAGGTCAGCAGCACACAAGGAACCCACAGGAAAGATAGAGACAGTGGCGATATACAAGAGTGGCGCGGTGCCCTGGAAGAAATTTGGGTATAGGGAAAAGAGCAAACAAACTGATCTGAAGCTGTATTGAAGAAAGATGCAGCAGAGCTGTTTTTGTTGACTGGAGCTGCTGATATGCAAGTTTGAGACGCAAACGTTGTCCTCATAAAATCGACTTTTAGAGCCCCTTTCTAATTCACACTATTCAAGATGTGTGTCATCACCAATCGAATTAATGTTAGCAGGCTATTATTAATGGTTTATCCAGTCAGTGCAAACTGACCTTTTTTGGGATTCTAGTTATGACTTGAAATGAGATGAGTCAGAGTGAAGGGCAGAAAAAGGCAGCTACTAAACTAAGACAACCTTTAAATAAAGAAGAGATAATGGGCCGCCTGAAGGGATGAAGAGGCACAGCAGAAGTGAAGAAACAAAAGAGGATGAATCTTAAACTAGAATTTGGAGGCACCAGCAGACAGAAGGAACAAAAGCACACATGTTTAGAAGTGGGAGCTCTTGAAACGGATTCAAAACTTCTCAAGTGGGTTCCCTCGGTGAAATGGTACGAATCAAATTCTTGATATTTTGTTGTTGGCAAAGCACTATGGAGAAAAGTTATTAATGCACCTGACATTTGAAGAACTTAACTTTAGGACTGCATTTTTTATTCTATATAATAAATGCACTCCCCACCTCTCCATTTATGCTCTGTATCTCTGAAAGCTTTTTCCAGCACTCTGCCAATCTGACTATCATTAGGCAGATCAGGTTATCATCCCCTCAGATTCAATCTTCCCCGCTGTCACAAATGTCACTGCCTCTGAGCACAAATGTGTGGTGTGGCGATATATTGGTTGTTCAAATAAGATGAAGAGAAGGATTTTAAATCAGTCCGCTGTGCCTTGTGGGGGTGTGGTTCCGGCTTGACTTGAGCATTTCTAAAATAGAGAAATGGAAAATTGTTCTGCAACTAGAGAAAGTGGGACACAGCATAGGAGAAGTGATTATCAGTGCATTCAGATTACGAAACGAAGAGATAATTGAGCTAACGGCAGAATGAAGGGGTGGGGGTAGAAATATTTAGCCTCTGAATTGCAAATGCAGTTTTCCCTGGTTTGAGATGAAACTTAATTAAAAGAGTTAAGTTAAACTTCAGAAGAAAAGCGTTAGTGTTACTTCACGCCGACTACAGAGTCAAGCTCAGACAATTCCGGTTCAGCTGGGCTCAATACAAGTTGACATCAGCTGATAGCTCAGCTCGCCTACCTACACATGCAATTAGCAAACCTCATACAGGGTGTGCTATTTAGGCTGCTGTAAACGGGCTAAACCCCAGCCTATGCTTTCAGTCTCATATCTCGTAACTGCCTCTGTTTTTGCACCTATGTGTAAGGAGCCATGCATACTGTGGATTAAATAACTATCTAAACTGCTACTAAACTACAAGACATGTGAAGCAACCACAACAAGCAACATATGCCATCATCATTTAAAAACAAAGATTTGACTAGAAAAAGCCATGCTGCATCTTTCTTTTGCCTGAATAAGTGAGACAGAGAGGGGAGAGGTAAAAGCGTGAGGGGTGAGTGGCAAATGAGTACCTTTCTTCTTTGCTGCATTTTGTACTGGCATCAGGAATATCCAAGCTTTTACTGTAAACTGATTTACTAGTGAGACAGGAGATAAAGTGAGCAGAGAGTCAGTCTCTGTTTATGTTTGTCTACAATGCAGCCTGCTGACACTGGATCCAGACTCACTGTCAGAGCTGTAAAAACACCACAGGGCTGCTAGATCCTCCTCACACACAAACGCAGGACAAGGTCTGTCTTTACTGGTTCATTTAAAAAGGTATTGATTTTTAAAAGAGAGAGTTTTTCTCCTCACTTCTGCGCGTACCTTTGTCCATGCTGTGTCATATCGATAGCCCTCCTGGCCGGGACAGGTGAGCCTCCGTCCGTGACACTGAGGACCTCCATGGACTTCCTCTCTGGTCTCCTCTTGCCATGACGATTCAACATGGGAGAGTCCACTCTCTTCCTCGGAGGATCTGTGTGTGACAGAAAAAGACATGGTGATTTGGAATAAATGCAAAGCACCAGACACGTGTCCATGTTACTGCGAGTATATCTATGTGCTGCTCAGTTTTGTGTATATGTGAGGGTTTGAGTGATGTTTAGGGCTGATCGCAATGACATTTTAACTAATAGTGAATAAGTAATGGTTTCCTCCCAGACCTTGAACTAATGGCCACTGTATTGACTGTATCACATTCACTGAAGAGGGAGTCTATTCATCAAGATGTCGGTATCTCAGAGCAGTTACTCACATACACACATTTGCACGTAATACTCCTGTTTCAGTGTTCTTGTCAGAAAATAACCCTGGCAGACGTCTAAGCAGAGCATCTCCGTCTCTACTCAGACTTCTGTGGGTGGAAATCTGTGCTTGGTTGCGGTGTACGGATGATAGAATATCTTTTCTTTTTTTGAAGAGTTAATATCTGAGCCAAAGCAGTTGGGGGGGTGACAGTTTTTTAAAAATAAAAAAAAACTTCTCTATTGACACCTTCTATTTCTGCTACTACATTTCATTGAAAAGCTTATTTATTTTCAATAAGCAGAATGCTTTTTCTACTGCAGAGCCAATCCACCGCTACTGGAGCCGATCCAATTTCTTCTTAACAGAGGAAAACACTGCAGAATCGTTCAGAAACTGGGAGCATTCATGAGTTACCTTTTTGTAGTGCTTAGTATTGTGCAAATTGGATGGTTTTGTTTGTGTAAACAGATGACTAGTTTAAAAAAATCATTAAAAAACAGGCACGATTCTTACATGGTGGTACAGTTCATACGTACTGTGTGTCATATTGTGGTTTAGCTTTCTGAGTTGTTCTTTTTTAAAAGAATATCATTTTCTAATGTTACACTCTTTATGAACAATTCTCTCGTTGTTCCAGGGCTCACCAATCTCATTGCGAGGGGGAAGATTCTGGTCCTCCTGACTAGGGTACCTCTCCTTTCGATCCAATAGCAAGAAGTAGATCATCTTCTCTTGGTTGTCACTGCAAAAAGGTGGCAGTAAAAAGACTCTTGAAATGTCAGGAAAAGTAAAAATACTTAATTAATTCCTACACAACCATGCGTATAATTAGATACCTAGGGTGTGTAGGGGGAAAAAAAGTACTCATACCATATCAAACTGTAAAATCCCTCACTATGATTAATGTTCTATAATGTTTTGAGATTCTTTGTGAAGCACCAATAAATATCTCTCATCATTAAAACAAAAGTTTAGTTTTACAGATCATTAAGCCGTCGTGTAATAATATGCATGCATTTTTTAAGACGCGGCACATCTCTATATGCAGAGTCGACTGGTAAGTTTATGAAAGTCTCAAAACATTACGAGTTCAACCTTTTCTTTCTCAGTAAATCAGGAAGCCTAATATCTTTAGCCTCTAGGCCAATATTCTCTATGCAAAATTCCCAGGGACTGGCCCTCTATAATAAAGACAGATTGGAAAGCAGTAGGAGGCAAAGAGACAAGGACCTGCAACTTCAGCTAAAATGAAACAGGGGAAGGGAGATAGAGACCACAGATTTTCCTCCAGTCCAGCACTATTACGAGATCCTCCCAGGAGAAAGGAAGAAAATGGAAGGGATGGGTAGAGGGCACAGTGATGGAGTAATGCTTGCTTAGCATTAAAGTGGAGAGGATAGGCAAATGTAAAATAGTGGTAAAGGAGGAAAAGAAAACAAAGAAAAACTGCAACATCTGCACACTGGACACACATTGATAACAAACAACTGTATGAAAGTCAAGGACAGCACACACACACACACACACACACACACAGTAGAGAAAAATATTAGAAACTGCAACTGAGACACAAATATTAAAAGCAGAACAACAACAATTTGACCCATGAGCATGTTCACAGTGGAAACCAGGATCAGTTTAAAGGGAATGTATCTGGTGGCAAACGGTGTAAGCGCTGTGTGATAACAATTAAGTGATCTATGGCTTCTGACATCTAAAGCGACAGCCTAGCAGGATTTTACAGGAGCTGGGGAAAACCAAGGCTGAGTGAGCACACAGACACAACACACCTATCCTTTCATTGCAGTGCTCTCTTCTTTTATCAAAACAACCACCAATCCCCATTCTCTTTTTTCTCCTTCGTACTACTGTCTGCTGTACAGCCATTTACTCACTCATCTGAGAGCAGGTCTTTCAGTAATTTGTTTTTGTCTCTGAAGCAGCCCAAAGAGTGCATGCTGTCCAGTACGTCGGGATCGATATCTTCTGCAGAGGGCAGGCTGCGGATGGTCACCTTCCTGGGAACTGGCTGCTCTGGCTCTGGTTCATTTTTGCCTCCTCTGTTAATACAAAGACATTCAAAAAGAAATAAGGACAATATCAGTGGGTTTGGTTGCTACTGCTACTAATTTTCAGTAATTTAATTTGGTTTTTGGTTTTTTCATATAGAAACTTGCATTTGGAACACAATTGTGTAAAATCGTAGATGTACAAACTTTAATATGACCTTTTGTGTCAGTATGACTTTAGTTTATATTAAGAGACTTTTAAAGTCACAGGTTTTCCTCAGGTGTAGGCACTTTTGCATGTTCCAGAGGGTGATTGTGTCAGCAGGATTCAGGCAGATAACTTAGTCATGCTGTTATATTCAGCAACCTGCCTCTTCTACTCTGGCGTGATTTCTAAATGTAGTTTCTTCATTATTATTATTATTAGATTAATTTATGTCACCTTTGTCTGCTGTTTTTTTACATGCACACACACATTTATATTCTTTAGGGCTGAAATAAAACGTTATACTGCACAGTCCATTTTCACAAAGATTTCTATAATATTCTAGATGTTTCTTTCACACACAAATCTACTACTTCTGGAAATGCGCCAATGCTTAGAAGTTATTACAGAGACAGATTTGAACTCACACACTTCCACTTTTTACCTCCCTAAATCTATTATTTTTCCTTCGGTGAACCCAGTGAAGCATAAACCTCACTGGCAGCTATTGAAATGACACAGACCTCCACTTTTCTATATGCTGTGAACTTGTGAACCAGACCTACATTGATTGTTCACCCCACATAACCACCAACACTCCTGTTTCAGTATGTGCATATAAATTCGGGTGGTAAGGGTAATGAAAAAGAAATCTAAATATATAACAGTCCAACTTCAATAAATCAAGTCTTCACGAGGACTTATAATGCCGACCCACGGGTGAAACTGTTACTTAAGTTTTGATTTATATGGAAAGCCGGTGAGGTCATAATTCGCTGCATTCTCCCTGCTATTCAATGTTTTATTATCACCAGCTGGCTGACTCTTCTGGCAAAATAAACAATCCCCTCAAAACAGGTTTATCTGTGCTCAAAAATCAAACATTTTTCTTTTTAACATCCCACAGTTAGAAAAAATGAAAGCACCACTAAGCGTACTTTAGACAGACGTCAAAACATGAAAATCCGTGGTCATATCATATGGCTCCAGAAAAAACAAATCATCCACAACTAAGGAACATGGTTTAAATAGTCCATTTACCCTTTTTCCATTTTAACTGCTTATCCAATTTGGGTTCAAAGAGAGTACACCATACTGCATACGGCAAGTACCATGTATGTCATGCAGTCCTCCCCCTCCACCATATCTTGACCTCATCCAGGTTGTCCCGGGCATCTTGTCCAAAATCTCTACCAGCCATTTGCTCACTGTGCACCATCACCCTCGCCAGCATCTTAATGCCTCCTACCTTCATGTGTGATTCTGAGGTTCCTTCTCATTAGCCTCATTTGCCTGTCTGTACCCAGCACACAGGCTCTGACATGACTTTAGATTCCTTCTGAAATGGTACTGTGTATGCTTACTAGGCAGAGTTTGGGGCCGTGGTCAGTGGCGGAAAGGTTGGAATTGTTGATTCTATCAAAGTTGGCATTGTCTCCAATTCTGTTTTTCTGCATTTCAGTGCATTTTTATCAAGGATAATGTCAACAATATGAGCCCCTTTCTGTCAGAACATAAGAAGCACATAAGAGCCATCCTTGGTCTGCATTCAGCCATGAAACCATACATGAGCTACATGCATGATCACTGGCTTTTACATTTTGTCTGTCTTGCCTAATTTTCATTCTTTGAATGCAAGTTGTATTTATTTAGGTGAAAATTGTTTCATTTATTGCTAAAAGAGTGACTGATTCAATAAAGATCTTAAGGACACTAACCATTTGGTTCAGTAAACAGGAATAAGTTCTTTAGAAATTGAAAAAAGTGAAAAATGCTTAATATCAGAGAGAATAAGATGATTTTTAACTTTGCCAGCTTTTCACAGTTTCTACTTCATGGCAATTTTTTATGGCTGTAGTTTGCCGAGGTTGAATTATACTAATGTTTCTGCAACTGTTTATATAAACAATCAGTTTTACAACCTTTCTTATATAGGACTTAACTGTTTTCGTGGGACACTTAGTTTCAGAAAGTTAACTAAACTATCTGTTTGGCCTGGCACTGCGTTCTTCATCATCACAGCTCCAGGCAAGTGTGCTGAAAGATTGTTGGAACAATCACCATCTAAAAATACAGTGTTGATGGCTTTATTCAATTTTGTGTCAAAAGTTTTTCTTTTTGTGATTTTGACATGTTTTTTTATTTTATTTTATTATGTTTTTACATCACAGATGAGTTGCCTGTGGAAAATGACCACATTTGTCAGACAAATGTCACCTCTCATTCATTCATTTATAAGTTCATTCATTCAGCCAGTCACTTGACAAGCCAGCCTGCCGTGCAGAGACAGATAGCATGGCAACTTCCTCACTGACAAAACTCATACTACATTAGTCTTCTTGCCTAGCTCTTGTCTCCTCTTGTTTCTTATATCAGTCTTCCTTCCTTCATGATCTTTCAGTACAGGACAGAAACCATAACTCAGCCCCTTCCAAGATGCAGACTCTCCTCTGATGATTCATCGTTGGTATTGCATTGCCAAAAGCAATCCTCAAACCTACTGGTAAATGTTTTTAATACTTAACAAAACACTTGTAAATTATTAAAATCTATTATAAGAACACTGTTATGAGAAAAATAAATAAATCTCATGATAATGGAGAGCATATTTGAAGACGTAAACACTTTAAATCGTGGATACAGATAAGTAGGATGCTCAAAGACACCCCCTTAAAAACTGATTTTCTCTTCTATTGAATGGTGTTGTTATTAAGTCAATTATCTCAAAATATTTGTTAGCCTAAAAAGGTGGGTACACCCCTTTCGACATGTCAAACGCTGGGTACACTGAGGTTAGCTGGGTTCAGTCTAGTCTTCATCATCTCGGTTCCTGCTGCCCTGCTCTCTGTTCAGCTGACCATATGCCTCACATCCTCTTTCACGCACTACCAATTTACCCCCACAGCCTGGAGTCGTGCCCTGCTTAAATGTACTCTTGTGTACAGAGCTGGAACTCAAAGTCATTTTTCATGTGCCAGCTCCCTTCAGGTTTACAAGCCCTGCAGAATAGCTGAAGGGAGGACAGGAGTGTAAACATAAAGAAAACAAAACAAAACAGAGGACTACTTACATGTACCATGTGTGCTTCTGGATCTGTTCTAACTGGAGAAGTAATGAGAAAAGAAAAAATGAAGATCAGTTCACAAAATGCAATTCACTGGAAAATAGTATCATGTTGTTGACAAGAGAATAAAACGATAAACGAAGGTATAGAAATTGTTGGCACATTACAACGCCAGTAAGTATTGAACTTACGAAGTTTCAAGGAAATAAAACAGAGACAATACAGGCAGGTTAAGGTGTGGAAGTAAATAATGAGACCTTCAAATGTTAAGACTGCCAATGGAAAAAAAACATATTGAGGAAAAGGAGAGAAAGGTTCAGCAAAGGCAAAAAGAGGAAGGTGATACAACTGAGCTAAACACAGAGAATATTATCTCCCTCACACATGCAGCTGACCCTGCCAAGCCCTCTGGTCTGAAGGGAATCTCCTATTCTCATCCTCTTCCCATTTCACTGACTCACACACTCACTTTTTTTAATACTACCCTTGTCATCGCACATCTAGAGTGGCCACTTTGTCACCAACCCTGTCAGCGTAGTCTTTTGTCAAAAAAGGAAAAGCAGAAAGAGAGGAACAGCGGGCAAAATAGCAACAAAGGAAGATGTCTGCTAGAATGACTCCACGGTGTTTCAACTGCCCACAGAAGGAAAGCGGATCAATGTCACTGCTGGGACTTTTTAATTTGCTCAAGCTGTTGTTGTGGAACCACAGGAGATACACACGACAGCTCTAATTATTGTCACTTATTCAGATGCATAGTTCTCGTGTCAGTGTCTCCATCAATGTCTTGATGTTACCACTTCCCTAGAGAATTTACCTCTGTGCTTCAGCACCGATGCATGCCTTCCTGAGATGTTAGTGCAATCACAGAGCCGAGAAGACTGTGGTTACTGACTATAGGTGACTCTACCACAGAGGTCGTGATATTGACAAGGACACCCTGCCAGTCAGATAGAGACTAGTGGGTGACCTACTCTGTCCGACTTTTATTGAAGGCCTGGAGGCAAGAGTCTGGTATCTCACACAGGGTTGAAAGTGATGTGGTTTGAAACGTAGAATCACATCAATCAGTTTCTAAATGTGTCACTACTGATTCCAGCTGCTTTCAGGCAGAAGAGATGCTGTATAATACTGGCTGAGAATGTTCTGTCCACATCGAGGTGTATATTTATCAAGGTGCTGCATATGTGATTCTCAGCTTACTTGTGTTTGTAGGTCTGTAAGCAGAAAGAGAACAGTCACATGGCTGTTCAGTGGAGGAAGGACCACAATCTGTGTTTACAGTAGAGACTTACTCTGTTGTTTCAAGTCATAATATACAGAAACACAAAGTCAGATGTATAAGTATTTGGAAACTGTGTAACTGAAAGATGTGCTTGAAGTTAAAACTTTCAGCTGTGATTCAAGGGATTTAACAAAAGATTTAATCCTTCTAGTTTCACAGGCTCCAAACTAATTGCATAATTTAATGATAAGCAGTCGTGTTACGGCCATGAATCAAAGAATTCCAGCTGAATGTTTTTAGCAACAAAATTACCAAGGTTGTGTCACTGCCTAAATACTTACAGACTTTATTCAATTAAATAGACAGTTAAGAACAGCTTTTACACAATGAACAAACATTGAATTAACCTCCTAAGACCCAAACTCTTTCATGGCATGCATTTTTAATTTCTCTTTGCTATTTGGGGCGACTGGGACCTGATGAATGTAAAAAGAAAGAATTACGTAGAATATATAAAACATATAATATGTACGTCCTGCTCATACTCGATTGAACCCCATGTGACCGATGGAAATGTTCTAACTATTCATGAGATAGATTCTGCAAGGTGCCCGAAACTTGCATCGGAGATTTTGGTTCATGTTGCTGCACATCCTTGATGTGGGTTTCCTGTTCCACTAAATTCCAAAGTTGATCTCTTGGATTGAGATCTGTAAACTATGGAGGCCATTTGTGTACGGTGAACTCGTTGCCATGTTCAAGTAACCAGTTTGAGATTATTTTAGATGATGATTAGCTCTCTGACGAGGCACATTATCCTGCTGGAGGCAGCCATTGAAAAAAGGGCGCACCGTGGTCATGAAGGGACAGACGTGGTCAACATCAATATTCAGGTAGGCTGCGCCGTTTTAGATATGCTCACTTGGTGCTAAACAGTCCAAAGTGTGCCAACTGCCTGAACTGTTGATACAAAGTAGGGGGTCTATTTATGCTTTCATGTTTTTCATCCAAATATTGCATCAGAAATGGAGACTAATATATTATAAAAATATTCAATTTTCCAATTTTGGTGAGCTAATGCTATTTGTAGCCTTGGTTTCTCTGTTCTTAGCTGACAGGAGCAGTCCCTGGTCTATTCTTCAGCTGCTGTTGCAAATCTGCTCCAAGATCTGACGTGTTGTGGTTTTAACAAGTGGTTATCCCAGCATTTCAACAGTGTGTGAAATCACCTTTCTTCCCATTCTGATGCTTTTTTTTTTACTTTAGCAGGTTGTCTTGACAATTTCTGCTGCCATGTGATTGGCTGAGTAGCTGTTCATATTAAAAAGCAGCTGAACATTAGGCTTAAGAAGAAGAGATGTTCTTTTCCTCCACATGAATGCTAAACCCCATTTTCTTCAGCTTTACTCTTACTGTAGTCATTGCAGTCTTTGTAAGTGCTGAGAGAGCAGTAACAGAAGGATCGGTAAGTATTTCAGATTCCGAGATAACCCTTGCCAATTTTGGCAAGTCTTTAAAAGATTACATTGGCCTAAAAACAATTGTCATCATTAAAACAAAGTGTTTCAGTCCACTTCTAGAAAGGTTCTGGTGTCTCTTACAAAAAACAAAACACCTTCTTTATTTCCATCTAGGAACTTTGCTCTTTATTATAGTAATCTAGTCAATTCTCTGTATTACTCAGGTACCATGAGGAGGCAGATCTTTCCACGGTGTCTTTTATAATTTGAATACTGAAGATGAGATGATTGCGCTGAGGTGGTTGGCTTAGTTGCCTCTGGGTCCCTGACTGCACAGACAGGAAATGGAGAGAAAGGCTTTTATTGGCCTAAGCCCCTTAATCCCAGGTACGTGCCCTCTCACTCAAACTCTGAGGAGGCCTTGACTTTGTGTGTTTACTTGTGTGCGTCTGCTTACAAACCTAATTAACAGAAGGTGACAATACACCTACTGAAACACAGCCCGTATTTAGAGTCTTATTGCCCCATTGATTTGATTTAGCAAACATTATTATGGAAATAATCCCACATAAGTGAATGTCATATTCCATTATGATGTCATTTTTGCCCCTCAGTGTACCTGGCTCAGGTCTGACTAGCGGTCACTATAAACTCCACGAATGCTCGATCTAACGAGGATATTTGACATTCCTCGAGGTTACAACACATCCCCTGAGCTCTGTGTGGAGTCCTGATGCAAGAGAGGAGCAGACAGGTAGCATATTCTCTCCCAGCAGCATGGTCTGCATGTAACCCTTTGACTAGGACATTGCTGGAGGCTGGTGGACATATCTAGGGAATCTCAGGGTGACCTGTCCTCATCAGACAGAGGGACCAGAAAAATAAATAATATAGTGTGCATAGTGCATAATAAAAAGGTTTGATCTTTCTGTTTCTTGTTTCAATACAAATGAGCATCCTGCATATGAACATCTCTTTTCATGTCGGTTTCTAAACGTTATTTTTCTGCTGCTACTCCTGCCGCTGTTTTTCACATTCCTGTTACTTTACTCTTACTCATTCTGACACGGTTTGAGAGGATTTAATGCATAAAGAAATGGAGCAGCAACATTCGCCAAGGGTGGTGTCATCACCACCCTTGGCGAATGTTGCTGGCAAGTGCATGAAAATAGTTTTGTTTGATGCACTGATTCACAGAGATACCTGGAGAAGCTGTGTGCATACAGTAAAAATGAGGATGTGATTAAATACAGTAACTTGCAGACTGGATGTAGCTTTGTGCACTGTTCTGAATGTGAAATGCAGGATAACAAAGAAGGGCTCCACTGTCTCTCTGGTAAACATGTCCGTTTTTTAGTTCTTTCATTATTTACATTCGTCTATCTCTCTCAACCCGACACTCCGTCCTTTATATCTCTGTTCTTGCTCTCTAATCCGGTTACCTTGCCAAGGTGATCAGTGTGCGGTACACAAGCAACACTCCTCTCCTGAATCCACACAATGTACTTGAACTTACACAGAACTGGGAATGATACAAACACATTTGTATCAAGAAAGAACAACAGCACCAAACTGATACTATATATTTTAGTTTAAGTTAGTTGATCTTACTCTTACTCCACATCTGTCCAAATATTTTCCAGGAATAGTTTCTTGAATTATGTATAAAATTAATTTGTAGTTTCTAAAATGTAATTAGTAAACACTGTTGGTAGTAAATATTAACTACGAAATATTTTTTGCTGATAGACTGTACTGTTTAAGTTCTAGGTACTATACGAATACTGAATTAAACTAGATAAAAGTAGAACCTTCTTCACTCCATTTGTGGGGCAGGTTATTGCACCCATCTTGGAGAACTTTCAAAAGCTGTTCAGTGGAAATATGCTGTCTCATTTGCATCCGTCTTTTAATGTAGTCCTAGGCAGACTCGGTGATGTTGACATGATAATAGGACATTATGTTGATGCTGAGGACTCTGCAAAGCCATGTTATCTGTTGCAGAAGTTCCTCTTCTTATTGAAGATTGCTCTTTATGATTCTGTCTGTATGTCTGGGCTTGCTGCAATGCTAACAATCTTAACTTCTAAAATGCCCCTAAAACCTCTGCACCATATTAGATTTCATGTCCCTTTTATTCCCTATGCATAAAGAGGTAAGGTTGCAAAGTGTACTGAGTACTTTTATGTGCATAAAAGATATGCACAAATACACACAATTCTGAGTTAACACAGAGTCTCTTTACTGAACTGACCGTTAATCTTTTGGAGGCATCCACTTCAATCATGCCACGGAGAAGGTTCTGACAATCTGGAGGGATGAAGTGTGGCATGTGAAACACACCCAGCTTCACCTTCTCCAAAAGATTCCTTAAGTTGTCATCATCAAACGGTAGGGCGCCCTGAAGAAACATAAAGGCAGAGAAAAGAGAAAAGAAAAGAGACTGAAATGATAGTTGGCAGACGTGACAAGTAGGAGCAGGGAACTAAGTAGAGAAGAAAGAATTTGCGCTTAATACAACAGCAGCATTATGACAGAGAAAATGATTTTAACTGACTGAAGTCACAAAAGAAAAAAAAGATTATTAATGACTAACAAGACTCGCTAGAAGAAACAAAAACACATTTCGAATCTTAATCCTGCACGACTTAAAAATTCAGCTTGCTTTCGCAACTCATTCAACTCTTCAGTTGGAGCATTTTGCCCTAAACAGCAACGCTAAATAAATAATAAACAGCAGTGAGCTGAAAACAGGGCTTCGCTAATAATTACCCAGATTTCTCATTTACCTCATTCATTTAGAATTCTTTCATAAGAGTCATTTATCAGAGGGTGCTGACACCTCACAGATGTAGCAATTTGATGAATGGCAACCTCAATCACAAGAGAAGATGGAGGGGTGGAGAAAGATGGAAAGGGTGAGGAAAATACAGAAAGAGCTGCTGAGAAATAAAGAGGCAGGAAAAAGGAAGGTAGACTTGTGTAACAGATGATCTGAGTGCAGCCTAACTCCTGCGGAGTATGCGTGTCTCCCACAATCAGACAAATGGTTATCTCGCGGCTAGTCAGCAGGACGAAACTGAAGAGAGACAGCATTTTTCTGCAGTCAAGCAGCAGAGGCGGAAAAAAAACTTTTGTTTGGAGCGAGAAAAGCGTGGTCATGATGGAGATAATGGTAAGCAACATCAGTTTTATGCAACACAACAGTACTAAGTATACTATCCTTAAAACAAGTGCACACACACATAAGACAGACAGAGTGGAGGGAGAGAGCGGCAAAAACAAAGACAAATACACAGGGCCTGTGGCCAAAAGCTGCCCTGTCAGCATTGGTATTTATTTTAGGCTCTTGTCTTTCAGTTTGGCTGTATGAATTATTCATGCAGCTGGAGTGTGTAGGAACTACAGTACAGCTGTTGATGAAACAAAGCTTCGGGGCTGCATGGCTGGGGAACCACAGACATAATGCAGCTAGAGAATAGACCTGATTATGGATACAGCGTCGTCTGTGGGTACAGGATAATGAATAAAAAGATGCTTCTTTTCTCTGATCTTCTGTAGCACAACTATATCAGCTAGAGGGTGTTTCTGCAACATTTAGGGTTTTTTTCATTTAAATGACAGAATTTGAATTTAACTCCTTAACACCTGAGTTTATGTCAGAGGCTCCGTGGTGAGTTTAGGCTAGCACTCTCTTTTTATTTCTCAAGCTTCACTTGCGTTCTTTATTTATTCACTACGATGCAAAGGCTAGACTTACTCCTGGATATGACACAAAAGCAACACTTCATGGCAAAATTGTATTACGCAATATGCCTCTAGAGATGTTAAACTGGGTGTCAGTATAATATTAACATCATTTACTGAAGAACAAGCTGACACTCACCACCAACAGAGCAAAAAGAATGACCCCACAGCTCCAGACGTCTGCTTTCCTCCCGTCATACTTCTCTCCCTAAGGGCAAAACATTGTATTAGACAAGTTTAGACTGAACGTTAAGGCCAACTGAAACAAGACGGAGGATGACTAAAAATAAGGAGGAATGAATATTGTGATTCTGTGAGTAGTCACTTACCCTGATGACCTCTGGACATGCGTAGTGTGGAGATCTGTTGGAAAAGGAGCAAACAGATACAGAAGGTTCAAGTTATCTAAGGACTTTTTTCCGTTGTGCTGCAGAGTAAATAAAAGTTCACAACAGATAAAACAAACAAGCATAAGTCACTGTCTGAAAATATGAAGACAACAATTTATGCAGACAGTAAAACTCTCCAGCGAACGTAGATCAAGATGTGTTTTAGGAGTTTAGGGGTCCTGAGAGTGTTTGGATGTCCTCTGCCTTGCTCAGTCAAGGGCATCCTCTCACAGCAGACGGTGAACAGACCCACTAATCTTTACAGCCCCTGGATAGACTGACAGTAAAGCCAATGACTAGATTGACATATCAATATCATATGGAGATTTATGGAGCTACCTTGCAAAGACCCCTCCATAAGCACGGGTCTATGGATGAGTGCATCATATGGGTGACTTGTTACTCTATATATTAATTCTTCTCACTGTTTGACATTCCTATATTTTTAAGGTATTCTCTGGAAATCAATTAATCAGATAAAAAACTTAATTTCTTTGCTCCTCAAAACAAATCACCTGTCTCCCTAGACCTCCTACCATTATGAAATGTGTTGTCCACCTCTTTGTCTCACTCTGTTTAATGGCATAGCATTTGGGTCGACTGAGGGACTACGTAGTTTGTAAACAGCCTTTAGATTGGCTGTTTTCTTGTGCACTCAAGAATACCAGCTCTGACAGCCCAGCTTATTCAGACTGTCAAAATACTGGCCAAAAACAAACACGGCTACCGTGCCAACTCGGGATCCCCAAGTGCCTGTGCAAATAAGTACTTGATGACTTTTCTTCAAAGAAAAAAACCCATCAGCTCTGCACTCATTTTACTTCATGAAGGCCACAACACACAAGGCATGCAAAACCTATAGCTTTATCCCATTTAGGTCATTCCTTGTCAGTTCATCAAATGCCACACGTTCCCCTACAGCTTTGGTTTCGACAGGACTTCAAATCTACTGTCAAAGACTGGGAATGCAAATATTTTATTTCTTCAAGCATCCACCATTCTATGCCACACTCTTTACAGCCTATATTCACAGAGCCATAGTAGCAGATAATGACACAGAAAAAAATACGGAACTTCACGTGTAAAAACATACCTAACCTTCATCCATTGGGACACTTAAATCAAAAAAACCAAACCAACAGAAACGCGAAATTTTAGCATTTTTTCAGGCAAATTTGTGAGAGTGAGGTGGGAGTTTTTTGTTTGTTTTCTGTACGGTTTCTTTTGTGTTACATTTCATGAATTCAGATGGGTTCAGATGAACTGACCCACATATAAGAGGTGGAAGTAGCCAATAGGTCAAATAGCTGAAGCCAATGCATCGGTACTTTAAAGCGCAGTACCACTGGTGGTTGCTACAAAAAAGGATCCATGTAGTTCTTTTATAACAAAAAAAAAGAGGTAAGTCAGTAAAACGCTTCATGTTATTAGGATTTTTTGATCAAAAATTTTTAAAGTAAATGTATTACTCTTATCTAACGAAAATGTTTAATGTATTCATCCTCTAAAGGTGCGGCCACTTTTGGTATGCCTTAGGAACACCGGGTCTAGGATGAGCTTTGTAGTGCTCACTTTGAAACACTCAGTCCACTCATTATTTTATGTTTAGAAAGCCCCTTCTGCTATTATGATAACATTCTGACTTTTGAAAGGCTAACCTAGTTCAGCTGCAATGTTTCCCACTATCACAGCTCTATTTAGTAAGTAATTTGCTGCCAGCGACTCGCAGCACAAGCTTAACTACACCAGGTATACAGTGTTTCATTAAGTTAACAACCATTCAATGACACGATAAAATCCATCCGAGTACGCTTCAGTGAACAAGCCAGTTAACGGGGTCAATGCTGCAAAGTTCCTTTCACATTTGATTGCGGATCAAGTATGGGTGATATTGTAGAAACATCCATGCTGCTCACACCAGGTTCAGGTTATATGGTGGGACACTAAAGATAAATAGAAAACCGTGAGAGCCACTTCCCACTGACCAGAAAAATATAGTCTTTAGAAAAACAGTTCAACGTGGGTTTGGCATTACATCAGTCTTTTCTCTGTCTTTCTCAAACTAACACCACTAGCATCACATAAATAAAATCAACAGGCAGGAAAGGACTGTCTTCTATTTTCAGAGGGCAACAAATACCACAAAATTGATGCATAAAAAGTTGGCTTTATCTCATGTATAGAGTTCATGAGTTGTAACTGTCTAGAGAGGGATTTCTGGACCTCTACAATACACAGTATACTGGATACATATGTATGAAGGGATGTATCGTGATCTTAAGAGATGTGAATTACGACAGAAGCATTGAAAGACGCGCTGAGACACTGAGACATAAAGCTGATCTTCATGAAAATTCATCTTTTTGGACTAAATCCGTGCACTTCCTCATTGCATATAAGATCATTTCCTTTCATCAATCTGTGCCATGGAATTATAGTAAATAAACAGTAAGCAGTGATGAACTCCCAGCTGGGTTTGTACAGACAGAGGAAGAGGTTGTATTTGCATCCCAGAATCCATATTTGAATATGCTTGCCAATGCATCTGCTATACATCTGTATGTCTGCACGTATTTATGTATGTGCTCTGAGGCTCCCACTACTCTACCTGGGGCAAGTTTCATCTTCACTCAGCTCCATTACCCACAGCAAATGGAATACATTTGTGTCAGACTGCTGCATGATGAGAAGGGGCCAGATAAATGTGTTTAATTAAAAAGTGTCATATCTACACTTAGAGACGGGACATTCAGAGGGGCATGAATAATCAATAACAACACACATACACACATATTAGGAAACAGCACGAAGACACGAAAACATTAATGGCGCCAACATTCTGCTATGAGACGTACATGCAAACAGACAAGATCTAATCAAGACTGTAAGGCTCGTGTTTTTGGTGCCGTAGGGTTGTTCAGATAGACACCTGATCTCTCTGTAAATGACAATGCTCAAAGTGATTGCCAATCAAGATGCTATTTGCTCGTTTTCTCGTTACTGTATCAAATTATTATCATTAGTAATAATGTAAAACTAATTTAATTTGCAAGCCATCATTTGCAACTCCAACACACATGGGAAGCCATATGCATACACAATACAAAAGCATGTCAATACATATCCACACACAAACATGGACACATGTGCAAACTTTGAAATTAATATGCAGATAGGAAGTGGCTAAATTTATTGATTGGAAAGAAAACAGTATTTCTCTCAATTGTCTTCTCATTTCCTGAAGGTGGTAGGTTCTGTGTTTGTGTCAGGGAAACAATTTAATGTAAGGGGCTGCTTTTATCTTCACTCTTCTCTCCTATATATTCCCTCCTCACAGATGTGGAGTCAGAGTGGAGGAGAGACAGATGCAGGGCACGCAATGTCAAATGACTTGATGACGACTTATGTTATTAGGAGCGCAATCAAGTGTTAATCTGTAAAAACAAAAAAATCGTGAACAGATGTGGGCCCCAACCAAACTGCGTGCATGCATTTGTTTCATGGACAGCTCTGTGTTCGTGCTTCCAACAGGGTACTTTCAGTACTTTATACATTTAAGAGGGCAAAGAATATTCATTCCACCTCTATCAAATTAAGGCTTGCTCCGAGTGAGTGGCAGCAGAATGCAATCAAATATAGATCAAGTTGGTCAAAAGATACTGCTGAGTAAGAGCTGCTGCATATAGGCTTTCTAGGAAAATAGAAAACTTTAATGTGGTCATCAAAGCCGAACAATGACTAAACGGTGGACACATCTGACTTGCAGATTGCTATGCGCACTGCTTTGAGTTGGCCTGATCTCTACCGATGAGTCATGAGAGCTTAGGCATTGTGCGACTGCTGAAAAAAAATTATGCAACAGTTTCAACTGGATGCATGTGTTTGCATGCACATGCACAATGAACGCGCGTGTGTGTGTGTTATATAAAGGGAGGGAGTCAGAGACAGAGAGGCACCCAAACAAGCAGAGGACATAGGGACTTAGAGGTGGGGGATGAACTAAGCCTGTTCTGTGTGCGCATGTGTGTTGCTGTATTGCGTGTGTAAAGTGTGTGTAACTTCAGTTTCAGCTGATTTGGAGGCTTAATCTGGACAGAATCAATCTGAGCTGGGGACAGCTGTCACAGAGCATATATCCAGCCGTGCACAGAGTGTCATGTGCAAATGCAGAGGAAATATTTTCCCAAGACATCCACTTTACAAGCAAGATAACAACTTAGACCACTCAGTTTGAGCAAATTTGTGGAACCATTTCTAGAGTGTTATGGATGTCTGTCACAAGTGTGTGCAAGACTTTGAGCCAGCTCTGACATCAAAACATCATTACTTCCCTATCGAGTGCCTGCTTGTGTTCTATATATGTTTTAATAGGTGAACTATACCTACTTATCAAAACTCTATGTTATTTTACTCCATCACTAGACAATAAGATTTCATTATCTTGGGAAAATAATTGGAGATTATGTATCGGAATTTCAGGAGCAGGACCACGCCTCCAAACACGCTCCTTCCGGCTGTCATCTATATAGGTTCCCCTAGTTCTGCAAGCTGATCATTCTCGTTTACGTGCTCCACCCTCCCTCCGTCCTTCTTCTCCATTCTTCAACTTCTTCACTTCTGTTAAGTACATGGGGATCTGCCAGGCCCGGTAGCCATCGCCAGTCCCCTTCGAGGCCTTCGCCAAACCGCAGCTCAATTCACGTCAAAGCATTCACTTTTACCTACTAAAACGCTGTCAAACTTAAATGAGGACGTGGGCCCAGCTAGTGATAAAGAGAATAAAAATAACAATGCACTTCTATCATATTGGGTTGTGCTTACATATTCAAATCTTTTTGAAGTGAATTTAATGGAAGAGTGAAATGCTATAGTGCAGCAGTGAGGTGTTTCTGTTAATCCATGGTGTCACTGAGTTTATGACCCCAGTGCTTAAAAGTCATCATAAAGTGTGTTGCCTTTTATTGATAAATATGACCCTGCACAATGACCGCCACACCTTAGGGTTGAAGAAAATCACTCCCACAATAAAAGAGACCTCGGTCCTTTTTCGAGTGTAGTCCCACTTTAAAAGTGACTCTTCCTGCAAGCAAATTCATTAATGTCATGGGATTGATGTGCCTGGTGCGGTTGTGACTATTAGATCATAAACCCAGTGTGAAATATTAGAAGACGGGAGCAGTAATGTGTGGCCGTGGCCCTGGCCACGCTCATCGCCAGATACCACAGTCGGTGATAGACACTGAAAGTGTCTCCTGAAGAGATCAGCACAGCACGATTATGGGCACTTTGACAACGCTGCACCTAGCTGAGAGCCTGATGGCTCCACTCACTCCACTTAGTCTCTCTGAATTCTCCCCGTTTTCCTCTTCCATAGCAGCATTTCCACCTCCACTATGACCTTTTAATTACTCCCTCGGGACATCTGATATCTAATATCATTCAGTACATACAGACATTACATTTGTGATTCTACTTACCCACAGCTGGTTTCCAACAAACTATCGCCAACCTGAAGGGAAGCCATGCCAAAGTCTGCTATCCTGATGTTGTTCTTTTCATCTAGCAAGAGGTTCTCTGGCTTTAGATCCCTGTGACTGAAAGAAAATGAGATAGAAACATGCAGCAGTTAATGAAATGTGAAAAAGCTCATCATATTTAATAAAAGCAAGTGATACTGAGGAGAAACAAAAGATAAGATAAGATAAGATAGAACTTTATTAATCCCTCGGGTGGGTTCCTCTGGGAAATTCGACTTCCAAAAAGCACAGCAACGACCGAAGTTACAGTTACAGAATTGTTTTTTTATATATATATATATATATATATATATATATATATATATATATATATATATATATATATATATATATATATATATATATATATATATATATATATATATATATATATACACAGAGACAAATATAAATAAAATATACAAAGGGGATAAATAGAATAAATAGGAATAAAAAATAAAAATACAAGTGAATTGCACATTTCAAGTATTGAGTCTATTGCACTGTTGACTATTTACAAAAAGTATTGCACAAGGTATTGTACAGTGAGGTGCAGAGGCACTACAGCTTAGTTGTTCCCCCCTCCTTTGTCCTCCTGTTTCCCCTCCCTCTCCCCTCCAGAGAGGAGTTAAACAGTTTGATGGCGTGTGGGACAAAGGAGTTTTTAAGTCTGTTAGTTCTTGTCTTGGGGGTCCTGAACGGTATATCAAACACCTGTACACCACACTTGGATCCATGCATGAACAAGACATAACAGTAACCAGCTATTGCTGCTACCATCATGCTCTTGGCAACACCTCTCTCCTTTGATCTGTCCAAGCTAAAACTAAGGGCTCCCACCTTGTAACTGCACTGGTAAAAGGTGTGAGAGCCCCCTGCTGTGTCCTTTTCTCCTTCTGTTTCCTTCTCTCTTTGTCCCTCAGCTCCTTCCTCTCATCTCCCAGACAGCCACCAGCAAACTGGCTGAGCAAAGGGCATCAAGGGGAGGCAACCGCAGAGGTGGTGTTCATTAGATGCCATTCAGTACCACTAAACACAGCAAGGGGGATAATATCCAGCAGACATAATCTCCCTACTTAAAAGGAGCCGTTGAGAGAAATAACTTTCTGATGCTGACTCTGAGGTTAAGACCTCAATTTTGATGAGTGGCGTTAGCATTTTATTGGATGTTTAACATCTCTTCCCGGGTTGAGGGTTCTATTACATCATACTGTACAGTTCTTGTGATGTCTGCCAATGCTGAAGAGGGTAGCACAGACATGTATATGTATGTGTATACGCTGACACTTACTTGGCTATCTTTTCTACAATCTTTATGTACTTCCTTAGTTTCCATTTTGCTTTAATAGGAGGTCTTGGGTATTGGAGAGCCCCAGAGTTATCTCGACTTTCATCTTCCTGCTACTCTAATGATAGAAAGGGGAGATAGAACAATAGCTGGATGTGACTGCCTTTGAAGAGTGCCTCATCACAATGGACATTTAACCTTAGATGACATCAGTTGCTGTAAAACTCGTTTCCTGTCCTGAGGGATTAACTGTCAGCTGGCTTGTTATCATCATCCTGGCAGTCTCTGTGATCTCAGCTATAATTGAAATAAAACATAGATAGCATCTAAAACAGTTCTCCCCAGGCTAAATCTTTCATCAATTCACACAACCATCATTTGACTGTGATGCAAGTAGCCTGAGAGTTTTAACCAGCACTGTCATGGGGAAGGAACAAACATTTACGAAACTGTTCCAGGGGCACCAATATGAGAGTGTCTGAACAGTGCATCTCCAAGGTGCATGCATGTGTCCCAACAGGTCAGAGCATTATTGTAAAGTGTTCAGAGTGGCTGTTGATTATATAATGATCATAGTGATATTTATGAATGTGTTAAAAGATTCATTAATATTGAAATAATGGACAAAGTCTCCTAGCTAAAAGACCAGGAGGAAACACTGTAAATTTTAAGGGAGATTAATGTCGTATTAGTCGTTTTTGTATTATTATTTTTGAGTGGAACAAAAAAAAGGAAAAGCCTGAAAAATTTGTGCACCAAAGATTTCAGCTCTCAGATTATTAATTAATTAGCTTATACATTTTTTAAAAGTAAGGTATCAGATCTCAGACCTTAAGTAGCCTGTGGGTGCTAAGGCTGAGTTTACAAAAACTCATCGCATATTTCCCAAAAATCATCCATCAAGGGTTCCTTTACCCACCTACCAGCTCACAAAGCAAGAGAATGGTAGAGCGAAGAGCAAAAGGAATACCAGTTCTGAAACCTACCATCACACAATCATGAAAAACACTAAAGATGAAAAGTGAATGACTTGTAAGACAGCATGGTGATCCTAAATACACCCCAAAATCCACAGCCCCTAGAGGTGCAAGCTCAAGTTTCAGCTACTGCCCACACATTCCCTAAAATCACTGAAAATCTTTGGATACACATTAAAAAGACCAGTGCATGCAAAACAACCCAGGAACCTCAAAGAGCCACACCTACACACCTAACAAATAAAAACTGATAGCATGTGAAGCGGCTCCAAAAGTCTTTATAAGCTGTGATACTTTCCAAAAGGTGTAAGCACAGACTATGCAGGGTGCTTTAATTTTTGCTTCTGGTCTTCTCCCTGAACTGTCTTCATCAGATGCAACAAAAATTAAGTTTGTCTCTTAAAGAGCACTAAACACGGCATAAAGAAAGTGCGTTGTCACAGGCCCATCACATGTAAAACAAACAGTCAACACTCAAGAGGTTGTTCCACAAAAAAAGGCAACAGCACATTTAAGCAGTGAACGCACCAGAGGAACAAATTGCATCTAAATGCTTTATTGGTTGTCAAGACCCTGGTATCTATAATGGGACATTAAACTGCCTCTCTGTCACATTAGACTGCACTTTGCTACTGTAATGCTGCTCACACAGCACACCTCACAGTAGGGATATTGTGTATGTCAAGCAAGGGTGGAGGCTGTTAAACAAATTCAACAATTGCAATGACATTGAGTAGTTTTTCTTAAAAAGAAAAGTTGCATACCACTGGCTTGCTTGAGGAATCAAAGACAAAAAGAAAGAATACACTAGATGCCATGGATGCATATAGTTTTTGCAAAGGTCTATGAGAATTGTATAAATGCTGCTATGCTTGCTTTAAATGGATCATTTGAAAAGAACAGAAGAGAAAAATGAAAATGCCAAAGGGGGGTGCATAATTTAAAGTTTAGTACTGTCATCCATCATTTCCATGCAGTCTTGCCTTTGTAACACAAGCCTGTCAGTTCACTATGCACTATGCTCTGATGACGATTCCTTGTAATTTAAAGGTGATATGTATTTGTCTACAAAATCTACGTGTTATCTGAGCGAGGATTTTACCCCAAGGGGCTGTTGGACATGATTCTTGTAACCAAACAGCGTACGCCTAATTGCCTGTGATCATTTGCACATATTTTGCTGATATGTTGTGTTTTACAAGAGGTTGTAATGGCTTTGTCCTCTTGGGGCTCACATCACTATAATTTCTCAGACACGTTTAAGGTGATGAGCAGTTTTATGACTAGTTTGGAGCTCAATGAAAATATACTTTTCTCATGCTGACACATTTGACATATACCATGTTTTAATGTCGCTTTTCATTAGGCCAGCTCACACCAAGAAATGTGGCTCTAATTGGAGCCACGAGAACACTTACAACTAACACTAATGGATCAAATGCATCTTTTTGACCTATTAACATGCCAGGAAAATGACTCACCTGTTTTTGAATTTTCATGAGGTACTACAGTTATCCTGGTGCAATACAGTGCACAGAGTGGGGTTTAAAACCACTGTTGAGAATCAAAATGCACCCATTCAGCCTTCGGCGCACCCTGGTGTCGTTCTCCTCTTTCTACCTTTCTGTTTTCCTCTCAAACTTTTTTAGGTTTCTGGTGACCCAATTTGAGAGAGACCAAGCACATTCACTTAGAGAAAGCTTTAGGCTAATATTGTATGGAATTAGAAAAAGAGGACAACTCTGACTGCTGACTTGAATTTGCTAAGCAAAATCCTTCATTAGCCAGTGGAGTTAATTATGTATTCAGAGCAATGAGGGACGAGAAAGATAAAAATGCATTTTTAAATTTTTTTCAGTAATGTAGTTGCATTGCAGCTTAAACAAGTGAAAAAATAGTTATGTTTGCATCAGCTACACACTGCTTAATAGCACAAGAAATCATTTAGAGCCTTCATCAAAGTCAAAGTATTTAAATATTTTCAAATTTATTTGATAAAGATAAAAAAAGGTGATGCTTCTGTCCAGACTGAGTGAATGACAGTAGACTGGGGGAATTAATTATTTGATCCCCTGCTGAATTTGTGATATTGAGCACCTACAAATAAATGAACAGTCTCCAATCTTTATGTTACTTATATCGAGCCAGAACACTGAAGCTAGGTTGTGGATGGGTCTTTCAGCATGACAATGACCCAAAACATACCGCCGAGCAATGTTTCCTCTAAGCTGCGCGCGTGCGCAATTGCGCACTGCTGGCACGGTCTGTGCGCACATAAAATCTGCGTTGCGCACAAAAAAAATCTAACCTGAATTGAAATTAAAATTAAAACTTTAACAATTCTGTTTTGTTAAAGAATTGGAGAAAAACAAACCTCCAGGTTCATTATGACATTTATAAAGAGAAACTTCACAATTATAATTTACAACTGAGGAATGCAAGGAGGTCCTACTTCTCTGACATCATCACTAAAAACAGCCATAATGCTCGGGTCTTATTTTCTACAGTTGACAGGCTAACAAACCCTCCTGTGTCAGTGGCAGCTGAACTTCATTTGACCATGGCCTGCAATGACTTTGCCAAATTCTTCACAGAAAAAATCCAAAAAATTAGACAAGCAATTGGTACGTCAACAGCAGATCCAGGATATGTACTGTGTCCACCAAAAAACTGTTTAAACACCATGAAACAGTTTCAACCTATTAACAGCAAAGACCTGGAGGACATCTTAGGTCAACTGAACTCCTCCTCCTGCTGTTTAGATGTCCTGCCAACAAGTTTTTTCAAAAAGGTCTCAAAGACTTTAGAGTCAGACCTGTTACAGATCGTCAACTTTTCTTTATTATCAGGTGTGTTTCCAGAATCACTAAAAACTGCTGTAATCAAACCTATACTGAAAAAGGACAATCTTGACAAGACCCAAATGAACAACTACAGGCCGATCTCAAATCTCCCATTTTTAAGTAAGATCATTGAAAAAGCAGTTTCTCAACAGCTCAGTTACTTCTTAAAACAGAATAATTGCTACGATGCCTTCCAGTCAGGTTTTAGACAGAACCACAGCACTGAAACCGCTCTGACCAAAGTGTTTAATGACATATGTCTGAACACAGACAGTGGAAAAATGTCAGTCCTAGTTTTACTGGATCTCAGTGCAGCATTTGATACAGTTGACCACAACATGTTACTCAAACGACTGGAGAACTGGACAGGTCTTTCAGGAACTGTACTAAACTGGTTCAAAACATACTTAGAAAACAGGAAATACTTTGTATCAATAGGTAACTTCACATCTGAGCAGACAAGTATCACATGTGGAGTTCCCCAAGGTTCCATCTTGGGACCCCTTCTGTTTAACATCTACATGCTCCCACTGGCACAGATTATAAACAACAACAAAAGAAACTATCACAGCTATGCAGATGACACACAAATATATATCACAATGTCACCAGGAGACCAAGGCCCTGTACAGGCTCTTGGTAAATGCATTGAGGAAATCAATGACTGGTTGTGCCACAATTTTCTCCAGCTAAACAAAAACAAAACTGAGGTAATAGTTTTTGGCGCCAAAGAAAAACGATTACAGGTCACCAGAGAACTTCAATCTATACATCTAAAAACCACAAACCAGGCGAGAAATTTGGGTGTAGTGATGGATGCAGACCTAAACTTAGAAAAACACATTAAGACAATAACAAAGTCAGCTTACTATCACCTCAAGAATATTTCAAGGATAAAAGATCTGATGTCTCAACAGGACCTGGAAAAACTAGTCCATGCATTCATTTTTAGTAGGCTTGATTACTGTAACAGCATCTTTACAGGTCTACCTAAAAAATCAGTCAGACAACTACAGCTCATTCAGAACTCTGCTGCTCGAGTCCTCACTAAGACCAAAAAAAGTGGACCACATCAGTCCAGCTCTGAGGTCTGGCTGCCTGTCCGTCAGAGGATAGACTTTAAAGTTCTGATGCTGGTCTATAAAGCTCTGAATGGTTTAGGACCAAAATACATCAATGACCTCCTGACCCAGTATGAACCTTCCAGATCCCTCAGGTCATCTGGATCCGGTCTTTTATCAGTTCCCAGAGTCAGAACCAGACACGGAGAAGCTGCATTCAGCTTTTATGCTCCTTATACCTGGAACAAACTCCCAGAAAGCCTCAGATCAGCTGAAACACTCAGTTTATTTAAATCCAGGTTGAAGACTCACCTGTTCTCAGCTGCATTTGAATAAAGCACCAAATCCAAACTTTTAAGCTTAAATTTCAAAACTTACATTTAACTACTGATTTTATCTACTGTTCTGATTTTATCTGTTTTGATTTTATATACTGTTTTGTTTGTTTGTTTGTTAATTAGTTAGTTTATTTGCTTGTTCTAATCAATTTTAAATCATGCTTTTTATTTGTTCTTGTTTCTAATGTCTCTGTAAAGCACTTTGAATCACCTTGTTGTTGAATTGTGCTATACAAATAAACTTGCCTTGCCTTGCCTTTTGCAGTGTTAGACAGTAAGTGACTGGCTGCTCCCGTATGGGATTAGAACGATGCCACCTTATCCCATAGTCCAGCCAATAATGTGATTCACATTCGTATATATGCAGCCAATCAACGTCGTTGACAGGCTATGACAGCGTCCTTATGTGTAGACACCGGTGTTTTAGCTAGCAAAGCGGCGTGGCTGATGTGGAGTGAAGCCACGTTAATGACAACGTGAACAACCATTGGAGATGTGAGCAGGACAGACGGAACAATTGACAGAAAAAGTGTGGACTTTATACCAGCTTTTAAATTGTGTTGATCGGCCACGTAAAACCAGAGTTATGATAAAAATATCTGCAATGTTTGGTTTTCTTCCTGAATACTATCGTTGTTTATATTTACTGCGGGAAGAAACGGTAAAAACGGCATTTTATAAAGAAAACGCTCGAAAGCACTCTCGGCTTGTGAGCAAAAACAAAACCAAAAAAACCGCACCCTTTACTATTGGTTGAAAAAAGTACCGTGTCGACCAATCAAAAAATGATATGGCAACATGGCATTTAGTTGTTTAGGAAAGGGGAAGTTTTAGGAGAGACGGCGGTGTTTTAAGATGTGAGAGATTTGCGAAGTTTAGCGCAAATCTTGTGTAGTTAGTGTGTAGTGTAGTCAATAGTTTTGTTGTGTGTGTCAGAACAATGAGGCGAGTGCTGAATGTTACAGGTGTTACAGGAGTGATACATCTCCTGTTGTCAGGCCTGCAGGTATCAGGCTGTTGTTCTCCTTTATCTCATAGTGGACAGAAATTATTTTTGGAGTGGCACAAATAATTTGTGAGGCATCAAATTTGATGCAGAACAGCTGATTGTTCTGTAAATAGTTTGAAATGTTTGTTTAAAAACACCTTGGCTGCATTTTTAGGTAAACAGCTGCAAAAAACTTTGTTGTTTGCATAACTCAGTTACTTTTTTGACCAATGTTGGGCAATTAATTATATAATTACTATATAATTAATTGCCCAACATTGGTCATTATATACTGTATTTTGCAGACAGATTTACAGGACTCTCTCCCAGACCACAGACTCATAATACAAGTCAGAGCTTTATTTAAAAAAAGGGGAAAAAAAAGAAAGTTGTGTTTTAAAAATTGAAGTTCAAGTTATTTTTACTTCCAATAGTGTTAACATACTACACAGGTCAGGTCAGTGGGCTAAAGCAGTTAATTAAAAGTAGTCTAACATAAATGTAAATGCTGTAATTTGATTATTTTAATAAACCATGTAACCTGGGTGGATTGGATGCTGGTGTGACCACAGTGCACACGTCTAATGTTGCTCACAGTGGTCCAAGGGACCGCTCAGGGAGTTTGTATGTTCGCTCAGACACATGAAAAATTAGAGGGAACATTGCCGCCGAGCCAACAAAAAAGTAGCTAAAGAAGAAGCACGTTAAGGGAGCGACCTCGCCAGTCTCCAGACCTCAGTCCTACAGAAACTCTGTTGAGGGAGCTGAACTTTTAAGCTGCTAAGTATGCACAACCAAGAAACCTAAAGGATTTAGAGAGTTTCTGTAAAGAGGAGTGGGTAAAAATCAGGCGAACAAGAAACGTCGTGTTACGATTGGGGATCAAATGCTTATTTCACTTAAGTTAAATCAATTTACATGTGTTTTTCTGGATTTTTGGTTGACGTTCTCTCTCTCCATTAAACTTAAACTACAATATAAATGAGAGCGTGGTCATTTCTTTGTAAGTGAGCAAACTTCCAAATTCTGCAGGGGATCAGACAGTTATTTCCCCCCCACTGCATATATATTACAGTGTTGTCCACATTTCTCAGCTGAACACAATGCATTTCATATGATTTGTATACTGTTTGAAAATATTTTTTTTTGTCATGAACCATTTTCACATGCTTTCAAAACTGTCAATCAGGACAGAAATACAAGGACTGAAGAAATGTTGACATAATTTTAAAGTAAAAGTCCACATGATACATACATTTAAGTGCCAGATTTGAAGCCCACACATTGCTTTAAGACTCATTTGATCTTCTATTTGAGTGACATTAAAAAGTTCACTTGGGCAGCTGCCAAAATCTTTACACAGATGACGTACACATTTAAGTAATTACCTGTCACAAGACTTGCATTTAAACTGGATCAGTATCAAGAAGCAAGACCTGCCTGTGAACGTCTCCCAGTGCACCCCTTGTGTCATCTCCTCCAGTTCTATTTAGTCCTATGGGGGGTTTGAGCAACAAAGGGGCATTAATGCATTGTTGCATATAATCTAGTTACTAAAAGTGGGATTACAATGACAGCCAGAACAGCAATAAACAAACTGTTTGCTTGTTATGCCAAATCTGTGTGTGCAACTCAGCGTTTGCTCTTAATCCAGAGGAGTTTGACTAGGGATGATAGGATGAGCAACGGACCTTCAAGGCAGAATAAACAGACAAGCTGCCAGAAAAGCAGTGGAGTGAAAGAGTGGCATAGATATTTAAAAACCTAGAGTAACACCAGCCATCTAATCCATGGTGCCATGCAAGTGTAAAATTCCTTTAAAGTGTTTATCCATGCCTTGTACGAAATTCGACTGCTCGGGAGGCTTCAACATCATCTCTTATCTGGTCATCTAACAGCATGTCATGTCTTTAAACTGTTGTTTTTGTTTTCCTGCACTTGATCTTATTTTGTTTTCCTATTTCACAGCCTAATTTATTTTACCTTTCTTTGAACAATCATCCCCTCACTACCACTAGCCCATTCGCCCTAAATCGAGGACCATAAACCAACCCACTACTTTCATTTTCCTTCTTCCTGCTTGATTTTCCATAACCATTTCACCCATCCCATTTCCCCATTTCACCTCCTCTCAACATCAATTTCTCTCCTCTCACAAAGTTACACTTCAACAGTAAGTGGCACTGCAGGAGAAGAAAATATCAGACAAATACAAAGACAAGAAGAGAAAGAGAAAAAAAGGTCTGTGTTTGTAGGAGCCATCAGCTGTAATGATAGGCTATATGGCACAGGCTTTCTACAGGCAGGTAAGCAGGCAGCCAGACTATCATCATGGACAGCTCTCCAACAAATATCGGCAAACCCACAAACAGCAAAGAAATTGAGATATTGATGACCCTACTTGTTGAACATAATTAATTAATTAACATAAGTAAAAGACAGCCAGGCTTCAAATGGTGTAAAATCGTGCATGAGCCATGCACGTTTGTGCACTGATGAGAGCTTATCGAGGTATGTGATCATTTTTGTCTTTGTTTGTCTTCACACTGAGTCTGCAAAAACTACTAAGACATACTTCACGAAACTGTGGAAGCAGTGGAACACTGTTAAAGGAATCAGTCTTCTGAATTGTGGAACAGATGCATTTGTTTTACTGCAAAAGGGCATTGGGCATGGATGCTCTTTCAGAATGACCTATTCTATACTTCACAAATGAATTGGAACAATAATTAACAGTCCATATATCTACCACTATGTCACTATGTCATCAGCGGGGCTTGAGATATGTGCTCCAAATACATCTCCATTCATGCATGTGGTTGGTTCTCCCTCCGGAAGGGAGATATGCAGCGGCTAATGACAAAGTGTGGGAGAGACAAAGTGAGGGAAAAAGGTGGATGTGGATGATATGCGGGATTATGCTACTGCGTGGGTTTAATGTGACTTCTGGACCAAGCATTTGTTTGTCATGTAGGTGGCAGCAATAATGTGCACATCATATTATCAGGAATAGGAAAAGGAAAGACTGCGTTAATATGTGTGAGCACATAAACGGAAGCTTCCTTGGTGAAAGGGTTAGAGTTCCCACAGGTGGAAAGACTACTTTGGTTAGGGTGAAATAGTCTTTTATTCTCATCTGTAGACAGCTTTGAATGTGTCCATGCAGATAAAGCTGCGAATATAAGAATAGAGACATTGGGAACTGGGTTCATCATAGAAAGCTTCACTGTAATTTAAAAAAGTGCATCCAATTATGACACTA
The DNA here is from genome assembly GCF_057381915.1 of Diplotaxodon limnothrissa. NCBI lineage: Eukaryota > Metazoa > Chordata > Actinopteri > Cichliformes > Cichlidae > Diplotaxodon > Diplotaxodon limnothrissa. Next base: position 6,090,762 of record NC_140602.1, read on the forward strand.
CAATTAAATGCATTAATATGTGTTGTTGAAGACTGACAGAATCATGTTACTGTGACTCGTAAGTTAAATGAAGAAGTACATTTCTGAAAAATTGTATGACATCTTTGAAACATTGTTACACTGTTACTGTGACCTTGAGCAACAAACTGCAACTCTAGAAGTGCTGCTCTCTAGTTGACCTCTGATGTCCCTACAGGAGCAAGTGAAAGACAAATTTTTTACAAAGATCAGTAAAATGTCATATTATCATAGGCGCGCTGTGCTCTGATCTGTGCTCTAACCAGTCTGCCAGTCAGTCCGTCTCTGTGTGAGTCACAGGTTTGCACATCTCACTTCAGAAGACTTCAAATAACAAATACAAGGCATGTCTTAATGAGAAGGAAAGGGGGAATAGGAAGCTAGTTTGACACTAGATCTATATTTATGCTTTTCTCTCACTGCTGCAGCATCTATTATGCATTTCTTCCAATGAAGATTATTTTCGCACATCGGTTTTTACCCCAGCTGTACCTATCTTTGCCTCATCTCCCTTGGCAGCTATCCCCGTGTGCTTCACTTTGTCCCCTTCTCTCCCTAAAAAAAAAAAAAGACTACTCTGAATCAGAGACTAATCTGAATCAGGGAGAGAAAACACTGAGTCATAAAACCCCCATTTTCCCCTACATTATTTCATTTATTTCAAGCCTTACATCCATCAAGCTGAAGAGATCTTATTTGGGGATAAGACGTGGGTGGAAAACGGAAGCATGAGGAAATGTGAAGTAGTAAAAATGAGAGAGAAGAAAGGTTGAGGAGCATGTGTTTACCCCCACTCTGCACGGTGAGTCACAGAGAAAAAAGGGGCACTTCAATGGCCTGCGTAGGTCTCCTGTGCAGACAAGTCAAAATGGAAGGAATGATTGCAGAAACGCTTTTTTATTGAGGGGATGCTGGGATCTCACTAGTGAGAATGGAAGGGAGGTGAGAAGGGCTGCGTCTGCCTGTCTGTTTGGCCCTAATTGAGGTTGGGAGGAGGGCGAGTCGGTGTAGCAACACTCCCAAATAATCCTCCTCATGACAGATTTACAAGGCAGCATTTTCTGAGAGTGTTAGTGAGGGGATTTGAGGAGCTAAGACAGTGAGACAGCAACAAAGTAAAACAGGGACGGAGAGGTAAAACTGCCCAGCTCTGATAATCTATCTTTGTGCATGCACTTAACATCAGCTCCAGATGCTTCCTCCTAATTGATCTAATCTGTTCTCACAGCCATTATCAGAAATGTATTTACATGGAATGATAAAAGACTTCTAATTTTTATTCCTTCCTAAGGTGGAACAGTTTTGTTCTATTTTTGCTTGTGCAACAATTATATTGTGGGGGGAGGGTTCACCCCTCCAAGTGTTCCAGTTTAAATGCATCAGCATCATTTGATGGTTCAGACAATAAAATAAAGGTGACTGCATCATCTAAAGATAGTTCAAGTGTAAAGTTAGTCTGAAGAAAGCAGCAGCTTGTGCACAAGAGCTCTCATTTAAAAAAAACAAACAAATAAGTAAATAACAACAGCCATACTGGAAGAGGGTCGTTTATAAACTATGCAGTAAAATACAAATAATATCTAATCATAAGAATTGCACTGTATAATTCCATGACAAATTACCTTAATTTTTCCTCTTAATTAACTGTGCAACATTATACTAATCTACATTGGAGCCATTCACAACTACGCTCCAGGTTAAAAGGAGTACTGAATGCTGTTTTTCACTGGCTTAGAGTCGTCTCTTTCATCAGTATAATACTCTACTGTGCATGGAGAAATAGAAAAGCCTCTGTGTCTCTTTGTAGCACTTTCAGCCACATAGCCTTGGCACAAAAGTTATGATGGGCATACATTATCATCATGAGTTGACTGGCTATAACTGGAAACAGTTATAGTGCCAATGAAAAATGCAATGGCCATGGCCTGGCCATGGCTACGCTAGGGTTTTATGATGATCTCCTAGTTTAAATCTCAAGCCCTTGCCAGTGATGACTATCACAGTGTGATCAGCAAGAAAACAAAATCATAATGTGCTGGATAATGAGCACATTTTGATTGTTACTTCTGCAAGTAAACACGGACCCTGATCTAGTCTTTGCCCTACGTTGTGTACAGCACCTTAGCTACGCTTTACTGTTTATTCAAACATTAATTTTGCTGAAGTGAAATCTGACTCACCACGTTGACTCAGTTGACACAAACAACAAAAGCAGAGTGAATACTCTTGTTCCAAAGAACTTTTATATGCATACTTTGGCAAATATGCAGGTAGATAAATATGCAGGAATTTTTAACTCGTGAAAACAATCAGCACATTTACTAAAACAAACATGACTCCAGTTCTATTATTTTTTAGTTCTGTTGTGTAGCAGCAGGTTTGTCTACTGTACTTCATGATTGGCCTCAGGTACACGGTGTATCAATAATTTAATAATATGAATGTGATGGTCTTTTGCCACAGTTTTGTTTTGAGTTTTGTTCTCATAACTTTTGAATTCTATTCACTTAAAGAGTGTATTTTTGTACCATTTTCCTTCGCATTTGTCCTTTTGTATTATGTTTTAGGCTGCTCTCTGAGTTTTGCATTCTGGTTTATGGTGTGGCTATTCTCTTTTTCTCCTTTTCCATTCTCTCTTTTTTTGACTTTCTAGCTGACTGGTTAGACTTTCTATCTTCATCTTTATTCAGTGTGAAGTGCTCTTTTTCTTTATTTTTGTTTCAAACTTTGATTGAACATGTTCAAGTCTGACTTCTTGCTTAGGTTTTCTGTGCTAGTACTTGGAGTTTAGAACGCCATTTTAATTCCTTCTTATTCTACTGTGTGTTGAATTTGTTTTTCTAGGGACAAGTTAATTTTATAGGTTTTCTGGTACAGATTGTTGTCTTAGTCCTCCCTCCGTCTCCTCTAATCCCTTTGTATTTCCCTGTCTCATAATTGCACTGAAGTTTTTAGTATTTAGGTATAAGACGTATGTCAGTTTTACTTCCTGTCTGTCTTCCCTCGATTTCCTAATTGTTACCTTCCTGTGTCTCCTCCCTAATCAACCTTCTGTGTGTATAAACTCTGTTCTTCACCTGCCGTTCTTTGTGGAGCTCTCTGGTTATATCCCCTGTGCGTTCCCTGCCAGCATATGGATAGCGTTTGATTTTTCCTTGTAGACGTTTCTGTTTTTTGGACTTTTAGTTCAGCCTAAATAAGCAGCTCCCTTTTTGTGTAATCTGTCTGCCTCGGACGTCCTGCATTTTGGTTCCCTCTCCAATTCTCCACGTCTCACCAAATTAACCTGTCATTAAGAATTTTTAACATTTTTCACTTGTGTGAATTTACTGTTATGTGTGTTATGTTACTAGATTATGTAATTAAACTCATCCTGTTAATTTTTGTTTTACATTAACAGACCCAGCTGTTATTTGATTTAGGAAATAATACACAAAGTATTTATAAATTTCAAGTAGCTGAATGTAGGACTATATTTTGTCTATATGTTGAATCTTGCAATTTCCTTTTGCAGCTTCTGGCAAGTAGCTGGAGATTTCCAGTTTTTATTCCTCAAGAAGGTAAAAATAAATGCATTTGATATTATTCAGCTCTATGGTCCTGGTGCTCTGCCATGTAAGAAGACGCTGATAAAACACAGAATAAAAGAATACACTCTGAAACACAGAAACAAACACACTGCCTTGTTTAGGAAAACAAATGTTCACTACGTATAATCTCCACACGACACACCCTATATACACACACACATAGAAAGCAAGAAACAAACACATACAAACAAACGAGGTTCCTAAATCAGTCTCCTGCTGACATGTTTGACTTCTGAGGTCTATATGATTGCCTCTAGCCTATGAGCTGGTAAACAGTTAAATTACCCCCCGAAGTCAAACAAAATGTGTCACGTTGGAGCATGTTATGGAAATTATGTTTAGAACAGGTTTACTGTCGTGCAAAAATAATCTTCCAAAAGACACAGAATATAAAATATAGATGGGTTCACTATGAAAACATTTCATATCAAGAAGAAGAGAAATGAGCACACACACACTACAGCAGGTACGGTCATCCAGTTCTGACGTTTATTCTTCCACAGGATGTGTTTTTACTATTCCAGAGTTTGTGTATGTCTGTTTGTCCTCCTTCCTGATAAGAGGGTTTCTACTCTTGCCTTCACTCTGCCTAACCTCGCAGGTTTGCAGAAATAAATAGAGACACCTGAAAAGTGATCTGAGACCTTTGCACAGGCCTAATTTATCATGTTACTGAGAAAAAAATGTCCCTTCTGCTTCTCACTGAATCATATTTTCAACTTTTCAAGTTAACACCACATCTTTTTCACTGATTTGTCATGGCTTATCTGCTTCACGATAAACAAACTCATATTTCCTTTTGATTTTGTTTGAAAAGAATGCATATAGATTCAGATATGTGTCTGAGATTCTCTTTGCCACATGTCAGCGATACTCACAAACATGTTGCAAAATAAGCAATATTAAGGGCTTTTTTTCCATTCTGTAATCTCCATAATGAATGATTGGTATGAAAACTAAACAGCACTCCAAAGATCTGAATAAACTGACTGAAATTTACATTATAGATTCACTTTAGGAAAAGTCTGCATCTTTCCAGAAGTCATTACTGGGGAACTCATTATTTGTTCAATGTTGTATGACAACCAAATTGACTTTGTTACGCCTCCTGGGTATGATAGTTTTACACATTTTTTAAATGTAACTGATGTTTTTTATGGATTACACATAATGAATGTGCCTCTTATGGGTTTAACTCCAAGTATCTCAAATATTACATCTAGTCTGTGGTTTTCACAAAGTTCTTGTATTACAGTCCTATTTGTATGTATGCAGAGGACAGCTAATCTTATTACAATTTTAAATTCAATATTTTTTCTTACATCTCAAATATTGAAGCATTTATTTTATCAATGTATATTTGAGAATATGAGTTTTATTTATGTCAAAACTATATTTGTTTTCCAAATGTCAAAAACACTGCTGAGTATCAATGAAAAAAAAGATTGGACTGTTTCACTCAGTATCTTTATTAGCTCCTGTTCCATAAGTGCAATCCAACCCTTTACACCCTCCACAGTAGCAGCAGCTATGACAGGATGTTTTTCATGAGGATGTCACTTACCATATGGAATGACTGTGGCAAAAATCCAAGGCAGACATGATTTGTCTGAAAAATTTCCTGGCCTCTTTAGGTGTTAACCTGCCTTTCTTCACCAAGTAGTCGAACAGTTCACCACCAGACACGTGTTCTAGCACGAGGTACCTGAGAAACAGAGAGGAGACAAAGAAATAGGAACGAAATCAAGAGAGTACATGAGAAAAAACTCTCATACATGCACCCAGAAAGAAGAAAAATACCTGCCAGAACAAATACCTGCACTCTCTACAAAGCCCTAAAGAAAAGAAAAACCTTGGACCTCTAAGGTTTCTGAGAAATGGCGCAATGGCAGGATGATAGTTCCCTCGAAGCACATAGATTAAAGACTAACAAGCTTTCAAATCTTTATCTTTGAAAAACTATATCATGCTGATTAATCTTTTTTATAATTCTTTGGCGATCTATTGTCCATCTACTTAGTTTCATAGCACACACACACACACACACACACACACACACACACACACACACACACACACACACTCCTTGCCATCACTTCATCATTTCATGCGGCCCTTCGTCAGGTGGCCTTTGAGTCTGTGTGGCCAAGCATTCTGTCATCCTGACTGTGTGGCCATGCTCTGCAGCTCAAAGGGGAGAGGGAGGAAATGAATCTTCACTGACCCATGCCTGCAGCTGCGTCTGTGGATTGAAAGCAAGGAGTGCCCCGGCCCTGCTCCGATCTCAACTGCTCATATATCCTGTACTCAAACTCACTCCATCTTCACTAGGACAAAGTGAAATCCAGACTGATAGTAAAATATTCTGTCTCTCCCCTTCTGGATATTAGGGTGCACATGGGTCTCTTTCATTTTATTAACATATGGCGTAACTCAAACTGTAACTAGTGACAGCGCATGTGCTCATTAAACAGCCCTCAGTCCAAAGGCAAAACCTTTGTTGGAAAAGCCTCGGCAGCTTTGGCAAAAATAACAACCAGTCCAAACACAAGTGAGTGATCACAAATTACAAAAACACATACATTTTGCATGCAGAATAAGGATGGCTACAAATTTAATTTCTCTGTGAGGTAAGTTTTCTGGTCTGTGACTTAAAATACTGGCGTTCAGGCAGGATGCTCCACTGAGTTTACCCTAAAAAAAGATACATTTTTGTTACTGCTGTAATTCCTCCGATTATTCTGTTTTAAATTTGTATTTGTCTCTGAAAAAATAGCTTTATTATGATGCAAGAATCAGGATTTCCCTTTCAGATTTAATATTATATCTAAGCTAAAGTATTCAAGGTTTAGGAAAATTCTACTACTACTATTAACTCTTATAGACATACAGTTGTGGTCAGAAGCTTTCAGCGAAGACCAAAAGAACTGTAGACTTACACAAGTTGGGAAGGTCTCTTGGAGCTATTTGGAAACAACTGTAGATTCCAAGATCAACAGTTCAAACAATTGTATGCAAGTACAAGTTATTCAGAAGTGTCACAACTGAATAACTTGTACTTGTCTGGAAGCCCTAAACTGACAACCTCAGATGAGAGGAAACTGGTTAGGATGTTCAGAAACAACCGAGGAACCCCCAAGGCTCAAGCCTGCCAAGAACCGGAAACAACAGTGTCACACGGTGAACAGAGTTTTACATAGCCATAGACTGTGAGGGTGCTAACCAAGATAAAAGCCCCTGTCCCAAAATCCACACCCCTGGGCTCGACCAATATTAGCAGCTGCCCACATGTATAAGCAAAATGTCTTCAAGAAAAAAGATTTATTGTCAGATATGGCTGTGTAGGTTCTCAGTCATCTAGGTCACGTTAGTCTAAGGAGCTTGGAAAGAAAGCGACTGAACTTTTTCTTGAAGTTTCTTGAAGATGTTTTAGCTCTTATCCAAGAAGCTTCTCCAATTCTAAAGTTCTAAATTTCTAGAACTATATAAAAGTTCTAAATCTAAATTTTACTGTCAAACAAAACAAAAAACGAGCTGTTTGACCACAATGACAAGCAGTATGTTTAGAGGAGTAAAGGTGGGGCCTTCAAACCTAACCAAACTATATCAGCTGTCAAGCATGGTAGTGGAATCATCATGTTATGGAGCTGTTTTGCTATGAGTGATACTTGTAGATTGCTCAAAATTGATAGAAAAATTAGGATTTTTTTTCAGCTTCATATCAAGAAAATACCTGGTCCTTGTCCTCTTTAATCTCAGTGATGCCATTGCTTACAACATCCCCTACAATGCCTGCACTTCTGTGCTGGCACTACACTGGTTCAAAAATAGACCATTCTGTGTCAGCTTTGGAAACAATTCTTCTTCCACAGCTACACTTTATTGTGGGGTACCTCAGGGTTCCGTCTTAGGTCCCAACCTGTTCTTACAACTTCTTCTTTGGTCAGAAATCTTGGTGTGATATTTGAATCTGGCTTTAAGATAAGCAAATTAACTCAGTGGTTAAAAATAGCTTTTTCCTTCTCTGATTCAGCTCAGCCCAAAAGACTGCTGCTAGGCTGCTCAAAGGCACCTCAAAAAGAAATCATATTAATCTGTTTAAGCTATTCTCCACTTATTGCCAGTGAAGTTTAGAAGTGATTTCAAGATCCTCTGATCTTGCTCTGTAAAGTTGTCTGTAAAGCTCTTCTTGACCTGCCTCCTTTTTACATGTCCAACCTCTTACACAGCTACTTGACTTCTTGTTTTCTCCAGTCAGCTGATCACATGCTTCTGACTGTCTGCTACTCTGGATTTTAAATCATAGGAGTGTTAGCAATGTAGAACAGCATTTCCCTCACAGTGAAGTCTGCTCCTTCCACTGAGTATTTTAAAACTAAACCTAAACTTATTAGGAATTTGAGTTTGTCTGATTTACTCATTGTGTCGCCTATGCTTTTTTTCAGCCATGACTGTATATGTTTAGCACCTGCTAGCATACGTTTACTTATTTCTGTTCTCTTTGCCTATTTACTTCTATCAAATATGTGGTACAGCACTTTGGTCAATATAAGTTGGGTTTTTTGGTTTTTACCTTATAAATAAATTAGAGTTTGAGAGCTAGATGGTGGAAACTCAAAGATACATCAAAACTGGTTTTGGAATGAATAAAGCAAGCTAGCGTTAAGCTTCTGGAATAGCTTTCTCAAAGCCCAGACTTCAACTTCATTGAAAATTTATGAACTGTTCTTAAAAGGCAGGTCTGTGCCAGGAAACCAAGCACTTTAAATGAACTCTACCAATTCTATCTACAAGAGTGGTCAAATATCCAGCCAGAATTATGCTACAAGCTTGTTGATGACTACCAAAAACATCTGATTAAGGTGCGATTTGCTAAGGGCCTTTTAACCAAACCTTAGTGGGGGTGTATGCAAATATTTGACCTGTATTTATAATTTTGTCCCCGTGTGGTGGGAATAAATATTTTCTAACTTGTGGACCAAATTCTTGTTTTTTAAAGTCATTAAAAATCTATGCTGTGCAATTATTCCACAACAGCTCAAAGAAATCACTGAAAATGATATTACCATGACATTCATGCCCATGATAAGTGTATGTAAATTTCTTACAACAACAGTAGATCTTGCACTCCTTGATTGATTGCTTAAGGATTCACAACAACAAACTTAATAAGATCAATACATCTTAGGCTAAAAAAAAAATTAAAAAAAATCATACACTATCTGATTTGTAAGAAATTTTGCATTTCCTAGTTGAGGCTACTTGAAGAATTTCTCTGATATAGTTTGTTTCTTTTACCAAAATTCCTCTCAGGCTCCTTTAAATTCTCCATCACCTCTTGTACACACCCGCAACACCAGTTTAAACAGCTTGTGCCAGCAGAATAATAAGTATTTCAAGCTCTGGGTCTGCAAGCTGCAAACATGCTGTATATCTATCAATTACTGGCTTTCAGGTGGAGATATCGCACTAAGAATCAGAAACATTAAGAGAAAAATTACATCACTTGTGCAAAGCTCAGAGTGTATTCAAGTCACTTGTGGTGCAAAATGTCTTTTGTGACGCTACTAGTGACCGTCTGTCAGAAGTCATGAAGCAATGTGCACAAAATGTGATTTTAATAATCCAATTATAGGATGAATCATAATATTTTGCAGTTCCTATCATCTTAAAAGATGACATGTACAGCACTGCATATCCAATCCTATTTGCTTTGTAAGCTAAAAATGAAAACTAATTGAATTTATTTGGCAAACAGTCCACTATAGATCAAGAGGTCTACTATGAACAACTGATGGGGCTGTCACTCACCACTGCTAAAGCAAGCTGATAAATGTATGAGTGTCTGCATGAGTGTGCGTGCAGTGTTTGTGTGTGTATGTGCAGCTGCTGCAGCAGGCTCTTCGTGGCTAATGTTTCTTAATGCCATGGTGTTGCCTCTGATAAGCACGTCATGGTGTTTACATTACGAAGGCTTCCTCGCCCTATTAGCAGTCCCCTAGCGTGCACAACTAAATTAAATGCTTCATGCCAATACTAATGGAGCATCTATCCCTCTAAGGCTGTAGTTGTTGGCCTGCAATCATAATACACCAATCACAACTGCTCTGCAGACCACCACAATGATTTGTGGCATTTTAACAACTGTTCTGGTGTCCAAAACAGCAGCTGACTGTAAGAATATCTCATAGTCACAAAAGTTGCTACACAAATTTCCTTCTTCTTTTATTGTGTTTGCATTACAATTATGATTTTGTATATTTCACACACATCAAATGTGGACCAAAATCAGCTGGTGATACTTACAAGTATTTTTTATTTTCGTAGACATCGTGTAGCTTTAAAACATGTGGGTGCTCTATGAGCTTCAGAATAGCTATTTCTCGCTCCACCTGTAAGAAAGAAAAAGAAGGAAGAAGAAATTAGTAAAAAGAGTTTTGATTACTGCGTCATCAATGTTGCTACATTCCTAAAAAGACTCCACACGAAGAATATAATCGGGCCTATTAAAAAATAAATATTCCCTTCTTTCTCTTTTTTAAACCTTAGTACCAAAGTAGTGTAGTACTTTGTTTTAGGTGCAAAGCACTCAATAACCCTAAAAACATCCCCTGATGAGGCACTGCTGAAAGGGTTTCCACCAGTCTGTAACAGTCGTACAAACCAACTGCAGGCAAAACAGTTCAGCACCTGGAGTCTTCTACTATGAAGTCAAGCTGCTGTAATAGATGCAAATACATCTTTTGGCATAGTCTTTTCAGCATGTGAGCACTAATGGTGCTTTTCCAGATGTCTCAGCCGACAATTCCATAGGCAACCGAATTGTCAGAGTCAATTTTTTTCCAAAAATAGTTTTGAAATATTGCTTGTTGACACAGAACTTCTTTCCAGTTTGCTTCAGTCTGTTTTAAGCTTTGTCTCAAAGTGTTCCAGAGCCAATTTAGTGATTTCCATGACAGAATCACATCTGCTTTTAATGCAGTGTCATCTGAGTGCCCAAAGATCACAAGCATCCAAAAGTGATTTTCAGTATTGATTCTTTCTGCTGGTTCTTGAAACATCTGATATGTTTTTTATATTGTGAATAAAAATGGGTTTATGCGATTTGTAAATCATTACATTCTTTTCTATTTTACACACACAACTTTTTGGAATAAGTAAACTAAGGAAAGGACCTGACTGTTACTTTCTAGTGAGAGAACAGACAAAGATAAGCTTTGATCAGACTCTGAGCTGGTTAGCTTCCCAGCCAGTAATAACTGCTATCTCATGTTTGCTTCAAAAACAGATGGAAAACAGGTTGCATATGCCTTATCTTACACATTCTCTTCCAAAACAAGCCTTGAAAACACTGTAACATTTCATAATCCATTGGTTTTCCTGACGTGAACACAAGTCTGTTTGTTTCGATAAGAAATGTGAGGAATTCCACATTTGAACACTGTCCACGGACTGGCTCTTACCCACAGTCAACAACACAAAGCATAGGTCAATATGGGTCAAAATGTGCACTCAGGTACATGAACATTGCCCACAAGAGGCTTCTTTACACTCGAGTTATTGACTGTACTGTAAATATAAACACTACTGTGTCCAGAAGAAACAGACAGCTGAGACAACTAAAGTCCCTTTTGTTTAATTTTGTGTACAGAGCTACTAGGTGACATGTACAGTGGGGCAAAAAAGTATTTAGTCAGCCACTGATTGTGCAAGTTCCCCCGCCTAAAATGATGACAGAGGTCAGTACTTTGCACCAGAGGTACACTTCAACTGTGAGAGACAGAATGTGAAAAAAAAAATCCATGAATCCACATGGTAGGATTTGTAAAGAATTTATTCGTAAATCAGGGTGGAAAATAAGTATTTGGTCAATAACAAAAATACAACTCAATACTTTGTAACATAACCTTTGTTGGCAATAACAGAGGTCAAACGTTTACTATAGGTCTTTACCAGGTTTGCACACACAGTAGCTGGTATTTTGGCCCATTCCTCCATGCAGATCTTCTCGAGAGCAGTGATGTTTTGGGGCTGTCGCCGAGCAACACGGACTTTCAACTCCCGCCACAGATTTTCTATGGGGTTGAGGTCTGGAGACTGGCTAGGCCACTCCAGGACTTTCAAATGCTTCTTACGGAGCCACTCCTTTGTTGCCCGGGCGGTGTGTTTTGGATCATTGTCATATTGGAAGACCCAGCCTCGTTTCATCTCCAAAGTTCTCACTGATGGAAGGAGGTTTTGGCTCAAAATCTCACGATACATGGCCCCATTCATTCTGTCCTTAACACGGATCAGCCGTCCTGTCCCCTTGGCAGAAAAACAGCCCCATAGCATGATGTTTCCACCCCCATGCTTCACAGTAGGTATGGTGTTCTTGGGATGCAACTCAGTATTCTTCGTGCTCCAAACACGACGAGTTGAGTTTATACCAAAAAGTTCTACTTTGGTTTCATCTGACCACATGACATTCTCCCAATCCTCTGCTGTATCATCCATGTGCTCTCTGGCAAACTTCAGACGGGCCTGGACATGCACTGGCTTCAGCAGCGGAACACGTCTGGCACTGCGGGATTTGATTCCCTGCCGTTGTAGTGTGTTACTGATGGTGACCTTTGTTACTTTGGTCCCAGCTCTCTGCAGGTCATTCACCAGGTCCCCCCGTGTGGTTCTGGGATCTTTGCTCACCGTTCTCATGATCATTTTGACCCCACGGGATGAGATCTTGCGTGGAGCCCCAGATCGAGGGAGATTATCAGTGGTCTTGTATGTCTTCCATTTTCTGATGATTGCTCCCACAGTTGATTTTTTCACACCAAGCTGCTTGCCTATTGTAGATTCACTCTTCCCAGTCTGGTGCAGGTCTACAATACTTTTCCTGGTGTCCTTCGAAAGCTCTTTGGTCTTGGCCATGGCGGAGTTTGGAGTCTGACTGTTTGAGGCTGTGGACAGGTGTCTTTTATACAGATGATGAGTTCAAACAGGTGCCATTCATGCAGGTAACGAGTGGGGGACAGAAAAGCTTCTTACAGAAGACGTTACAGGTCTGAGAGAGCCAGAGATTTTCCTTGTTTGAGGTGACCAAATACTTATTTTCCACCCTGATTTACAAATAAATTCTTTACAAATCCTACCATGTGAATTCATGGATTTTTTTTTCACATTCTGTTTCTCACAGTTGAAGTGTACCTCTGGTGCAAATTACTGACCTCTGTCATCATTTTAAGTGGGGGAACTTGCACAATCGGTGGCTGACTAAATACTTTTTTGCCCCACTGTACACTGTACAAAGCAAAATTTCACCAAAATCCAGCTGATCACTCTGGATTTGTATCACCATCTCCAGAGGTCTTTGTCAGCATGTACAGCTGCCACTGAAAATCAGCATGCAACCCGCTTCGAGAGAATCCACCACTGCTCTTCAGCACCCTGTCCTCCTGGTCTCCTCTCGGCCATCAGCTCACCCTTCCACAGTTCTTGCCCATCTTCCCTTCCACCTTCAGCATCTAACTTTGACTGACAAGGATGAAGATGAAAGAACAGCGCGAGTTAAAGGCTCCTCTCTCAATCTCATCAAAATCAATTTCACTATGTCATTTGACTGTGACAGCCTTCACATTGCTTTAATGTCATACTCAGCGTGGCTTGGCTTTATGAACACTCGTGTGGAATGAAGTCAAAACTGTGATCTGCCAGCTAACTATGTTCTCATTAAATTCTCCAAAGCTCTTTGTTCAATAAGTAATATGCACAGATCTCCAAGTCTTATTGACTTATATACTCACAATGCTTTAATTTCAAAACAGGTTTTGTTGGTGGTCTCTGCTCAGTCTGTGATTGTGGTATACCTTTACACACAATTCATATTTTTCAGGCAAATAACTTTGTATCTGGCAAAAACACAATTAAAAAAACTGCTTAAATACATTCAGTCTCTCCAAAGAAAATGCGGTGCAGCGTTTTATTATTCAAGCTGGGCCTAACAAAAAAAAAAAAAAAAACCCACAAGAGAATAAAAAGCTATATAAAATATATTAGAAAAACTAGGCACATGTCTGAGTCTGAAAAGGGTATAAAGGGATAATTACCACTGGTATGAAGAAGCAGCATGAGAAAAAGCTAGGCTAATCAGGGTTAATCCAGACACTAATGAGTGCTATCAGCAGCACGACACTATGCCACTTTCTCACCTGAGGCTAAGGTGCGTTGTTAAGAATGAGCCCATGGTGGCTAGCTCGCTAGCTGGCAGTAGGCTCCCTGCAAGGAGACTAATGCTAACCAGGACTCGAGATGAGCTGTCGAAATCCTACAGGGCCGACATCCTAAGCTTCTTTTAACACCTCCTTTTAGTTAATTGAAAAAAAGAGAAATGAGGCTTAATGTGAAGACTTAACTGAACAACAGTCTGCTTATTGCAAGATTTGGTGTTGATTAACATACTATTATAAATCTGTGAAGCAACCTTTGCTCTTTCTAGTAATGCCTTTTTTCTTTAAGTATCCTACAGTTATCAAAAGGTGACTGGAAAAATACGGTTATTCCTCATTTGCTTTCTTCTGGAAAAGGGGTCACACAGTATGTGTTCTGTTCATGCAGTGGATTCATGCATACCTAATGCATGAAACACATACAAAGGAGGAACACCAACGGTTTCTGCATTTATCCACACAGCCACTAACTGCCCACTCACTCAAATACACACACTCTGTAACTTCATGCTAGTAATAAACAATACCAGGTGGCCATTCCCCATCTTGGCCCGGCTCCTGTGCATGCCACAGTCTCTCATTAAATTTCACATCTGTGAGTGTGGACAATTCTCTCCAGTTGCCATTTCTCCATGGGACTTCATTAGGCCTTTATTAGCAGGCACTTGGACATTGTTCACCAAGATGCACACATGCACCTAAACAGAGGTTAGATGAAGACACTCTTTTTATCTTGTCTTGTGTTCTTTTTTTGTTTGGCAGTTCAAATTACAGCAATTTCTGGTCAATTTCTCGATAACAAAACGGGTCTGCAAGGCAGGAAAAAAGACGCCTCACCAGAAAAAAGGGGTCGAATGTAAAGCAGTGTGGTTATTGTTGTGAAGTGGACATCATTAGCAGAAGACATCAGAACAGGAGCTTGTTAGTGAAAGAGCTGATTGGCACACTTCGACCCACAGGCTTTCCCATCAGTGTCACATCCTGCCACAATAGATGAATCAATAGGAAGGAACAGCAACAGTGATTTTTTTTTTTTTTTAAAGATGTTAACTAAGACAACTGCAACTACAGTTAAGCTGTAATAAAAAAGCAAGCTGTATGCTGAAAGAAAAAGGCTCATGGTCCTAATGGTCTTGATGCTGTTCGGTCTAAAAAGTACAGCTTATATGATTTATTACCTTTACTACAATTTGCAAGCAAAATGTAGATGCTGCAATAGAATAATACGCATATGTGAGGGAGAAAGGCTGAGAAGGCTGTAGCTACTTGGAAAAATAAGACAAAAGGAGTAAGTGGTGTCACTCCAAATTCAGAGGATGGCAGCCAGTTTAGCATAGTTCCATCAGCTTGCTATTGATTTGTTAAATTACAGCCCTGGATCTAAATGACCGAATGGATGAGCAAACAAATGAGTGGCAACATCAATAGTTTTATCACCATGGCCAGTGATAGAGGCCAGGGGGTTACAGGCATGCAGACAACAACAAAGACGCAAAGAAATTAGATTCATGTCGCATGTGACAGAATGACCAAACACAGAAGCCAGCCCAAAATCTCAAAGGGTGAAATACTGGATCACAGGCTCTGTCATCTCTCACTCTCCACTTATTGCACCTCACACCATTTTTCCAGCCGGCCTCTCTCACCCCACAGAAGGAAAACACAGACATTTCTGTCACCTCCCCAGGCAAGTGAGTGAATGGCCCCTTGATACTGAGATCTAAGGATCAACGTCAGCAGGGCAGCCATGTGTGTCAGATAAAAAAAAAAAGGGTGGCTATGCTAACAGTGAGGCCGTAGTGCGTGCAAAAGCTGCTGGGTGGATTAAAAAAAACAAAACAAAGGAGAGACAGGGGAGGGTGTGTGGATGTGGAAGGGATAAAGGAAAAGCCATGTAATTCTCTCCAACGGAGAACAGCAAAAGAAAAGTGTTATGAAATGGGGGGAGGAGCAGTGGTGCCAGCTTGAGCCATCTTCCCTGCACGTCACCACCCCATCTCCTGGGTCTTTTATTGTCAATTAACACAACATGGGGAAAGGACAACCTGTTTAACATTGCCATGCACCAAGCAGAGTGTGAATGATAACACAAGGCAGCAACGTAACGAGTTACAAGCATCAAAAGACGCGAGAGACCTCTCCACTTTAATAGCTTTACTTTGCAAAACAAACCAAATATCGACATTAACTGACAACAATGATTTTTTTTTTATGTTTCCATATTTCTCAGCGTTTTGAAAGATGTGTAAAATATAGGATTATGATGGCATGAGTCATGGTTTAACATTAATCTATTATATTGTTTTCTAACAGCTTTGTGCCAGAGATCGTTATCTTTACAGCATAACGTCTTTTTCCCCCCGAATATGTATTTTCATACAGCTCAGCTTTATAATTCAAAGATTACTTTTTTTAAACAAAGCAGTTTTTACTCTTAATCTACCAGTCTTCAACATTATACAAGTAGATATCATGTTTCACTCTACATTATGACATTTATATATATAGTTACTATTTTAGGGTAATGATAGAATGAACAGTTAACATATGGGGAAAATAGGCGTAAGATCTGGATGGGGTAACGGCTGTAGAGAAGGAGACCTGGTCTAACTGTTAGGGAGCAGAAGGGGAGGAGACAACACAGCTTGGCTACTGGCTCACAGACAAAACCAGTCAGCTTGTCAGCATTCATACTTGTGACATGTGGATACATTACTCTATGCTGCACACACACTGTACACATACACTCCACTGATCATGGCAAGCCAAGAGCCACCTCCATCCATCCATATGTCGGTCAGTGAGCCAGTAGGGCAGAATAAGGGACAGGAGGTAGCCAAGCTGGTGTGCATGCAAGCATGTGTGTGTGTGTGTGTGTGTGTGTGTCTGTGTTCTTGCACATGCATGTTAGTTGGAAGGAGTTGATTCGCTGAAGACTGCTGCATGTCAGTCTTGGTAACCAGCATATAAGGACATCTGTTTCAAGGACAAACACAAACTATCTACAAGCTACAACATCGCAGAGGGCATCAGTCTGTAATGTGTCCCAAATCTACTTCTTGTGCAGGGAATAATCACTAACTTTGAGATGATATTAATGTGTGCTTCTGGGGGAACCTGCTTATCCAAAATTGGTTTGGAAATTTACAAAGACAGGCTCGGGGCAGTGGATTTAACAGTGTTTGTTGAGGTGAGGCGTGTGCGCATTAGGTAGCTGCGTTATCTCTCACAGCTGAGCTGGTCGCACTGGGAGCAAAACAAACACAAAATAAAATCATTTATTTGTATGATCCCATTTCAGTGAAAGTTTTTGAACTGAAAAAAGTAATCTCTCTCTACTTTCATCTTTTTCTGTTTATCACTTCTCCGTCCTTGTGGACCACACAAATACACAAATGTAAAATACACTGATACATACGCAGTCAGTCAGTGCAGCAGGTTTTTCTCTGATAATCACTTTATCAGTCATCCTTTGTGAAGCGGAGGTAAATTCCCTACACGGGGGAGTTTGATCAATGCCAGAGACATGTAAATCGATCTGGACATAGTCTCTGCTAGCTGGCTAGTCCTTATCCTTTATCCATCTTCCAACCTTTGAAATTGTGCTCATTACCCCTTCCCACCCAAGACCAATTCTGGTATCACTCCTCCTCTTCATCTTCTTCTGCTGGCCCTCATTTATTCTCAGTTTCTCTCATTCTATCTCTCTAATCATGTCTGTGATGTGTTCCTGTGCTGTTGACAGATTCATCAGGCTGGCACTTAGACCAGTGGCAGGCCATATCATTTCACCCTAACAGACATGTCCCTGGATAACCTTGGTCCTAATAATGTCTAATAGCAGAGGTGCTTTAGACCCTGCGGACACTGGGTCTAATCATGAAAACCTCTTCAAATCCACTGCATGAGCTTATGGATGCGCTTGAAGGACACATGCTAAAGAGTCGCAGAGACGACGTGTGATTGCTTATGTGAATGACTATGCATGTTTTTTCTGCGAAAGCCACATGCAGAACGAGCAATTTAACAGTGACAGGCAGGCAGTGGATCGCTTTGGCAGCAAAGTTTTTTTGTTTTGGTTTTTTTTTGGTTATTGTCAATTCATTCGTTTATGTCACTCACTAATTTCACAAGACGGGACTGGTACAGTATCACTTACACTAGGGTAAAGCTAATAACTTACTGTTGTCTATATTTGAGGCTAATAAAATAGTTGCTGCTGCTGTTCAGGAAAGTGGATTATCTAACTATTCTGACAAATTTGCATTAAATGCCTTATTTACATTAAATTCTTGTAATTCTTTTTAGAAGAAAAAGCTGCACACACAAACGTTAATGTTTAGTTTTGCCACTAGTAAGCTAGTGGTCATTCTGGTTTGCACTGGTTTGTAAAGTGATGTGCAAAAACAACAACTTACAGAAAGTAGGTAATGAAAAATTGACAGGGATAATTTGGTGCGGTAATTCAGGCAGACATAGGTGATGAGCTGATGTGATTTACTTACCAACTAATTAACTTCACATATGAATACGTGACTTATTTACTGACACAAACTGCAGACAGACAGAGAAGTCAATAAGTAAGAGTGGTCAGCTGAAACAACTTAAATTAGCTCAAAACTTTGGAAATAAGTTCAGAATGAATCTCACATTGTAATGAGGGAGTTGTTTTAGCATTCACACTTGTTAATTAGGCGATACAGTGAGTATTAGACATATTTAAAGAAACACAATGGGCGCAAGTTCTCTGTTAGTACTGCGCATTATTACCACTTCATTATATAAATGGCATATGCAATAATATAGTGTCCAAACTAATTTACAGTACACGCCTGCACTTATGCCTTGTAGTCATGTATAGTATGTGACTGAGAAAAGGATGGAGGAAAGAACGTCCTTGAGAGAGTGTTCGCACAACGGGGTCATTAGCTAACAATCCCCCTCAGAAATGTAGATGCAGGAGCTGATGAAGTTAAAACTGTTCTGCTTTTGATGTTCGACACACTGACCAGTCATTAACATATTTGGAGCAAATGTACGTGTTTATTTGCAACAGCTAAACGTGAATAAAAGCGAGTAAATATATGCAAATTAGCCTGGAAGATACTTTACCAATTGATGTCCTCACTTCAGTGGTCAAAAAACAAAACTGGCACGCACGCACGCATGCACACACACACACACACACACGCACGCTGAATTATATAAACAACACTAAATGGGAATCGTGCTAATGTTTGCTCTTTTCTAAATTTCCACCATGCTGTACAAATAGTAGTGAATTTATTCACAATAATGAAGACAACTGCATCGTGCTGGAGGTTGATATCTTGCAGTAAGCCCAATCACAGGCCATTGGGCTATGGGCCAAAAGCATATTTATATAGGGAACACGTTGAGAATTCTATGCAGCACATTGGACGTAAAATATGAAAGTAAAGATAGAGGTTGGAGTATTTTCCTCTAAAAGGAACACGATGTACCTACTTAAACAGGTGGATAAAGGATTCTACCAACATTCAGTGGTTGAAAAGGAAGACAAATTCACGCTCGACAGGGAGAAAAGCATAAATAAATAGCCATGAAAAGCTATCTGAACTGTGGAGGGGAACTCAGCTGATCTCTTCAATGAAATCATCTCCCTACTTAAGGGGGAAAGAATATGCCCTTTGCTGACAAAGTAAAAGAAAAAAGAAAAAGAAAAAAAAACTAAAGCAACAACAAATAAAAACGCAAATAAAGCTTTCTCATCTATCTGACAACACAGCAGCTGTTGCCTTTGAAGAGGGGAAACAAATGCCATCGATTCAGACGTCTGTCTGTCTCCTGTCGAACTCAATGGGGGATCCTGCTGTATCTTCTGTTCTGCTATCCTGCATTTCATTATTTCGAGTCTGCACTCCATCTCTGTTTTATCAGGATAAGGCATATGAAAGGTAAAATCACTCAAACAACACTGCATGTGTTTGATGAGCTTTGTCGCCACAGTGAGCAGCAGCAAAGCAGCAGTCAAGAGCCGCACAGTTTTACGTGCCGGATGCTTAATATTCCAAGTACCAGTCAGAAGTGTGTAAACCTCAGTGTCTGGTGTCTTCAGTCAGTGATATTGACCCATGAGTTATACAGTCGCACAAGTAAGGCTAAAACTTTCTTTCAACTTCAAAACCAGTCTTCGGGCACTGGAGGCAAAATCTATTCTCCATTTCATCAGAGCCTCTTTGCCACTCAGTACAGACTGTGAAAAAACTGATTTGGATGATTAGAAAGCAATTGGAGTGTCCTTCATCGTGACTGATAGCGGGCAAAGAACAAGGCCGAATATGGGGAAAAAATACTCTTCTTTAGGTCCCTACAGGATGCTGTGAGGAAACTGGGAGACCAAAAAAAAAAAAGAATGTCATGCAAGCACCCAACCTAAGCATACTCTATATCAACAGCAGAATTGAGCGGAAGCACAGCTGAGAAACAAAGTTGGTAATTCTATGGTCTTTCTGTGCAGTCAACCTGTTAAAATCAAACCAAGTTAAGTCCTAGTTTCTGGCTCAGCACCAGACAAAGCCGATGGATCAACACGGCAAGGCACAATATATGAAACCCATTTATTTTAAAGGGTGTCTGTGCACACTCAGAGGCACGGACATGCACACGAACAGATAAACACACATTAAGTTAAAGAGGATGTGTGTATGTTGGAGGCATTTCTATATCCAACTCACTTGCGGCAATACAGAGATGGGAGAGAAGGGACAATCTATAATCATTAGGAGGGAAAAGAAGAGATGGCAGAGAAAGAAAGCTACAGTGCTGTCACAGAGGTGTCGGGATAACAAGATTAGAAGTTGTGTGATTCATCTGTGGCCATGGCATTCTGCTCCTCACCCGCCCACCACAATCTCTGTCGGTTGGTGTGCTGAACCTTGATTCCTTGTCTTTCTGTGACTGTTTTATTTGAAATTATTATTTTACAATCTGCGCATTTAAAACTCAGATACTATAGTGTCATATAGACAGTCTAAAAGGAGTTTTTCTTTCATTTCAGGGCATCTGTATTATGTACTAAGACATGTAGACTTCACAAATTATACTAGATATGTTCATTTGTGAAAATCCACATAATCAAACAGCCCTGATCTTGTTAATTAACTCTAAATATTTCTGCCTTTATTCGCACCAAAGCTGTGGCATTGTCGTGCTGTTCTCGGCTTATAGTCCTCAGTGCAGTGTTTCAAATATTTGCTTAAGGGGGCAATTATACTGCACACTGCTGCATCTCCAAACTACTTTTCAATTTCTTGGGTGCACATTTCACATTTAAACTGAGCTGACTTACATCAAGGACAGAGTTAGAAAACCACCTTACTGACCTTATGGTCTTTAAAAGCTATCAAAATGAGCATGGCTATGTAGCAATGTCTACCTCATAAGACATCCATGTAAAATGTTCCAACTTCATATTCACCACCCTCTCTAACCCTCCCCCGACCCACTCACACTCTTCCCTCCCTATCTTCCTTCATCCTGCACTTCATCCCTCCTCTCCCTCTCTTCCTTTCGCTCTCTGAGCTTGGGGACAGTAGAGTGACTTTGAAGTTGTGCTGCTTCAGGAGGAGAGAGGGAGTCACTCTGGCTAATTAGTTGTCCTTATCCCAACAGCAGCAGCAGCAGCCACCAGCTCGCTGGCTCAGAGGAAGAAAACAGAGCAGGCATCAACAGCAACTACCAACTGCTGCATGTTAAAGATACCCTGATCCCTCTGCTAACGGCTAGTAACAATAATACTCACCCTAAGACTGAACTGCAGATTTATCGGAGTTGCTTTTTTCATATACAGTATAATGACAGGCAGTATGGTAGAAATATGTTACAGCGAATCCTCTTTTTCTCAGGGAAAACTTCAAAATCATTATGTGATTACATGAAATCACATAATGTCTCTAATGTTATGGTAGTTTCATTTTAATCTAGAGAGACAGAATATCAACTAAAATCCAGAAAAAAGACACTTTATGCAAAAGCTATAAATTAATTTACGTGTCATTGAAATACAGTATTTGATCCCCAAGCAAAACACAACCAAGACTAATTGGTCACCAGATTTTCACACATCTCAGGAAGGATGTTGGCCCACTCCTCTTTACAGAAACTCTCTAAATACTTTAGGTTTCTTGGCGGCCCCTTGGCAACTTGAAGCTTTAGCTCCCTGCACAGATTTCCTGTAGAGTTGAGGTCTGGAGACTAGCTAGGCCATTCAATGACCTTAATGTGCTTCTTCTTTAACCACTTCTTTGTTGCCTAGACAGTTTTTTTCTGGCTCTTTTTTTTATGCCTGACACTTCTGTCCTCCATTTGTCTGGAAAAACACTGTCTGCACTGATGAATCTGCTGCAAGACTTAGATCTATGCTTTCGTGCTGTTTACAACAAATTTCAACCCAACCACCCAACAGCATAAAAACACCATGATACAAGGAAAGATCCAACTTTCCTTGTATCAACAGCTCAGGATGCTGCTGGAGGTATAATGCTGTAATTCTTACCACATTTAGGCCAATTTGAACCAATTTGAACACCACAGCTTATCTCAGTATTGTTACTGACCATGTCAATCCCTTCATGACAACAGTGCACCTATTTACTTCCAGAAGGATTACCCACCATGTCACAAAGCTCATCTCAAAATGATTTCTTGAACATGACAATAGGTTCACTGTTCTGAAATGACCTCAACAGTCAAACCAGTGCAGCATCTTGTGGTGGAAGGGGTAATTCCCATCATGGATATGCACCCAACACGTCATGTCAATATGGATCATGTTGAATCTATGCCATGTAGAATTAAGGCAGGGTGTGTGTGTGTGTGTGCGGTAGGGATATGGTTGAAATGGAAGCTGGATTTGTACTCTTACGCTGGAAGTGAACACAAAGGGCCATGCCATATGTGGGAATGTCACAGTTAATAGATCAAGAAGAAAACAGGAACTTCTGACAAGAAATGCACAGAGATGTGGTGTCCTGACAAAGACATCTGTGTTATATTTTCCCAGCAGGGTTTCTCCCAACATGTCCATCTCTCTTCTTACTACAGTTCCCTTTTGCTTTCTCTCAACCTCATGGCCTGATCTCATAGAGACATGTCCAAAGTAGAGGGAGGTAGAGAGAGAACTGACAGATTCAGAAACATCAACTATTCCCTTGAGATACCCACAAGCACTCAGATTCATGCACAAAATGTTGGTTCTCTCTTAGTATCGGTTTGCCTTACTTCATTCAGTTTGGCCTCAGTGCGAAAGACTGCTGACATACTGTCATATGTGCACGTACTGTGTATTCTCTCTCTGTCTTTTTCTCTCTCATTCCAAACATGACAGGCAACCACTTCCCGCTGACGGAGACTCTTATTATTATTCAAGTAACTCCATTGTTAGCTTTTCTGCTTAGAAGTGAAAAAACATTGGGCCGCACTTGCTCTTTGAAGTAGTCAAGGCTCATTCCCTGGTTACAAACTGACATAAAGTTCATAGACGCATGCATTAACCAAGACAATTCAATGTCTTTCTGGTCCTTAGTGTCACAGTCTGTAGGGTTATGGAATAAAGAGTTCAGCATTAGTTATATAAAGTTCAACACACTGAGAGTGTAGAAAAGACCTCTCTGCCAGATACTCCGAGACAATTAATTCAACCCATCTCCTCATCTCCACAGACCCCTGACTCCCAAGGCCAGTCATAAGAAGGACAGACGGAGAGGGATGACATAGGTCGTGGAGGATGTGCACATGCTCATACTAAAGAACATGCAGATGTTGCTATGGCACATGTGCACACATTCCTCTGCACATTTGTGTGTGGCCTATATTTGTCTATGAGTGTATGCATGCATACAAAGTATATCTGTCATCAGGAGTGTTGCAAATACATATGCACACACACACAGACGCACACACAAACACACACCTGTCTGGGCGAGTCAGACTCTCCCCTAATGGCACCACGGGGACCCAAGACATTAGCATATTAAAAGGTGACATTTCACAGCCTGAGCTATGCAGGAAGCTACAGCCCGATCATTCTGACAGTCTGACAGCCAAATATGCAGTCCGAAGAGCAGACACATGAGAGTATGGGTTGCGACATAATGGGAATATGGGAAAACCTCGACTAGATTTGAGCTGGAAAACACCTGTCCAGTCATAGTAGGAAGCCCCAAAACATGAGAATGAATTTGTAATCTAATTTGTGAGATCAGTGTTAGGTGTAATTTGTGGTCCCGCAAATGTGTCCATCTGTGTATTCATTACTATTTGGACAGCAAACAGAGAGAGGTTTTCACCCACAGCGAGCGTGCTGCTGTGTAGTCACCCAATATCCCACCTATGGGGTTACTTATGTGCTGATCAAATGCTGATTGGATGATGATGATAGCTCACGCACTGGTTGTACCACGTTTTTTTTGACACCGCCGCCATCAGACAACAAGATAAGATAACTCTTTATTGTCATTGCACAGTCATACATAGTACAATAGTACAATGAAATTGGAAAACTGTCCTACGTCGGCACTACATGTAACACAACACGACACGATACGACACATCACAACGCAACACAAACAACACAACACAGTATAATAACTTAGTAATAAAAAAGAAGAATAAGTGTATTTGTCTTGCACACTGTTATTATTGCACATTAATTATTATTGCACCTTGTTATAAATATAAATACTATTATTATTACTGTTTTTACTGTTGTTAACCCCCCCCAAAAAAAGTCCAGGTAGGTAGCCAGTCAGGTCAGCTATTTGCATTGATCAGGGCTATTGCCCTGTTGTAAAAGCTGTCCTTGAGTCTATTTGTTCGGGACCTCAGCAGCCTGAACCTCCTGCCAAACAAACACTCTCTCCAGGTCGACGAGGAGTCCATAACTGCTACCAGACTGCCTTCAACTATACCTCCTCAAGCATTAAAATAAGCATAATGTGTTCCAAAACTAGCAGGAAATTTACATGTAACTTGTAACATGTAAGTTTGGTAATGAGTCATGCCATTAGATTTCCAGACTGTGAGAACGGCTGAGTTGTACTTGAGTTACATCCCATATGGAAAAGATATATATAAATCTTATAAAGTTTGTATCTGTCTTGTGTGAAACTTGTATGAAAAGCAGATAAGAGTGAAAACTGATATAAGATCCCTTGAAAAATTATATAAATAAAACTTGTATGTTTTGGATACTTACTAAAACAATATATGAAAGTAATGAGAAAGTGGCCACTTTCATGAGTAAAATCATATAAGTTTTTACTATTGCTTTTCCATATGGGATGGCTCTGACAAAGCAACAGCACACAATCTCACACACCATTTCCATGTAAACAGTGTTACAGGTTAGCAACAACAGGCACAGGTAGACACAAACACACTGACATTTTAGCATGTGATCCAAAAATACTGACTTGCAGCATGAGTGGAAAAAACCTAGAATCTCTTTTTATACATGTAGAATAATGCTGATAAATTTGAATTTTTGTAGATACATATTCTCCCCGACGTAATTCAGTTCTCACTGGCACATACACTACACCTGCTGTTACACACACACACACACACCCACCCACCCACCCACCCACCCAACAGTCTACACTGCTGAGACAAGACTGACAATGGCTGAGGTCAGTAATTGGCTCTGAATTGCAGCTTCAGCAAAAGACTCGGTCCTGTTGGAAACCTGTCAGTATTTGGCATCTGTTACCCTCATTTTCCTTTGCAGGACAGCAAGATGTCACCTAGCTCACCGACATGTGTTACAATAGTTCCTCTACTTCTGCTACAATACGTCTATCAGAGCTGAAGCTCTCACAGAAATGACCTGCCTGTCTTTCATGAGAACATTAAGACTGCATGTTGAATGGGATAAGAGGCAGAACAGAGAGAGACTTCAAGAGCAAATCAGCAGCAAGCAAAGAGCAAAACAGACTCTGACACAGCAAGAAGCTAATAAATACAGACCGTTTATCAAATAACAATATCCAAGGACAGAGAATTTTTCATCTGTAGTTGAATAATGATGCCACGTGAAGCGATCCAAAACTGAGGGATTTTCCATTTTCAGATAACCTTTACTGTGAGCAGACCCATTCTCCTCCTGCTTTCCAGCTCATAAGCCAACAATTACAGCAAGCACTTGTCTCTGCGTGTATCCTATAACTACCATTTTCAGGTTGTAGTGTCTCTGAGTTGCCCTCGCTCTTCTTCTTCTCTTTAGTTTCTTTACAACTATTCCATCAAAACAAGGGACAATGTTGCACTGAATGGAACTTCCCAGCAGGAGTCCTATGATGCAATGACAAAAAAAAGAAAAAAAAAATTCTATCCTACTGTATGCCTTAAAAAGAAACAATGCAGACTTACTAGTAAAAGCATACTAATTATAGTCACAGAAAGCCGCTTTGCTGTTGTGCATTAGAAGCTCTGACTCTTGCTTGATGGGGGAGCTAAGCAGCTGACTCTTTGAGTCTGAAATGCGTCACTACCTCAGCATGTGATTCCACTCTGTGATATAAACTGCTAATATTTAAGAATTTTTGCAAGATCAGCTGTTGATTTTTTTTGAAACCTTGGTTCTGCTGAGGAAGTCCACTAGCTTAGTATACTATCCATCCATCAACTGTGGGAACATGACAAATAATAAAGTTTACGGTAAGATAGTAAGGCAAAAACAATACAGAAAACGAAATTATTTTTTCATTTGCACTAACCATCCTCATCAGAAAGTCCGAAGACTAAGAGCCGCAAACATACCTTCATTAGTACTGACTCGCTGAGTTTCTCACGGTTCACAATCTTAATGGCGACTTTCTGGCATGTTACACAGTGGACTCCAAGTTTGACCAACCCTGGAAAAAAGGAAATACACATTTCATTAGTTCAGACACTCTGCTGAATATGAATTTCCACTGAAAACATTAGGAAAAGTCCTAAAATGGGCTGTGATTCTTAAAAAACACACTTAAAAAAAATTCTCTTGTCAAGTGCATTGACAAGAATAATATAAAGCAGCTAAGGACCAAATGTTGCTAATGCTTGTAATGACTTGTGAAGTGTACACAGAGCCTTAAATTAACTGCCCTCTGGGGTTTATTTGAGTCATAAAGGCAGTAAGTGAGCAGGCCATTTGCTCTATTGATTCCGATAATGTATTAAACCACTGTAATGCAGTAATGTTAATTCATCTAAAATGGTACAAACAATAGGATTATAAAAAAAGAATTACAGGATAAAAAACTAATTATCAACCAGCATCCAAAATGACATGAATGAAGAAAAACTGCACAGAGCTGTAGTGAGAAACTGAAAGTAGAGTGGCATATTTCAAAAACACAGCAGAAAACATTACCATTTTCTTCACAAGACAAACACACTGATTCATGGGTAGAAATCTGGGTGTGCCAGTCAGTTGTATAGGGACTCCCACACGAAGACTCTGTCAAAACTCATATAATTCCTGTGATTTCTCACAACCCAAAAAGCATCTTCTGCTTTGCCTTACTAAATGTCCCCAGGTGTCCTCACTTAAGTGTAGAAAACCGACAGGGATACAACAACAATGAGTGTAGTTACAGTGGAACAAAGTGATGAGTGCATTTGATACAGGGAAGCCATGACAACAGCACCAATACATTTTCATTTGAGCTGCATTTTTATTAGAAAGATGTTTGAAAAGAAAACAAGAAAAACAAAACACCCCAAAAAACAAATTTTGGTTCTCTTTCATGGAAATTTCTCATGATTTGGCAGATATAAACTGCAAACTATATCTAGAAACTATATCTAGAAAAAAAAAAGACTTCAGCAATTTAACAGCTGAAAAGCAAAATTGAACCTGATTTAATTTAGCCTCTTTAAACTTTGAGGACCTCTTTCGGTGCCTCCACATACATTTAGATTTTCCCTAGAAATACCTTCCTGATGAAAACTCAGTTTCACCAGAGAACTTCGGACTTGCACAGACAGCAAACATCAACGTCTGTGTCAAACTGACTCAACATTCACATTAATGATCATTACTGAAGACAGCAGTTCGGTGGAAGCCCAAATGTGGCTCACATCACATCAGGTGAGAAGCACAGTAAGGAGCATGCTTGTCTTTTTTCCCCAACATTGTGCACTATAAATTAATTCCCCAGGATCACAGTCAGCATGGGAGTTCTACAGTGACAGATTCCTTGCCCTACTTGCAAGTGTCAGCTTCCTGTGACTGCATCTTCTTCTTCAAACTGAAATTCAAGTGAAAGGATTGCTGATTTGACACAGAGCAGAAGATTAAACCTGCTGCTGCAGCTGCACGAAAGCAAGTGGTGTGAATGGAACTTCCAGGGAGCAATCTAAAAATAGCAAGAATAACGTCAGTGGTCCGGAGGTGTACAGTAAAACATCCTTGAAGTTAATAATGGCCAAAATAAAATCAAGTACAGTTTTCTTGTTTTTTTTAATGGATGGAGTCATAATTTTCAGTCAATGAAAGATTAAAGAATAGAGTAATATCCTACAGAAAGGGTTTGCTGGTGTGAAGCAGACCAATGTGGGCTTTTAGGATCCTCAGCTATGTCTTTCTCATAGATTTATTTCTGTATAACCCAATAGAAGAGGAGAGTCAATGAGCTTTGAGGAGGTGTTGAAAAACAGAGAAGCAGAAGTATTCCGATGCCACAGAAATGCCTTGAACGCTACAGAGATGACGGTAGGGGGAGGGCCAATTGTGGGATATAGTGAAGGAGGAGTGAAAAAGTGAATAAAGATCAAGTGAAAGATGAAACCAAAAAATTTAAATAGATTGAAAGTAAAGGACACAACATTATTCAAATGACAGGCCACAGATAATTAAGCAATAATGGGGAGTGTGTGAGCCTCTATCTTGGGAAGTTGAGAGGCCGCAGGGGCCGAAAGTGGAAACACATGGAAAGGAGGTGTGAGAGATAGAGAATGACAGAGAGATAGGAAGCAAATGTTAAAAAGAGGAAGATAAAAGATTTAGAAAGAAAACATTTTGGAAAGGGGATGAGGCAGTTGAGCAGAAGGGGGAACAACAGACAAACCCATTAGACTTGTGATGGTAATCATATGTTAATGACTGCTATAGAGAAGCTCATAAGTCATGATAAACACATTAAAGAGAAAATATCTGCCTGCAAACACATGAAAAGCTAACTGGATTATTCGCCTCACTATCCATCTTCCTCCAATGCCTTTGTTTTCTTGAGCAGGGGGCACATTAGCAAGAGAAAATGTGCAATGAGAAGACAACACATTATGATTTTACAACCACTTTGCTTATGGATTGAAATGAACTGTTACAAGGAAGTTCAGTACATAAGACACAAGACATTAGCCCCTCTTATGCAAAATATCTCAAAATTATGACTCACAACAAGAAGCGAATAAAACTAATGCTCAAATTACTAGCTAAAGCCAACAACAGACAAAAGTCAGATTGTCCTTTCTGAACAATGCCAAATGTGTCAATTAAATACTCAGCTGAACATGAATTGTTGTACTAAACTTTACAGCAATCCATCCAGTCGTTGTCAGGATATTTCTAAAGGCCAGAAATGTCAACTTGTCCATGTCTGCACAAAAGGTTGTTGAAATGTGTCAGAATCAAAATGATGTAAATCACTGCTATCCCTGAAGCTAGGCTGGTAGCACGGCTTGTATTTTATATGAAAATGAGGCACAGAGAGCTTAAAACAAGCTAAAGCATGTCATTATGTGTGGGTCTTACTTTCAGACATTCCAAAAAAAAAAAAAAAAACATTTGCCAAGTAAACAACATTTGGACATAATGTCAAAGTGTGCCCTATAAACTCAAAGTCATATTTGCCAAACTACAACACAGAGCAAAGTAAGAAACCCTGAAGAAGTTGTCAATCCTACCACAACACACCAGACAACAAATGCAATAAGTAAAGCATTTCTGTTCTTTTCTTTTGGATTTCTGTCAGTGAATTGGCTTTTGTTCACAGGACAAGCTGTAGACTGGTGGCCAGTGGTTGAGATCTCTCTGCAATTTTGTACCTTCAAAATAAATTCCCTGGCTCTTACATCTATGACAAAGCTGATGATATTATGGTACGTCCCATACATGACCCCAACATCCTTCTCCCAACATCAAACACATTTAAGAAAAAATCCTCAAAATAACTGCACTATGATTCTCTTATTTCAAGTATGCTGCGATAGCTAACTTCAATTTCTCCATGACCCAAAATAAACTCCCCTCCTCTGCTCTCGAGTGTGCTGTAATTTAAGAGCTCACCTACTGCCAGTGCCCCTTTCACCTGTCTATAACAGCACCCTTGGACAAACAGAAAAAAAATGAAAGCTGGAGTGGCAAGCGAGGGAAGAGGAAGACACCAGGATTTTGTCTGGCTCGTGGTGTGCTGAGTAGGTAGGCTGTCTTTGAACATAGGTTCAAATGTAAGGCTTCAGCTGAAAGCACAAAGGTTTGGTCCACATGAGGGGTCCATTTGCCAGCGCATGGCTCTGTGTGCGCATGTGAAGCAAGTATCTGTGCAAGTTTGAAGCTGATGTGTAGCATTCTTTAGATTCTCGCTACAGAAGAACTGTATTGTGATTTAGTATCACATATGAGTGGTTTATGAACCAAACAAGACACGCGCGTGTTTTTCACTGACACCTGCAATATACGGACAAAAGCAGGCTGTGCAGTGAAGGTTGCGATGCCACTGCATCAGCAAGTATATTGATGTCTCCTCTCCTTTGCCCTCCTCCCAAATCAATAGCATCAAAACTCTTGCCTTCACAACAGTAGAAGAATAATGGCACTGACCAGGGACTCGTGGGCAGAAGAGACCACTTGACTGACCCCCTCCCCACCCCACTCTAGCCTGTACCCCAGCTACACAATCTTTATTTTTCATGCACCCTTGTGATTAATGGCCTAATGTGGAGGGACTGCTGGAGGAAGACGCAGAGTGATAACTTTGGCCAATTGCTCGGTGAGCATCATGAGTTGAGCATTGTTTAAGTGCACTGTGCTGGAAGCTTGCTTGATGTCACAAATCTCGGCTGAGAAATATTAGTTTTAAAATAAAAGCTGAGCAAACTGTGCTGAGTGAGCTAGACAAAAGGTGTAAACAAGGGTTGAAAGAAAAGGTTTAAATGAAAAAGCACGAAGCAAGCAATAGGTCGCAAAAAGCAAAGAACATGCACATAGAGCATCCGCTGTACAGCACCTCTTTATCGCCAATGGGACAACTTAATTAACCGCAGAATGTGCACAGTTGTGAAAATCCCTCTAATCAGCTACTTTTCAAAAACTTAAAAAAAAAAAAATCTGGCAGTGCATCTGCTTCTCTATATCACTGAGCCATGTGTCAGCTCTGATTTGGTAATGAACCTCTGGTCTAACTTCACAAGTCACTGTTTCAAGCTGCTGAACTTGCTGTCCTAAGAAATCTCTCTAATGGGTCCTAGAGTGTATTCATTATGATGGCATGTAGTTGGAACATTTTGAATTAAGCAACTTTTCTGGAAAAGATCTAATTGACATGAGACTGCTGGCCTGAAGAAACAATGTTTTTACCAATTTGACACATACATTCAGCCCACGCAACAATTTATGTGTGCAACACATTTCCCTGACAAACTTTAGCTCGTCTCTATTTGATACTGTTAGATATTGTTAATGATTTCAGAACAGTTCAATTCTGATTTTTATAAAGCACCAAATCACAACGTCAGTTGTCTATAGACACTTTACACTGGAAGCTAAAGACCCCATAGGATACTGGAGAAAACTCCAACAATCAAACTGCCCCCTATGAGCAAGCAGTTTGCAACAGTGGGAAGGAAAAACCCCTGTTAACAGGAAGAAACCTCCAGCAGAACCAGGCTCAGGGAGGTGCCCTGAGCATAGCATAGCAAGACCAGACAAAATACAAACTAAAGGAAAGGAAAAAACAAAAAATGTTAATGACATGCTGTAGTGGTATATAAACAACATGGGGAGTCAAAACTTGGCTTAGGGTCCAGCCTTAACTGAATACGTACCAGAATCAAGCTGAAAGACTGGAACTGACAGAGTCAGTTTATCTGACCCCACCCCCATTATTATTTTTTTTTTTTTACCCTCAGGTTTTCCCAATAGGTCCTTGTTGGCATGTTTGCCTTTTTCTCCCTTCGCTTCAAGTTGTTTAACCTGGCAAAGATGGGAAACCCCCAACACATGAGGAGAGAAACTCGCTTCTTCGGTGTTAACTTGTGAGAGCGCTCCAACTTTCAAAGTAGTCTGATCAGTGGCTGATTCATAAGTGGATATCTGGGGAAGAGCAGATAGGAGAGGAGTGGGACCCTGACTGTGAAGCTGATTTCCAATGCTATCAATCAACGACAAAAGTAGGAAACAAAGGAGGGAGAGAGCGTACATGAACACCCTGTACTCTCCTGAGCCTAGAAGAAGAAGAGCTTTATGATCTCCACCTGCTAACTGCACACAGGTAACAAGAGCCACACACAGAGTCAGTGTTTTCTGCTTTATCCTCCTCACAGCCCTGGCAACCAAGCAGTTAAAGATCATTACTGGATTAATTTCCATCTGGAAGCAACTACAAGGCAAGGAGAGCAAAAGATGAAAAAGAGATGTTCCCACTAGCACACCTCTCTCACTTTCAAATCTTGATCTTTCAGAAGTGCTAAACCAATGCAGGCAGATGGTAGTAGCTTATGCTGGCTTAGCTTTCTCTCCCTGAGGCGCTGGCTGTGAGAAGCTCATTGCCCTTAGGCACAGATCTGTGAGCCTCTTTCCACTTCTGCTCTCTAACCCTGACTGCTCTACATCAGGGCCACAGCCCTGCCCTAGGATCAGTGTTTGAAAGGAAACACAATGTGGTACTAGGGCTTCCTAGAGCCTTTTCTGACCATGTGGAAAGCCCTTGCAGCAGGGCGTGGGAATTCCCTCCACGAGGGCAAAGGGTAAAAGACACTTTCACGCCCACATCTTCACACCTTTGTACCTTTTTTGACTTTCCAGCACAAAGATAGACTAAATTATGCCGTCTTCAGTCTTCTTTGCTGAATAAATATCACTACACTGAACGTCTGCAATGTCAAACATCAGTCGGTGGTGGCTTCAACAAGCACACATTTTCATTGTATATTCTTGGGTGTGACAAAGTGACAGATACAGAAATATTATCATTATTATTGAGAACTGAGAACCTTCACAGACATATCATTATTATTATTATTAAAATAATGTCACCACATTGTTTGCTTGCATTTATAGAAAGGAAAGGCAGTGAATCCCTCCCACAGAATATTACTATGTGCCAACTATGTATCTATACTCATCATGCTATGCAATGCTATTTGTGAGAAGTCATATTTGCAGAGAAGAAAACACCCGACCTGGTTTAAAGATTTACCTTTTGGCCTGGCCCAGCTTTCTATTCCAATAAGTTTCTGCTTTTTCTCTCTGCTTATACAGTTACTCCACATCCTTTTCTTTGCTTTTTCCCTGCCATTTCCCCCTCATTCTTCTTCACCCCTCATTGTTTTCTGACTTATTTATCTCCACATTTCTATTCATCATCTTACCTATGTACAAAAAGAAAGATAGAAAAGGAAAAAGTATACACCAGCACAAAGCTGTTGAGTCATATTGTGCGGGAGGAGGAATGTTGACGATCAAACAATTTTCACTTCGCTACTCAATGAATTCAGTTTCTCTCCCTCTCTCTGCTTCTCACACACATCATTTCTCGCCTCTCCCCATTCACTAAATCTGTATCTTCTCCATTCCTCCGCCTCTTCTTTCACTCCTTTTGCATTTTCAGTCAGCCGTGACGTTAGTCTACCCAGCCTGAATTCCCCTGCAACCCTCTAAGCCCTACCAACCAAAGCAACAGCAACAACATCAGTAACACCAGCGGCCCAGACCAACAGAACAGCTTCAAAAGCAGGAAGAGCAGTTTAGCCCTGGAGTGATGGAGCGAGAAGGGAGGCACACTGACGCATGAATACAGAAACTGTTTATTTGGCCTGTGTAAAATAAGACATTTCCTCAGCAGCGCCAATATAAGTTAACTCCCAACTTAGTATTTTATTAATACTCCATACTAATAGCCTCCAGACAAAGTGGTCTCAGTTTACCTTTGATACTTTGAAACATTTTCATACAACTAAAATTACATTATTAAACACAAATTACATGCACACACACAAAAAGTCACAGTTTGTATTCTTCATAATATTTGTTTTCTCTATGTGTTCACAGGTGTAGGTCGAGTATTTCAGAAAGCAAGCATGTTTGTTTGTAGAGCGAGGGAGGTACCAAAGCTGTGAAAACCCAATTTCATGTATACAACTGTGATTTGCATAACATTGCCCCAACAATCACAGAATGAAATGTAGCGAGGTGATGGAAGTTGTAGATGGCTTCAAGGTGGTAATCTATTTTACACATTCTGATACAAGTAAGAGAACAATTGTGAGCGTCGCCCAAGGGCAGTAAGAGTCCTCTTCTTCTTGAGGACTCTGAGGAAGAACCACCTGTCCTCAGACATCCTGGTGAACTTCTATCGCTGCACCATCGAGAGCATCCTGACCAACTGTATAACAGTCTGGTACGGGAACTGCTCTGCCTCGGACCGGAAGGCGTTGCAGAGGGTCGTGAAAACTGCCCAGCGCATCGCCGGAGCACCACTTCCTGCCATAAAAGACATCTACAGGAAGCGGTGTCTGAAAAGGGCTGGGAAAATCATCAAAGACCCGAGTCACCCATCACATGGACTCTTCACCCTCCTGCCCTCTGGGAGGCGCCACAGGAGCCTCCGGACTAAGACCACCAGGTACCGGAACAGCTTCTTCCCCACAGCTGTCAGACTCCTGAACTCTGCCTCCTGACATCTGACCCACGTTAAACTCATGGACTGAACATACACACACCCACAATGGACAACTGTACCCTCAAACACAATAATAACATGGACTGAACCACCACTCACAACCACTAGCACTTTATATAGCCTCTGTAGAAACTATCTACACCCTCACTTATCTTAACTGCACTACTGTATAGCTCTGTGTAAATAATCATTCTGTACATTCGATAATCTTTAATCCTACAACTGTTTACAACTTGCATAGTTCCCATTTCTGTATAGCTGTATATCCCAGATTCTGTAAAGTTATTTATTTCATATTCTGTATAGTTTTTCATATTTATATCCTGTTCATATCCTGTACATAGCTTGTACTCACTACAGCCTGTACATACTTATAGTTATAGAATATTCACAACATACTTCATACCGTGTACATTATAACATACCATAATAGACCCATTTCTGTAATATACTCACATATCTATATTATTGCTAATATATATTGTAATATATCTATATCACTAAAGCACTTCTGGATGGATGCAAACTGCATTTCGTTGCCCTGTACCTGTGCATGTGCAATGACAATAAAGTTGAATTCTATTCTAATTCTATTCTATTCTAAGAACAATCCATTTAGTTGGTTAGTCTTTCTGATTGGCATATCTTGCAAAATCCCCACTCTTTACACATTAGCCTTATCAGAATGTAAATATAGGAATGGAAAAGCTCATCACTTGCTTGGTGGAAGATGCAAACTTCACACCGTTGCTTCTGCCTACAAGGCAAATAAGCTTCATTGTCATTGAGGTAGGTGCATTCTGCCTTATGAATATTTGACTCCAGAAAAGGGGTTCCTGGTTTATGGCTTAGACATGTTGTGCACTTTACACATTTCCCCACATTTCCACAAACTAAGGTGGGTAAAGAATTTTCCCAAAGAGCCACAAAAGAAACTGGGAATGTTGTGCAGGACCACATAATGAGATTTAAGCAGAAATGAGTTCAGCTTGTTGTTTCGGCCCTCCACAACAGTCCCAGTTTCTCATGTGACTCCTTTAGAAAACTAATTGCTCAGCCCTTTGCTATGGTATTTGTAAAGGGTTCATGTTACACTTCCATATGAAACACTGAATTCTGCTACAGCTGTTTTTGTTAGATCAAATAGATACAATAAAAAGTCAGGCCAAACTTTTTGGCAGTGATTTTGTCCATTGTTCAGGAGGCTGTCTCCCCATTAAGCTGATCACAGGCAGTGATATCTTTTCTCTTTTGAATCTCGCTGTGGACATGTCATTGGGGATTCAAAATATTTGAGTCAGAATTCTGGACTGATGTGACTGGAGGTCAGGCTACAGAGCCAAGCGAGAGTGACACTGTCAGAGGAATGTTCTGCCTGAATCCTGAACGGGGACATCAGCGCAAGCATGAATGAAGACACTGCAGAGGAGATGAGAGGATAAATAGAAAGAACAAATACAAAAAAAGGCTGTGACAATGAGGACAGTGACAGGGAGACTGAGAAATACTGATAAGGATAGCTAAATCGAGAGATGCGTGGAGAGACAGTCAAAACACAGAGAAAGTGGGGCCTAGGAGGGCGGTGCAGAGAGACTCAGATCTATTTTTAATGTCTGACTGGGGATCAGCAAAAGGAATGTATAATTACAGCCTCATGAATAATGCAAGCAGGATTCTTTTAATTAGCCACACCAGACCTAAATGCAGCAACTGCAGCAGACAGGACAAACATGTGCACATGCACATGTACATACACATGTACACCCACACACACTCGTCTACAGTGTTACGGTGTTTGGATCCAGACCTTTGGTTACGTCCACCCCATGCGTCGACTGATTCATCATGAAACAGCACTTTCTCGAATGAAAAACCAGTCGAAACAAGGGAAACTACAGGAGGATCAACTACTAGCCAATCATTGTTGTGGGGGGACTCTCCCTGATGTCAAGCTGTTGTCAAGCTGGTCGTCAGTGCTGGGGAACTTAATGAAGTGTTTTCAATTCACTCTATTCTTAAAACCCTGTCTTAAAAGTCAAGAGCAAAGTCAAGATGTAGGCCTGGGTATGCACCAGTGATGACATCAGTGAATGATGTCATCACCCCAGAACCTAGCACTGGGATTTCCAGGCTTCTACCGTTCTACCTTTAAAAGCCGGAGAGCAGTCAAATGCTGGAAGTGGAAGCTAAATTGGCTAGTCATTCATATGTATATTAGGTCGTTACCTAGGAATTCTGGAGGGAGGGGAGTGGGGGTGAGTGATTGAGGGGGTGGGGGAGTGGAGTGTTTCAGTTTGCCATCTTAGGGAGAAATCAACACATGTCCTTTGTATGTCCTTTGTTGCTGACATTTATTGATGAAAACAGTACAAAAAACCAACCATTTGTACACATATTTACAAATAATGATAAAAAGTGAGTGAGTACATTTCAACATTTTCAGCAATCACTCACAATCCTGGCACTGCCACGGTATCTGTCGTCTGCATTTACCACATGTGTACCTGTAGCAGTGAACACATCGCACAGTGGCCTGATTTTTTTTGCATCTGTGTTTGACCTGACACGTGGCCCTTTTTCCAGGGCTCGGTGTGGAGGGTTGTGTCCGAAGCAACTGATCTTTTCTTGCCTTCTTCGCAGCTACATGAGAGCGAGCCAACTCCCTTGCAAGCTCCACCAGGAAGTCCACCCGTCTTTCCTTCGTCCC
Source organism: Diplotaxodon limnothrissa (assembly GCF_057381915.1). Taxonomy (NCBI): domain Eukaryota; kingdom Metazoa; phylum Chordata; class Actinopteri; order Cichliformes; family Cichlidae; genus Diplotaxodon; species Diplotaxodon limnothrissa. Next base: position 6,128,206 of record NC_140602.1, read on the forward strand.
GGTGCATGCTTGATACAGCACATGTGCATTCAGTGCTGCCATGTCAATCATGTTATAAAACACGGCGACTGGCCAGCGCCGTGTTCCTTTGCGGACAGTGTACTCCCGAACCATCTGGTCCATCACATCCACGCCACACTTTGTTTTGTTGTAAAGGGTGACAGTGTTTGGCTTCCTTTTGGTAGTGTTATCAGTCTGAACCACGCTGTGCATGCTGCTAAGAATATAGACTGTCTTCTTCCGTTTGGCCGCATACGCCGTCAGCGTGGCAGCAGAGGTTGAAAACACCTAAGAAATAAGATAAATTGTTATTTCCATAGCCCTTTTACACACAATGAAACACATAAACATAGAACCACAAAAGACCTGCAACATACCTGAGTGGTGAATTCATTGCGATCTGTCTGTCTAGTGGATTGAGGAATTTCCCTGCGAATCTTGTTGACTGTGCCGAGGATGGTGGTTTTCCGTCCAAGAAGTTTTTGCGCAAGTGAAAGCGATGTGAAGAAATTGTCCGTGGTAACATTTCTGCCCTTGTCTAGGAATGGTTCCATCAGCCTCATTACTACATTTTCAGAAAGTCTCTCCCCAGTGGGACGATTGGGGTCCTTGCCAAGATATGGGAAGACATTGCAAATGTACTTGGATTTTAGGTCGCAGGCCACCCAAAACTTGATCCCAAACTTGTCCGGTTTACTTGCAATATACTGCAGGAAACAGCACCGAGTCTTTGATGGGAAAAGCTGTTCATCAACGGTGATATGTAGACCAGGGTTGTAGCACGTGATGCAGTTGGTGACAAATGATCCCCACACACTGGAAATTGCAGCGAACTTATCAGTCTTTGCTCGATCACTGCGGGTGGACTTGTCATCAAAGCGTAGGTGTTGCATGATGTCTTGGAAGCGGTTTCGTGCCATAGTTCCAATTATCTGTGGGTTTCCCAGGTTTGCTGACCAGCAGTCATTTACAGGGCAGGGTTCCATCGGTAAACAAAACAAAGTGTGGCGTGGATGTGATGGACCAGATGGTTCGGGAGTACACTGTCCGCAAAGGAACACGGCGCTGGCCAGTCGCCGTGTTTTATAACATGATTGACATGGCAGCACTGAATGCACATGTGCTGTATCAAGCATGCACCGGGACGAAGGAAAGACGGGTGGACTTCTTGGTGGAGCTTGCAAGGGAGTTGGCTCGCTCTCATGTAGCTGCGAAGAAGGCAAGAAAAGATCAGTTGCTTCGGACACAACCCTCCACACCGAGCCCTGGAAAAAGGGCCACGTGTCAGGTCAAACACAGATGCAAAAAAAATCAGGCCACTGTGCGATGTGTTCACTGCTACAGGTACACATGTGGTAAATGCAGACGACAGATACCGTGGCAGTGCCAGGATTGTGAGTGATTGCTGAAAATGTTGAAATGTACTCACTCACTTTTTATCATTATTTGTAAATATGTGTACAAATGGTTGGTTTTTTGTACTGTTTTCATCAATAAATGTCAGCAACAAAGGACATACAAAGGACATGTGTTGATTTCTCCCTAAGATGGCAAACTGAAACACTCCACTCCCCCACCCCCTCAATCACTCACCCCCACTCCCCTCCCTCCAGAATTCCTAGGTAACGACCTAATATACATATGAATGACTCCAGCATTTGACTGACTGCTCTCCGGCTTTTAAAGGTAGAAACGCAAAATGATGACTCCGCGGGGGTCTAAGGTAGAAAACCAAAATGACTGCTCTCCGGGGGTCTAAGTGCTACTAGTTAGAATGAAAGCAATGGATGGATGGCAGCCAACCAATCAAAGCAATGGCAGATTGAAGATGGAGACTAGGTCTAACGAGTGTCTGACATCAGGCTAGTAAATACATAACTGCATACAATAATGAGGTGCCCAATCAAAAAAAAAAAAAATCTCACCAGTTTACACATGTGCCATGTTTGGAACATTTGTGTGTTAGCTCATCCTTTAACCCCTGGAGAGTGTCAGTTGATGCCTTGATTATGACTTTCTGATAGGCTTCACAGCCTCTAGACACTACTCAAAGAGCTGCACACTGTGTGACTGTCGTTTGTTAGATAACCCCAATATGAAAGCATGAATTATTAAATATCTGACTGGATAATATTACGAAACCTCACTGTAACCATAGAAAACATCCTGGCAGCACAAGTGTGGTTTTCTGTATTTTTCCACTCACATGCACACTGAATGCAAAGAAACATGGGAAAAAACATTGCTGGCAAACAAGCCATGCAGCCAGGCCAATTGTGTGGGCTCGAAAGAGAAAAAAGAGAAGAAGCAATAAATCAAACCTTCCGCCACCACAATTCAGCTTGAGTTATTTCATTAATTAAAAGTGTTTGGGTTTTCCCTGCAACATCTTCATTATTAAACATGGGTCAAACCGGAATAGACTTCACCGAGAATGAGTTCTCGTCAGCCCGTCATATTAACTACCTTTCTTCTCAATTAAAACTGAAATGGATGGTCGAAGTTCAAACAGGAAAAACACAACTAGATCCCATCTTCAGAGTCTTAATTTGTAAGCTAATTTGTGGCTGGCAAAGACAGGCTTGAGTATGGAAGAGGATATTGGATGTAATTTGATGTCTCAGTACATCTTCGCTTGGTGATTGGAGTTTAATTGGCAATGAGGGTACTGCGTTCTCACTTTGGGGCTCGCAGGGGGGTGACGGCACCCACACAAACTGCAAACTCTGTTCCACACAACTGAAGTAAAACTGGTCATACAAAGATGGCTAGCAGACAAATGTTTACCTTGTTTGTGAAATAAAAAAAATTTTAAAAAAAAGTATGACTAACTTTTCTGACATGCAGTCTTTTCATAAACAAGCAGCGGAATAAGAAAGTAACAGCAGGATAGCCTGTTCAAGGTGAGTATACACCCCACTATTATGGTCAACATGTTGTTATTACACATTACATACCAGTGTGTGGACAGAACGATCTATAGAGCTTCAGTGTGTGCACTTGAGGTAGCGGGCTACCCCCTGGTGTGTGACTTTGATACACACAGACACTTTTCCTGATAAAAAGTCAGCAGGTGCAAAAAAACAAAACAAACAAAAAAAAAAAAAAAAAAACACAATACTGGGAAGAGGAATCCTCTCAGCTTTTTCTTAATGCTTCTGACATCTTTGTAGTGCCTTCTTTTTTCAACTAGTGCTGCCCAAGAGAAAAGGTCAAAGTGTCAAAGCCACCATTAGTGCAAGACCCAATCAGAAACACCTCAAGGCATGGAAACAAGGGCAGGACGAGATTTATGTGTGTGTGTGTGTGTGTGTGTGTGTGTGTGTGTGTGTGTGTGTGTGTAAGAACTGTCTCACAAACACATGCAAAAAGCAACTATATTACTGTAATGACAACAATATACAGAATCCTGAAAATATCCATGCTGGGAGTAAAAACTATAAGTAGAGTGACACAGGCTATCACACACAGACACACATATAGAGTACGAGCGGCTTCTCAGCTCTGTTACATTTTTGCTCATATTTTTAAAAAAAAAAAGAAAAAGAAAAAAATAGGCTTTAATTAAGCTTTTAATCATTTGAATCATTTCATTTATTCACTATGAATCATGTGATTTTCAATCATCTTAATTCTTTACATGCTTTGGAGGTTGAAAATGGTTGAACCTGTACTTTAATTTGACATTTTAAATATACCTACTCTACAGTGATACGCAGGTAAAACAGTTATGACATCATATCTCAAGTTAATATGAGTTGTGACATACAATAGGTAACAAAATGTCTCACATAACTACACGTTTACAAACACGTATTTTTACCACCAGCGCAAGCACTGGGATGAGTAAACATGACTCATCTGATCTGGAACATTTCCCTGTTTTCTCTATTTTTGCATCTATGAATAATCCATCCATCCAGAACACAATCACACACAGTCATACGGGGTCATTTGCATATTACTGTATCTTAAAGGAACTTTTTTTGCCGTTTTACAGCTTCTCCTTTTGCCATTTCTCACCCAATTATACTTTCATTTTCCTCTCACTTTACTTCTCCTTTTTCATTTCAGCTGCTGTTCCATGATCCACAGTTGTATATCATTGCTTTCACTAAAACCTCATTAAGCCGAATGCTTTCACAGCAATCCTTTCTTACATAATGCCTAATATGGCTGCACAATTAATCGAATCTTAATCTTGATCACAATTTGGGCTCTCCAAAAATAAATGAACATGATTATGCAATGATGAAAATGCGTGCCCCACCAACAGAATGCAAATCAAGGGGTCACTAAATGACCATCTCATCACCTGCCTGAATGTGCCAATCACAGCTGTTCTCTAACCTGTCTGGCTTGAGGTTTCCTGGACTAGTGTAGGTAGATCATGCTACATTAAAAGTCAGATATCCAATAATATTGAAATATTTGGGCCAGTGATGTTAATCAAGAAGAAATCATTTGCAAACAGTGTTGTGGAGTTTTCTACACCACAAAGCAACAGAACTAACTTATTCAACCACCTCAAAACACACCACAACAGTACAATGAATGCCAAGAAAATCAGAGCAACAGTTGTTGATAAGAATCGTCCAGCATCAGCTCAGACATCTTTAAAAGCATCAGAGTATCCATCCAGCTCACAGAGACACTTAAATATCTCACCAATCCCATTCTATTTGTCCAGTAAAGTCAGTATGTAAAGAAGCCTTCAGGAAATGGTCAACTTAATGGGAAAAAGTTACATTATCCTCTTACATCTTTTCCAAGATGGCAATATCTGTGTCGTACACAAAACATTACAGGGGAAGTAGAGCAGGATCTCACAGCTGTCTGCCAACTTCAGTCACATCCATCGTGTAGGTATTGTATTATGCATACAATAGAGTGAAAGTATTCATATTTTGCTTTAGAAGGTGCATTTAGGTGAGGTACTGTTAATTATAACATTGCTCAGCAATGTAGCACAATGTAAAGGTGAAAGCAGTTAACTGTCAGTTTAATTTTCTGTTATGTTTTCACACAATGATTTTACTTATATTTGATCTCAATGCAAAGATTTATAAAGATCTAAGAGCAGTGTTCTGTTTGCATAAAAGTGTAATAAAAATATTTTTCCTTATTTAAATCAATGAATAGCCATGGGAAATAATTGTGATCTCAATACTGATCAAATTAATTGTGATTATCATTTTGGTCTAAATCATGTACTCTAACATTTTTCCACATCCAAGGGATGCTGAAGATACTGAAGATGAAGACAGAGTTGGAGATGGTGCACCGTGTAGAAGAACAGAATACATAATGAGTTATGGAAGATTTCATGGTGGGAGGAAGTGCTGGTAGCCAGCAGCCATTGGTGAAGCTGTTGACATCTCTGTCAAGAAGCGGGATAAATTAAGCAACTCTTCTCACTAAATCAATGCATCAGCAGCCGCAAACTCATTGCCCGAGCAACCTTTGTATCTCAACAGAGCAACAAGGGAATTTCTAACAACCATCGAGCAGAAACTCTTTGTGTTGGTCTTTGACCCCTGTAGATTGAGTGTCTCATTGTCACTGCTTCGCATATTCCCTTTACCCCGTCTATCAGTCCCCTCTTCCTCACCTTACTCTCCTTTTTTTGATCAGTAGATATTGTCTCATCTCTCATTTTCCTAAGAGACACATTGTAAAGAGGGATAGCTCTGCTCTGCTGCATCATGTGTTCCGGTGGTTTCTGTGCATGCGTGTCTGTGTATATGAGCAAACAGGAAAAAACAAAGCAAAAAAATATCCAACTCCAAAAGACAATACACAAAAAGATAAAATATTACTAAGACAAAGAAAGCTGGGCACTGACCCTGCTTGAACACTCGCCGGCTTCTCTGTAATTATCACTGTGTGTTTGTTTGTGTGCGTGTGTGTTTGTGTGTGTGCACAAGAGCACACATGTTCTCCTGTGAATGAAAATGAAAGCGATTCTGGAGACAATCCAACTCCCAGATTGCCTGCTTGCTCAGAGTCTGCGCTCACGTCACAGAACTTGGAACGCTGCCTTGTACAAAAAGTATAGATACACTCAGGCCAGAAACACACACACTCACACAAATTAAAGTACACAAAGTGGAACACCAGGGGCACTTCACCAAGACTCCATTTCACCTGGCCTTTTTATTGAACAAAGGGAGTGAGATGTTTAACAGAGCTGTAAGAAACCTCTGCCTGAATATCAAAAAGAGATCATTTAAAAAAAAAAAAAAAAAAAAAAAAAAAAAAAAGGAGAAAGTTTGAAAAGTATGTCCAGTTTGAGCAGCAAACTTTACCAGAAGTTTATCGGAAGAGACAGAAGGACAGACATATGAAGAGAGAGAGTCAGAGAGAGAGAGAAGTTAGCATGCCAGGTACCAGCATCAGGGAAACAGAGAGCAGAGAGAGACATCTGTTCAACACAACTTCAGGGGGCTTTTACTCTGATGTCAGCCTGTCACCACATACAGGACCACAGGAGTAGATGCATGCTGAGAGCCTGAAGAACATGAGCCCCCCCACACACACACACACACACACACACACGATCTATAGCAAGCATTGTCTCACTTCATTTCCATCTCCCTCTCTCTCACACAGCTATGGATGAAATCACAGCTAAAACCAGTGAAACCAAATCCTAAAGAAAGTAAAGCATCACGCTGCTTTATCCTCAAAACCTCTCACAAATTTTATGCAAGTTTTTGAAAACTTCCTAAAAATAGTGAGCGAGCGATAAGTGCTTTTAATAAGGGTTTTTGTTTTTTGCAGAGCGTGGGTGGATGGGGTTATCACTTTGTATACTAATTTCCCAGAGTGCATTTGAAACAGAAAACTAATCAGCAGTGTTTCTGACAAATAATTAAATGTTATGTAATTGATAAAGCAAACATGATAAGACGTAGCCAGCTTCAGATAATATACATGTGAGCTTTTCTTTCCTTTTTATAACAATACAAACATGTGTTTTTGGACGGTTCTTACATTTTCTGTAATCTTAAAATCAACATGTTTAATCAATAATGTTAATCTTGCTTAGCTGCAGCAGCGAACCAGACAGTGTGGCTACAAATCTGGACTTCATCCACAGGTAGCTCATTAATTACCACAGTAGAAATATGTAATGCATAGTTTAAAAAAGATTATATTTAAGAAGCACTTGGACAGGAAAGAATTCACAAACAAGATAAAAATCAGCCTTTTATTAAACTAACATTAATCGATGATCTTTGTATTATTGTCATTAGTTGCGTTCTGTTTTCAAAATGTCACCACCTCCTATGTGACACTTGACTGGAGCCTCTGGCTCATTTCGCTCACTATGGCAGCAGTGAACTTTTAGAGATCTCTGATAACAGTTTTGTTCGCCTAGAAAGCCATCAGTAGGGAAAATACTGCAGTCATTAAAACTATAATGGTACAGTCAGAGAGACTGATGATGTATTGATTAGACCTCCCCTATCTGTGGTGCTTTACACTGATAACAGACCCATATAATGAGGATGGTTACTGCATGGCTGTTTGCCCGCCTATACAAATTTAAAAGGCACTTTCTTGGGTATAACTGTTTAAGTGCTCATTAATTGCACACAAATATTTAATCAGCCAATCGCTTGACAGCAACATGGTCAATATGACCTAAAAAAGTTAAGCATCAAAACGGGAAAGAAAAGCAGTTTAACTGAATGTGGCATGATTGTTGGTATGGTTTTCCCACATAACTATCTCCTAATGCTCGAGGTCAATAATGGCAATATAAATAACCTTTTTTATAACTCAGGTATGCAGAAGAACATCTCTGTGAATGGAAAACATGTCAAACGTTGAAGCAGATGGGCCACAACAGCAGAAGACCACACAGTGCCATCCTGTCAGCTAAGAACAGGAAACTAAGGCTAGAAATTTGAATAGGGTGACCAAAATTGAACATCAAAAGTTTAGAAAAACATTGCCTCGTCTGCTGAGCATCAACTTCTGTTCTGATATTCAGATGGTTGGGGTCAGAATTTGGCATAATTAATATGAAAGCACAGGTCCATCCTGCATTGAGAATTTTTTTTTTGGCGTGTATGTACATTTCACCTCTATCAGAGGGCTATCAAAGTTACAGTGGGCTATCAAAGATCTGAATCAACTGTGTGGCAATATGAACCAGAACCTCTGAGGAAGGTTTCCAGCACCTTAATTCTTCTTGTCATAAATGAAACAAAGAATTAAGGTTGTTCTGAAGGCAAAAGGGGTTCCAACCTTGTCCTGTATTTGTATATAATCAATTTTTACGTGTGGTTAATACAAGAACTTACTGTTAATTTGTACAATGAAATGATCAAATCACTGCATGGATGGTTTCAAAATACGAGTCATGTTTGCTGTGCAAAAAACTGTTACTGAAAGTGTGTGTCCTGCAATAGATGAACCTTTCACCAAAGCATGATGGATATTTATAGGCCAGTCTGGGCATACAACATCATTTGATGGTCAAAGACAAAAATGTGACCATTCAAACCCCTACCCAGTCATTCTTTATCTGAAAAGGATTCCTTTCACCAGCGTCACACTCATGACTCAGGTGGGGACATGGGGTCATTTCATCATTCAAGAATCAAATCTATTTGAGTGAAAAAAAATCAAAAAAGGGAAACTTAAAGTCAGTTGAATTCTATCGTGGTTTAGAAAAAATTCTTTTCATTTTGAATTTAATTCTAGCAACATGTTTTAAAAAAGCTGGGACAGAGGCATGTTTACCACTGTGTTGCATCACCTTTTCTTTAAACGACACTAAGCTTTTGCAAACTATGGAGACTAATTGCTGTAAGAATTCTGAAAGAAAAACCTTTTCCATTTTTTGCTTTAGACAGTATTTTAGCTGCTCAACAGATTGAAGCCCCCTGTTGTGCATATTTTTCATCCTCTCTGGGATGCTAATGCTAATTTATTAATAGATGACAGGGTTGTTCTCTGGGTGTCTTTGAATATTGCCTGCCTTTCGTTGTGTTGTCTCTCAAGATGACCCTACAATGTTTCAGTGATGCTGAGGTCTGGACTCTGGGCATTGGCAGTGTGTTTGGGATCATTGTCATACTGAAAAATTGAGCCGTTGCCACCAAGGTTTCCAGGTGGTATTGCATGATGGATCGAAATCAGACAGTACTTTTCTGCATTTGTAATTCCATCAATTTTAACAAGATCCCCAACAGCACTTGCTGAAATATCTCTCCAAACCATGACAGAGCCTCCACCATGTTTTACAGGTGGCTGCAGACACATTTTGACACTTTCAAACATGGATTATTACTCCATAAGACGAGTCATTGCTGATTTTCAGTCCAGTTCTTGTGCAAGTTGACAAATACCTAAGCCTTTTCTTACTGTTTCCCTTCCTCAAAAATGGCTTCTTGACAGCCACTCTTCCACTGACACCATTTATGATGCTTCAGTGAGCAGTAGATTGATCAACTAAAGAACCAGATGCATCTCTCAGATTCTCTGTCAGGTTTTTGCTGGATTTTTTGTTCCTATTTTTAAGGGCATGACTTTCAGATACCGTTCATCTGCTGTAGATAATTTTCAGGCCTGTCAAGTCTTTTGTTCTCGACTTGTCTGGTTTCCTGCGATTTTTGAAGGATGCACTGTACACTGTGTTGAGATAATAACTCTTTGGGAATCATCTTGTTGGCCCAAAAATACACTTTAATGCCTGGCAACTTGTATTTTTGACATTTTGTCTATTATGTATAGACACAACACTGGTCTATCCCTCGAGAAAGTAACTTAAAAAAGACATAAAACATTTCCTTGGAAAATGGTCTGTACAAGGACTGAACTGAAAAGGTGTTTAAAAGCAGCCAATGTCCAAAGAAAAACTTAGGAGGCCCTTTAGAAAGTCAGAAGAACTTTGCTCAAGACCATTTTAAAAATTACAAGTAAATCTGGCCCCTTGGAAGCGAAACATAAAGGAATGAGGGATGGGTCATGACATTTTTACTTTACTTTTTTATGTATATTTCTTTCTTTGCATTTCTAACTTTGCCAACAAGCTGTCTGTCCTAACAGTGGTCCATATAGAGTCCATATAGAAATGTTTTTCTATTCTTAACTTTACTACGCCACCATAGCAAAGTCAAAAAACCCCAAAACATTTTAGTTAACTGACAAATCAAACAACATAAAAAAGCAAAAACAACCAAAAACTGTTGTGCGCTACAAAAAAAATGAACAGGCAATGTTGTAGTCATATGTTTAACTCAAATTCATTTTAAGTGCTGTGTTCATGTTGTAATATCTACTCGGGACTTTATAAATTTCCCCCTTGACAAATAATTGCCAATAATAAAAATATAAATATACTAAAAATAATAATGAAGCTAATAAAAATTAAACTGAATTTCAATATTTTCACACAAGAAAAAAATCAACTGAAATGAGTAAACATAGCCTGGAAACTAAAGTCAACTGAGAACAATGTGAATTTATTAATTATAAAGAAAAAATTAAAAATAAAAACAAATAAAAAATACTGAATTCTTATTATTCTGCCCTGCAGTGATTTCAACCGCAGAATAATGTTTTAAAATGCAGAGCTGCACGAGGGCCCCGTTGCTTTTTTTGGACTCTATTAATCTTTTAGTGATATTATGTATCATAGATGATGAAATTCTTTGCAAATTTAAATTGAGAAACAGTGAATGAGAGCCTACATGGGCATATGGCATCCTTCTAAAAGACTCAGTCTTCTCTGGGATGCTCTTTTTACACCTAATTAAGTTGATGATTTGTTACCAATTTATCTAATTAGTTGTGAAAAGTTACACCAGGTGATTTTTTTTGCATCAAGTTTATTGTCTGTTGTTACACTGTGGCATCTATTTTCAAATTGGGTGGAAAAAGCATTTATTAAAATAAAGAACACTATTTCACTTTACATGTAGTGCAGCAACTGCCAATCAAGGCGTCAGAACAACCGATCAAGAATCCTCTCAGGCACTCATGACAGATGGAGAGGTTTGAGAGAGGTGAGTTCATGTCAAGGGCTTTGCTTGTATCTAGCTGGGTCAGTGGGGGGTTGCTACAGTGCTTTTATAGAGACAAGACGAAGGCAGAGGTGGTTATTGAGGATACTGATGTGAGGCGCAGACCTGAAAATAAATTACAGAATTTGCATACATGCAAACATTACACAGTACTCAGTCACTTCTATCTCCCTTGTTTGTGCATCTCTGGACTCAGCAGGGCATGTCGCCAGAGCCCAAACGCTGTATGTGGAGAGATCAGGTCAAAGACACACACACACACACACGCACACACACACACACACACACACGAGACACGCTCTGCCTGAAGCTGATGACGCAAATAGCCTTATAGCTCTGTCTTGGTGCAGCGCTCAAGTGTAAATAGGGAGGGACAGGAGGAAAAGAAGGGTGTAGAATGAAAGAGAGGAGAGGCAGGAACAGAGGAGTTTTAGTTGCTTCTATAAGTGGAATGCAAACTTTCATTTAAGCATAACCAACACACGCACACACACATACATACACACACACACACACACACACACACACACACACACACACACAGTGGCCACGGTCATCAGGGAAAGTGATTACTGCTAATCTGTATGAGCATATCATCTGTAACCCAATAAAGTGATTAGTTTCTTAGTGTCACACGGATGGGTTGGACTAAGCGAGTGAAGAGGAAAGAGAGGAAGACGCTAGTAAAGGAGTGTGTGGGGTGACATGGGGTGTGAGGCATCAGTACTAGCTCCAGCCAGATGGGGGCTCCCTTTTGCATGCACTTTTTCCTCACATGTATCTTGCACTCCTGTTTTTCTTGCCAGTTTTTAATCACACTCTCTTCCCATTTCTGCCACAGGGTTCTTTGCAACTTTCTTTGTATTTGATGCCTTTCAACTTCTTGTATTTTCATGATCTTCTGGAAGTTTTCTACCTGCCCTTGTTTCCCCAATTACTTTCAATCTCACCCCCATTCTGTCTTTCTACCTTTTCCAAAAAGTTGATTCTGTTAATCTGGACGTAGCGTTTTCAGTGGGAGTAAAGTTTTGTGACTCATCCAAGTAACTTCTTCCATCTCAGCTGACTGAAGGTTTTCCCAACCTTGTAAACAGTACATCTGCATAAAGACTGAAACCAGCACCACTGACTAACAATGGACTGTGAGGTCAGTTTCTGGATCATTAATATGCAAATTATCATGACCATTTATCAATGGCCATGAGTACCATTCACAAATAGTTGGGGAATGACAGCATTGTAAGAGGGTGAAAGATATACCCTTAGGCCCCCTCCTCAATTTAGACATGGTCTTTTCCTTTTCACATAAGCGGGCTCTTTGACTCCGCGCTCAAACCAGCGTTCCTCCCTGTCCAGGATGTGTACATCCTCATCATTGAAAGAGGACCCACTGACCTGTAGGTGCAAACAGACTGCGGAGTCCAGGCCTGAGAAGTTAGCTCTTCTTTATTGTGCCATCCGCTTAGCCAGAGATTGTTTGGTTTCCTCAATGTATAAACCACAGCAGAAACAGTGAAACACACAGTGTAACCAACCAGTTCACAGAGTCACAGGGACCCCATGAGAAGACAGCAGTGATACGACCAAGAGTGGTGTGAGGTGTGAAGAGCAGAAGTAGAGGGAGACAAATTGACTGAAGTGAAAAGCAAATGGTTACACAGCTCAACAGAGAGATAGAGGAAAATGTTACTGAGAAAGGATGTAATATATAGTTGGTGCCCCCTGTCTACTAAAGGACAGCAGTGTAGTGGGAATGCCACGACTTACACTACTCCACTTATGCATATCACCGTACTTCAGAGCTCCACTCCGCTGTATCACAGACACCTATGTACGCACACACTGAACACCTACACTGAGGTTTTGCAGACACGTAGCCACTAACCAGAAGACATTCATTTTTATGACATTTTGGACATGTGACAATCATGATAAGAACCTTGCATCACATCACTAAGGCCTACAGAAAGGTCTGCAATCATCTGACAACCAGAAGTCAAGAGGGAAAAACTAATATTCCCCAACAGTTACAAGTAGTTGCTGGGAAAAAGAATTCAAACCCACAGTGAGAGAGAGAAATTTACAAGTTAATGACATCCAAAGGAGAAATACAGCAAAAGTAAAATACATATCCTATAACAATGTAGTAGTGACAAGCCTACGAGCCCATATTGATGTTTTCCCCATTTGAGCTCTGTCTCTATTTATAGATCCTCTTAGTCCTCCAGGAAGCCTGTATCACTTGATGAACAGCACCTCATCATTACAGAAGCCTTGCTAATGCATGAAAGACCTCTTAAACAATCAGTTCAAGATATTTTATTGCACCCAATTCCCCTTTCGGAGTCTTTTAATAAAGTGGTAAGTGAAAAATTGCCTGTATTGAAAGTTAGCAGAACTCGTTATTAATTCATTGTGTCACTATTTCACACCAGTCTTTTAAGCTAGAATAGACTGTCTCTCACCTGGCAAGTCGTGTTACAGAGGTGGCTTTTCAAAACATCCATTAAATCACTCATTAGATTTTATATTTCTTGTTTCCTTGTTTCTCTACAGTTATCAGTAGAAGAAGCAAAAATAATATTATCTAAACACAGGATGTAGTGTCAGCCTTAACCTTTTTTTTTGCAAAAAACATGTCTTCTTTTATAGAAAAAGGTGTTATAATTGTACCCTCTCTTTCTCAAATACTGCAGGAATTAGCTTTTGTGACCAGAACTGGACAGAAGTTCTAGGCATAGGTCACATTTCTTTTAGCTTCTGTCTTTTGAAAAAACACTTCAACGCTAAACTAGGGCTGGGCGATATGGCCTAAAATCCATATTGCGATATAATTTGAAGCATGTGTGGTAACGATATATATCGCGATATATTCTTTTCTTCTGTATAACGTATTTTCCACACTATAAGGCACACTTAAAATCCTTTAATTTTCTCAAAAATCGAGTGTGCCTTATGTATTAATTCTGGTTGTGCTTACTGACCTCGAACCGATTTTGGCGTGCAGAAATCTGTTAAAAAATGTTTTGATGGATCGTCAGAGCATTACGGCTGCCGTAGTGAGGAGCTTCGCGGAGTAATCTGGGTCCAAAACTCCGTCTGTTTCAGGTCCCAAAGTCAAACGAACACAGAGTTAAAAACGGTCTAAATTCTTTCATCTTTAATAAGCAGCGTTGCTGCTTTAACAGGTGTAACAATTAAGTTTAACATCCAGGCATCCATGAAAACAGAAGTTATTAAATTTAACAGAGTTAGAATTAACAGGAAGTTAGCTCGCTAGTTTCCACCTAAACATGACATACCATGTTCTGACAGAGATTTTTGAAACTAATTCAAACGTACAGCTCTGCTACCACTTCCAACATAAATGAAGACAGAAAACTAAACAGCAGTGACGTTTGTAGGGTTACTGAAGTTGGACTACCTGGTATATAATGTTGTGCTACGTGATTGCTAGCAACACAGCTATGTTAGCATAACATTAGCACAGTGAAGCTGGAGGATGAACGCCAACTTTTTTCCACTCGATAAAAGTTAACGTGAGGGATTCTGGTGGTTAGGGACAAATGCAATCGCATATAGGGTTGCCAACTCCCTGAAAAATAAATAAGGGACACCTCGTGGCCAGGGCCGGGCGACCCAGTTGTCTTCACCCTTCCCAGTGTGGTGAATTTTCTAGCTCTTTTTTCGTGTGTGAAATTATTTTTTTAACCATTTGACTTGAAGTTGATTTAAGTAGATGCATATTCTATTCTTTGTGATATGAACACATGTGAAACAAATGATCATTTAGCCATTTATTTTTAGCTCAAAATGACAACATTAACACAATAAAACAGGTCTCTTTCTTAAACAGAAGCCTGTCATACTTAACTTTTGAGAATATAAGTAAATCTTTCTTTAAAAGAACTCTGTCCTGCTTAACTTAAAATAATAGAAAACAATAGAAAGAAAAATATTCTTGTAACAGTGCACATTTAGTGCATTTAGTACAATTGGCTTCAGTTGAGGTATTATTTCAGCTTTTCTAATGCTAATCAGCTGCTCCTGTTTGTAAACCCGCTTGTTCCCATGATTACGCATCATAACTCATCATCATTATTCATCTATGTATTACTTTTATGTATTAGTCATCAATTTGTTGTAATCATCTATCCTTGCAGTTGTTTATTACACAAAATAAGTTATATTATCACACTTCTGGCCACATAGCGCTGATATTCATTGCACATGCCCATATTAACTTTTTCCAGCCAGGTGTTTTCCTTTTCCCCATTCTTCCCTTTCTCTGAGGGGAACAAACATTGCTGCTCTAACGCTGGGCTCACACTGTGTGGTTTTAGGCCCATTTTGAGCCGATTTTTGAGTGATCGGACCGATTTTGGCCTTCATCGTGCATCGTGTAGTATACGTGGGGTGACGAGAAGCGATTAACACCTCACGACCAGCTCCCGATTATCAATCGCTCGTGAGAGTGTCACCACAGCCGCTCACACTGCTCACGCGCAAACACGTAAACGTCGGTGAAAAAGACGGAGCAGCACGGCTGTGCAGCGTGTGATCTGGACACAAGCGATGGAGACACAACTTGTAGAACTTTGGAAAGCTCATCCGAGCCTTTTCGATGTGGCATCACAAAATTATCATGACCACAACAACCGTGAAAATAGTTGGATTTACATTGCTGCTCAATCACAGCTGCCTGATCAATGTTTTTTATTAGCAATTTAGCAAAGTTGATGGTGGTGTGCGTGTCTGTGTGAGTGAAAGACAGAGAGGGAGAGAGACAAATTTTCTGTTATAACCTTCATTTTATGGAGACACAGTGTGAGCACTCAGGTCGCATCAGAGCATCGGGCCGTATAGTGTGAGACCCTGCACGTGACCTACCAACTTCTAACCCCTGTGAGTCAATCGTGCAGTTTGAGCAGGAGCTGAATATCGCGACTGAAAAAAAATCGCACAGTGTCTGCCCAGCATTAGGTGTACTGTCATCCGAGACTTGTACCGCAGTGTCGGGGTTTGTTTCCCTGTTGGCCATGCTTCTTGTTGTGGTCATCTGTTGTCTTCCGGTATTTTCTCTGTAAGCGACCTTTCCTCGACCAATGAGATGAGCGGTAATCTGAATTGTTATACTCGAATTGTCATAAGTGTGCTGTCAGCTCATTGGTCACAAAGCAGGAGAGGGGCTGGGAATTATGTTTTCAAACAAAGTGTTAATTCCATTAAAAGTTATAGACTACTTTTGATTCTCACTGTATTACGGGACAAAGTGCGTCCCTTATTATCTCAATACGGGACGTGTACTTTTGTTTCTAAATACGGGACGATTCCGTATTTTAAGGGACGGTTGGCAACCCTAATCGCATAGCAGGATGCTATACACGGGCCAAACTTCAGTCAGGAGAACAACTGAGATTATTCATCCACAATACAAGGTTAGTTATTTATATACTGCAACAACATGGGAATAGAACAGCTGCGAGAGAATTCAACATTAATGAATCAATGTTACGGAAGTGGAGGAAGCGCAGTTTTTGGCTTTCCCCATATTTCAAAAGTGCTTCATCTCTTTGCTATGACTGTCGCCCGCCATAATTTGCAGATGATAATGGTTTTAGCCGCTGCGACGCTTTCGACCAAAACAGGCGCAGCTTGATGACATCATCAACATGCGCTATCGCGTTGGAGCGGTATAGTCAAAATCTCTATCGTTGGCCAAATTTATATCGTTTCTGTCGTATATCGTTTATATCGCCCACCCCTACGCTAAACCATGAAAATGGAGATGCTGTCTATTAGAGATGGACCGATCCGATATTACGTATCGGTCCGATACTGACCTAAATTACTGGATCGGATATCGGAGAAAAATAAAAAATGTAATCCGATCCATTAAATATCACGAAAGCACCTCACAAAACTTGCAACGCGCCGTAACTCACCTCAGAATGTTAGCACGTCGGAGCAGTATGCATCACGTGATAGAGCGGCTGTGGCATGCGGGACCTGTCGGTGGTCTGGATAGCATTTGGAGCTTTGCTAGCAACCCGGCATTTCATCTCCGACAAAGTTATCCCCGAGAGAAGTAAAGCAAGTGTGTAAGTTCATCTCTGAATGTTTGTAAAGCATTCCTGCGTTAAGCTTAACAACCGATATATGGAGCGACTGCCTCTTCTTGCTGCTACTTCAATCATGAAACTGCTTAATGATCATCTGATCGGCTTTTCTGTCGCGAGTCCGTGTCTCTTGTTTGCTTTTGGCCCACTTTGCACCAGAAAGAGGAAACCAGCGGCTGAACAACAGCAGCACGTTTAAGCTTGATCAGCTGTTGTTAGAATGTATTTAATATTACTTCCTACTCCAGGATCTTTTTCTACGTAGCTGACGCTGGTAACTGAGCAGGGGCGGATCTAGCAAAGTTTAGCCAGGGGGGCCGATAGGGCATTAACAGGGGAAAGGGGGCACAAAGACATACTTTTCTTTCTTATTCTCATTTAAAATGTCTAGCTTTTAATAAATAATTATCTGACACCCAAAGTTTTAATTTGATGTAAAATGAATAGAAGTCAATTACTGTATATAGTGACTATTAAGTCTAATATATATACCCTAGTAAGCTATAGTACTTTTTCCTTTGGGAAGGTACCATCTGTGCAGTCTGCAATTTTGTTGAAGAAAGATGTTGAATCTATTTAATATTTCTTGAAAAATAATTGATTTCTGTGCATTTTTTTTCACACTGCATCAAATTAAGGTTGATTACGTCGATTAAGCATCATGAGGTGGCGCGTGAGGGGTGGTTCCCTATTTTTTATTTATTTATTTTTGTTGTTGCTGGGAGTTGGAACCCTATTAGTTAGGTTGCTTAATATTTATGCTAAGTACTCTTTAAAATACCAGAATAGGGAGGATGGTGTAGGTTTAAGTTTATTAGATTGATCAGTATTGCTGAACTATGAAATTTTTTTTTTTTTTGCATACAGGTATAACAGAATAGCTTTAGTGTAGTTGTTGTTTTAAACTTGAGTATGAACTTATACAAAATGCAGCAAGATATTTAAAAAACAGTTTTGTTGATTAAAAAACACTATATCGGATTCATATCGGTATCGGCAGATATCCAAATTTATGATATCGGTATCGGACATAAAAAAGTGGTATCGTGCCATCTCTACTGTCTATTGCTACTGAACTGTACTCGTGGCAACAGTGTGGGGTTTCAAAAAGATACATTTTGAACAAAAGAAAAGAAAAAGAAGAGTTTTCAGTGCACTCCACTGGTAAAGGTGGTAAAGGCTTCTCCAGATCTCATGTTTGGCTCAGAAATAAGTAGCAACTTTCTTAACAGTTGGCTTGGCCTTACCTGGAAGGTGAGTGAAAGCACATCGTGGTAAATTGTTGTAGTTCCAAACACCCCGGAGAGGCAAGAAGAGGGGGGGGGGGAGAGAGAGAGAGAGAGAGAGAGAGAGAGAGAGAGAGAGAGAGAGAGAGAGAGAGAGAGAGAGAGAGAGAGAGAGAGAGAGAGAGAGAGAGAGAGAGAAACAAGGTTAGTAACAGGATACAGACAAAAGCAGAAAAATTTATACATTTCTACATCCTGAAATTTACAACTAAGCAGATCCAATGGAATCACCATTGACAACAAAGTGATTACATATATATGTCAATTACTGTACTCATCTCTCAAAAAAAGTCCTCATCCTCTTTTAATGTGTTCTCCTCTCTCACGGACACTATCTCTGACAGTTTCTCATCTCCTGCAAAGCACTCCTCTTCTAACCACAAACAAACATACAAGCACACACACTCTAACTCACTTCCAAAATAAAACCCGGCTGTTTACCAAGCCTGAGAATCCCGAATGGAATCCCATTTTGCCTTTCAAAGGGTGTTTGAAGTTCCCGCACAGATGTTGCTGTCTTCCTTTTTCTTTATTTTTATTTCATGCAAGAGAGCTTTCCCTTGCTTTTTTCACCACCTTGCTCAGCACAGTGTGACACTCTTTCAGTTTCCGTCAACCTTCCCCATCCCTCCATCTTTTCCTCCATGATCACAGGGTGAAAGTTTTATCCAGAAGAGAAGCATGTTTTAAAAAGTTGCTGGGTTACTTTCAGCAGAGGGGAGAGAAAAGGGATCAGAGGTTAAATCCGAAAGGCAGATGTTTAGTGAGAATGCTAACCTTGAATGTGTGTGAGAAGACATAGAGCCTGAGTAGATTTATATTTGGTATACATTTAAACTAAGTCCACTGCTGTATTATGGCAGGTAAAAAAAATACATCCTTCAGAGACAATTATCACTTTCATAATATCAATCTGTGGAGTCAACGAGCAGAATCACATGAAGATAGCATTATTCAAGCTCATACCACTTGCAGAGTTCCTGAAAGTGCTTTAAAAATAAAAGCGCTTCCATGCTATTAGCTTGCTGCAAAAAACAAGTTGTTGAATCTACAAAAAAAAAAAAAAGCAAAGGTAACACCACTGTTTATTAAGCATAAAATAGTATTTTCACACCAACAAGGTGAGTCACAAAGAGCCATTAGCTATTTGAGCTATTAACTTTCAATCTCACCAATACTTCAATATATAAATAACAGAATGTAGAGAGAAACTGGAAAAAAAAGCTCTGAAATCCAGAAAGCAGTTTGGAAAGCTACATAGAATGCCAATAGGTGATTTTTTTCATGAAAGACAAACACTCTCAAAAAACACTCCCTGGATGATTCGATGAAGATAGATTCTGCCACCATTGTGGTTTAAAAACAAACAAACAAGCGAACACTTTCACCTGAACTGTTGGTGGTTTTACCAAAGATGGAGACAGCATGGAATTTAAAAAAAAAAAAAAGAAAGAAAGAAAAAAGCTTTGTGATTCAGTTGTGATTTTAATCATGACACACGCACACCTTCATACATCAGGTTACTTTTTGCACAATACTCAGTCTTTGCACAACCCACTGTCATTGTTGCACTTTTCTAATGCATTATTGTGTCTGCATTGTCTTGTGACTGTATTGTTCTGTTCTGTCTGGTGTTGCACCATCCTTGTTTTGTTTTTTTTGCAATTTTTGCACACTTGCACTTTATGTAGTACTGTGTTGATTGTCTGTTATATGCTATATGTAGCACCGTGGTCTTGTTTCGTTCCACTGTGTACTGGACATGGTTGGCATGACAATGAAGCCACTTGACTTAATTTTTGGTCCATAGCAAATTTGACAATACTATTTACAGTAATTAATGTATTTCTTTCAACTGCACTTATAAAAATATCCTTAATTTAATGAAAACAAAACAGCCTATCTAAGATAGCAAAAGGACATTTCTATTTGTGGAGCTGAACTAAAAGTGAACTGTATGCATGCTAAAGAGTATAAGGTAGAGGTAGGTTGCCTGTCTCCACCTCAAACAACTTTATATTATATGTACTTCTCTCTTATAAAATTCATTCCACTCGTGAAGCTTTGCCTTTGAAAGCCAGACTGCAGGGTAGTAAGAGAGACTGGGTCAGGAAGTTTACGACCTAAACAACCATCAGCCTCTCGAGCTGTCGTGCTTTAGAATGTAGTGTGGAAGTTGAGCCACACATAGGTTAACAGTGCTGTGTCACACCATTAAATTCTATTGCTTTTTATGACCTTCTCAATCTGTCCCCAAGGACAGACTGAAAGAATGCTGCGAGAGATCTGACAAGAAACAAAAAAGATGAGTAAGAGATGCAGCAAGTGGAGGAAGGTGAGATGAAAAATGTGAGGAAGAAGCAGAGGGAAAAAAGACAGAGAATAAAAAGAAACCTTTCCAGCCAAGAAAGAAAAAGTCCTACACCGCCCCCCCACCCAACCCGACAAGAGCTCTGTGTGCTGTGATTCTGACAGAGTAAAATGAGGCCAGCTTTGATTATGCCTCTCTACACTATTAAAATGGAGCTCTGCATCAGACACACAACATTTTATGGAGTAATGCACAAATGTGGGCCATGGTACAGCACAAGAACAAAGGCTGTGGTTGAAATGTTCCTACAGGAGCTAATTGCAGTATTAGTGGTCCAGACCAGAGGAGGAAGAGGAGAACAACACCACTACTAATTAAAAGAAGTAAAGCTTTTCCCAACTGAACAGAAGGAAAACACAAAATTTAAGCAAAGAAAATAGAAAAGGCAGGAAAAGGGTGGAAGGAATGACTGAACTGTGAGTCAGTGAGTTCATGTTAACTATGTCTATGTACTGTATGTGAGGGTATATGGGGAGTATGTACGTGTCCATGAGTGCTTTAAATGACTCTAGTATCTTTATAGATAATCCAACCCCATCTACAACAAGTTTTTGACTGCAAAAATTAAACTGATAACTTTTTTATTGATAATAATGAAATTCCTGGACAATAAGCCTTAATCAGTTCTATGGTAATGGTTAACACATTCACCTGACACATGAAAGGTCCCTGGTTCAAATATTTGAGAACACAAATCCTGGGAGGGTTGCATCTGTATGTGCTGCAAAAACCTGTGCTAATTCAAATATTTGGATCTGACTACTGTGGTGATCCTTTGCAAACGAAAGAAGCTATGGAATCAAAGTCAATCATAATATTTAATGGTTTGGTGTGTATATGAAACGTTTAAAAAAAAAAAACTGTTAATAAATGGCACGCAAATTTTATTACTTATATTACAGAATGATGCTAGCTTTAGGTGGCATTAAGTGTAACGTGCAGTAATAAGTGGTTTAGAATTTAATATTGTGATTACTGAAATGCAAATGACACTGTAAGGAAATTTATGCATGAAATTTAACTGGAAACTGACTTAATATTCAAAGACATTAGTAAAAAAAAATGTTTTGCTTTCACAGCTCTTTAAACAAACAGTAAAACATCTCTCTGCACACACCTGTCAGTGGTAACACAGGTGTCATTACCAAACCAGCAATCCACCGCACTCATGGTTTATCAATTTTCACAATTCTACAAAATATAACTGAAGGTTGGTAAAACACCGGAAAGCTTTTAAAATGAAAAAAAAACAACAACAAAAAAAAACAACACATTACTAATATAAAGTAACATAAAACAAGTCATTACGACAACCCGTAGATTACATTTTAGCAAACTATGCCACGTTAATCCTAGAACTTCTGACACACCCACATACTGTAACAGTTTTTGTGGGCAGAAAAACGGTTTATTTTTGCCGTATATTCTCAGCTCAGTGTTGTGAGGAAACGCATATGGGAAAAATGTGCATAAATGCAAAGCTTCTGCAACTTTACTGAATAGATTATTCAGTTAATTTAGTGACTGAAGACTTCAGTTTTCATCATATTTGATAATATAACAACTTTTAAATACATGTACTTTTTTTTTTTAAAACAAGTGTAAAGCTAGTTACATAAAGGTAGAAATGCAAACTTTTTATTAATAATATCCCAATTTTACTTTGTTAACAAATTGAAGTGTACGTGTGCAAAGCAGTGAAAGTCTCCTTTCAGCTATGGTTACTGGCTGATTATGTGGAACCGTAACAGAAATTGATGAAATCACAAAGGGGGAAAGCAGCTCTAATTCTCCATTTCCTCTCTACATTTTTTATCTTTATCTTTCTCTCTCGGTGAAATCATGTCCGACCACCCATGAGAAAATAATGAGGCTTCTTCATGCAAAGAAATCCAAACTGTTGGGTGCTTTGACTCTGAAAGGCTCACTGTATCTTTCTCAATCAGGCTAGTTTTTCCACCCTTCAGGTCCTCCTTTCCTGTATCCACTTTCTCCTACCTGGCTCTTCCTCTTCCTCTTGTCCTCTCTCCTCCAATTAACTTCAATCACCTAACCCCCTTCCTTCCCTCGACCATCTGATCGCCCTGTTGCCTCTGAACCATGTTGCATGCTGTGGTCTGTTGTCATGACGGGAGGTCAGCGGCTGGCACATGTCCAGTACATACAATCAGACATGCTATTTGCACTGACCCGAACAGACGTTCTTACATGTACACAACACATGGTGTAGAATTACAAGAGTATATAATACCACAGAAACACTGCAGAGGAAACAACAGCTGTCTGAACCACTCTAGAGCTCTGAAATGTCCTTCAGTCGGCCATATTAACAGATACATTCACTGTCATGTTAAAAAATGCAGCATAAAAATTAGATACCCCATTTTAATTGTGCATGGCGACATCATAAAATCACTGTCTTTGAAACTGCTTCTTTGTAGTACACTTTCTATATAATAAGAGTGGTCCGAAGCCTCTTTTTCACTGAAAATCTGTGGCATACATTTTTATTTTCATTGCATCCTAGCTTGTGTTATTATTATGTCAGTGCGCACAAAGACAATGTCAACATTGGCATTTTTTTTAACCAAATTAGAAATTGCATTTTAAGAACGACATTGTGCGCGTCCGGCGCTAAAACAAATAACCGGTGCTTGAGTGTGTGTATGTTTCTGATTGCATGTGTGTGTCCAGGTCTACCGCTGTGACACCTGACGAAGCCCCTGATCCGAATCACAAGCGCCCGATTGGTTTGAGAGTGGGGCTCAGGTGCATCGCATTGAACTGAGGAGAATACTGCAGGGATCCGGGATTCCCTGCTCTGCCAGACACACATACAGAGGCATACACGCACATCCGCACAGAGAAAGGAACACACACACAGTCATACACAAAAGTGACTTAAATTCTAAAGGCAAACCATTTGGGGGCTATGTATAAATCAATCCCAGGCAAACTATACACCTGCAAAAACTGCACCCAGCTTGTGTACCTTCTCCAGCTGTACCCCTTGGAAGCGTGCAAATCCAGACGGGGAGCCGAGAACAAAGCTACATTTCCATTTCTCCATCTATTTAGTGAAAAACAGCTCAAGTGCTGAAATGATAAGTTGATTAATATATTAAGAGTGACTGAAAATCAGCAGCAAATTAAATACTTCCATCATTAAAGTAATTTCTCAAGCAAAGCTTGATTGGAAATGGAATTGAATTGGGTTTTGGACTGCTGAAGGGACAAAGCAAGCGACTAGGAACTCTGATTGGCTAGATATTAACGACAATGATCATCAGTTGCAGCTCCTAATAGCTCATACTTAGACCTCATACTGGACAACCTGCAAAAGCTACCACAATTAAATGCCAGTTAGGGTAACAAAAAGAAATCACCCGAGGAGAACAGAAACACATTTCTTTCAGCTGTTCAACTTAAATTTCGCCTTTCTCACCATTTTCTGCTCACAGTTGTTAAGCTATTATCAACTGATTCTTGCCTACAAAATAGTCAAGGTCATATGGAGACAATTCACTAGTGATGTGCGGATCGATACTGAAATATCGATTCCTCCGATACCAGTCATTTATGTTCTAGAATCGATACTCATATTAAAATATCGATATTTTAGTAATTTAGGGTAAATTTGTAGGTTATCATTAACAGGAACAGAGTGCAAATAAACTATATCATTTGGATTGTCTACATTGGAAGGAACTACTTAGTCTTCCGCCTGTCATAGTCGTGACATATGTTTGTATAAATGTGTCCAGCCCCTTGTTGTGCACACTCACAACAATGGCTGAGCATAAATGGAGTCATGTGCAGACGTATTTTACTTCCACAAACGGTTGAGACGTAGTTTGCAATACATGTGGCAAGAAAGGGAGGTGTTTTGGCAACACTACTAACCTCATCAAGCACAAGAATATGACGAGCTTATGTTGAGGTGAACTGAAGAGGAGGAGTGGACATGGACAGGTGCTGCAAGGGCGAGACGGACGTCTCTCACGGAGTCCTTTAGTGCTGCAGGCAGGCAACGTGTTCAAATAGCGCACAACTTCAGTTTTTTTTTTTATTTCTATATGATAACTGTGCATTATTAAGCGATAAGAACAAGTAATCCGATGTCCTGTAATCATTATGATGCTATAATTTGAGATACAATAACTGAAATACGTTTTTGTACAAAGTATCGGTATCGGATCAGTATCGTCGATACCACCCTGAATTTAACTTTGTATCGGATCGGAAAGGAAATCAGTGGTATCGCACATCACTACAATTCACAGCCCTGAGTCCAGACTGCACCAAAACACACACATTAGAATCCGTAACGATTCTGTGTAATAATATTTCTATTATCTTATGCACCAGTTCCACCGTGTGAGACAATAGACTTTTTCACTCTTCGCCCCTTTCTTCTCTGATTTGATTCATTTCCTTGAGCTCCAGTGTATTGACCTTTTCCAGCTTATCTTTTCTGCTCCTTTCCTGTATCTCTTCATCCTTACTTTTCCTCCTATTTCTGCTATCTCTGCCTACCTCTCATTTAAGTTTTCTTTCACGGCATACTGAACCAAGGAGGTGTGCACAATCGTTTTTCACAGATAACGTGATACCCAAATTTGTAAACACGCCACACTCGTCAAATTCAGACACCATATCATGCTCCCTGCCAGGATTCATGGTCATTGTTTGATGGCCCTAATAGTGAGCTGAGTTGTTCCACCAACATTATCTTCACTTATTATTCTGCGACTTTACGCTACGTGCTTTCTTCTCATAGATGTGTTTCTTTTGTTTTCTGTGAGGCGAGACGAGTTTTTCCCTCAAATATGATTAGAAGAACCAACACAGAGGCAGACAAACCTTTGAAAATAAATCTTGCTTTTGACACAAGCAGAAAATGCCACTCTCTATTTAACTTCAACTATAGCTCTGGCATTCCAGTGATTCAGTATGAAGTGGCTTGATCAGACACACTCGCATCACTAAGCAAGTGAAGATTTTTTTGACTTTGCAGAAACACACAACACATCAGTGCTTATATATAAAAGTGAAAATTTTCTCAGTTTGTTCTGTTTTCAGAGTAATGCTGGAACATATGTTTGCATCTAAGCATTTATTGTGAAGATTTTATCAGATAAATGACTTTAAACATGCTCAAATAAAAATAAAAGGCACCACAGACAGGTTTTGCTTGAGTTTTCGCCAGCCACTTCATCCACTACCAAAAACATGCGTGTTCTAATCTGGATTTTAATCACAGCGGCACAGTGCCTGTGCTTGAGTCACAGCTTTTCAGCTCTCAAACTAAAAATAGGGTGCTATTTTTCTAATCATACAGTAATGGCCCGTGAATTCGACTCTATATGCGTACAGGTGTGTTTGTCTCTCTCTTTCTGTCTCTCTCGCACACAGAGTGATAGTTCATTCACAGTTCATTGGGACCTGGGCTAATTGGCAGTAATGGGTTCTTGTGCTGGGGGAGGGGAATGGTGTGGGGATCTATGGGACTCGTGTTTGGCAGTTTCTCCAAATACCACTCCACTTAAAACAGACTGGTTAACATTAGTTTTCACTCTCTCACTGTCCTATAGAAACAAGGGTGTGTGTAAGTGTATGTGAGCATGATCGTGAGCAGTTGCTTCACTTTTTTTCCCCCCAACAACAAAATTTTGATTTTCTTTTATTAATGATGGGAATCTATTATATCTTGGCTGTTGTGCTATACAAAGCTAGCTGGTTCTATGCAGTGAGGCAAGGGAGTAAATGTAAGAGATGACGATACCGTATATTTAATGCATTATTTTCAAATGAACTGGTTTTGTATTTAATGTAATACACATCTGGGAAGCTAAGCGTTACTTCCAGGCTTGTGTGTGGCAAAGGGTCACCGAAGCAGTGACTTGCACTAATGTAAATTACACCTACCAGCTCTGTGCCACAGTTTCATTCCATCCATGCACATGCTGGATAACTCATGCTTTGTCAAGCTGGAAATTTCCCATTAATTCCACCCAAACACACTATGCACAAAGGCTTTTCCCCCAGTAAGCATGATGTTCATTATGCTTAGTGTGGGAATGCCCCCCACCCCACCCCTGGTAATAGATTGAACTGTGGATACGACGAACGGTGCTCACTAATTTGACTTGAGTAAGTGGGTGACAAATAGTCCAGCCAGAAATCAATGAGGGAAATTATGTATACACAGAGGAAGGAGAGACATGAGAAGAGAGTCCAATGCAAATGACTGTATACACTGACAAAGAACGAAAACATACACACTCTAAGTCATGCAAACACAATGCAAACCAAATCAGTATCCCAACAAATCCTCTATTAAATAGTGTGTACTTTGCATCAGTACAATCTAATAACATAGAGAATACAATAATATTCCTACATAAATTATTAATGTAGTGCATAATCTTGTTATCTTGTCACCCCCTTCATAACATGTAGGGGAGCAGCAGCAAAAGTGAAACATAAATAGAGAGACACGTATGTGAGGATGCTGTTTGTAGATTACAGCTCAGCATTCAATACCATCGTTCCCTCGAAGCTGGACAGGAAACTGCAGGATCTAGGACTGAGCAGCTCCCTCTGCAGCTGGATCCTTAGCTTCCTGTCTGACAGACGCCAGGTGGTCAGACTGGGCAGCATCACCTCATCCCCCATCACACTGAACACTGGTGCTCCACAGGGGTGTGTACTGAGCCCTCTCCTGTACTCACTCTACACCTACGACTGCACAGCCACTAACAGCTCCAACATCATTGTGAAGTTTGCGGACGACACTACAGTGGTGGGTCTTATCACCAACGGTGATGAGACGGCTTACAGGGAGGAGGTCAGCGCCCTGACCCACTGGTGTCAAGACAACCATCTCACCCTCAACGTCGCAAAGACAAAGGAGTTGATAGTGGACTTCCGGAGGTGCAGAGAAGTACACACCCCCATCACCATCAACGGCGCTGCTGTGGAGAGAGTGAGCAGCTTCCGGTTCCTTGGCGTACACCTGGCTGAGGATCTTACGTGGTCAGTACACACAAACAAAACAGTGAAGAAGGCGCAGCAGCGCCTCTTCTTTCTCAGGAGACTGAAAAGATTCGGCATGAGCCCCCGCATCCTCAGGACCTTCTATCACTGTGCCATTGAGAGCATCCTCACTGGATGCATCACCACCTGGTATGGCAACAGCACCGCCTACAACTGCAAAGCTCTCCAGCGAGTAGTGCGGTGCTCTGAACGGATAATTGGAGGTGAGCTTCCCTCCCTCCAAGACATCTACAGGAAGCGGTGCCTGAGGAAAGCGGGGAGGATCATCAAGGACTCCAGTCACCCCAGCCATAAACTGTTCAGACTGCTTCCATCAGGAAGGAGGTTCTGCAGCATCCGGTCCCGTACCAGCAGACTGAGAGACAGCTTTTTCCATCAGGCCATCAGACTGCTGAACACGTCATAGACACCTCAGCTTCACTACTGGAACTTCAACATTATGCACTCCACACTGTATATAAATGCCACTTGTTTTGCACATATTCAACTCTGTATATTTTATATATTTTATTATTATTATTATTATTATTATTATTATTATTATTTTATTTTATTTTATTTTTTTACTATTTAATTTGTAAAAATGTGTATACACACACACACACACACACACACACACACACACACGTAGGAAAATATTTAGTATACACATCCAGAAATGCATACACTATTATATATTGTACATATATTTATTAGTTTCAGGTTGGCCATTCTTGTATTTTGCTCGTTTGTGTTGTTGTGTTTGCACATCTCTGTTGCTTGTGGGGCTCGCACACAAGAATTTCACTCGCATGTGCTGTGCCAGTGTGCCTGCACATGTGATGTGACAATAAAAAGTGATTTGATTTGATTAATAAGCATTATAATTGCATTTTTACTAGTTTAAGTGAATAACTAGAAAACCAAATATTGTGTCATTTTCTTTCTCTCAGCAGAATGCTTTAAGGCTTGTGGATACAGGTGAGAGTGTGTTGCAAATATGATTCCCACCCTGACCAGGACGGACAAGATCAGAAATGAGTAGATCAGCGGAATAGCTCAGGTTGAGTAGTTTGGAGACAAGTTTAAAGAGGCAAGGCTGAGATGGTCTGAACATGCGTGGTGGGGTGGAGGGACAGTGAATATGTTGGATAAAGGAAGACCACAGAGCAGATTCATGTACCCAGTGGAGGAGAACATGCAGAGAGTTGGTGTGACAGATGCTACAGGATGACCTACACGACGTGCTGTAGCTTCCAAAAGGAAGCAGGTGAAAGAAGTTTTAGATACTAATATGATTTTCAAAGCTTTAGTCACTTCTATGGTACCAAGTCATAACCTGTATACTGCATCTTGCATGCCACATAGCTGCTCAAAGATGTGAAATAAACTAGTCCAGATAATTAAATAACACACAGTAGCAAAATATAACATATAGACATAGTTTAATATTCAAGCTGTGGGACAGAAAGTGTAAATTAGTAAGAAACAACACTATTCAACCAGCCCGATTCCAGTGTTTTTTTTTCTCTCTCTCTCTTCCCCCCCCCCAAACTGTGAGGAGTTCAGGCTAAATTGAGCTGTCTCGTTGTCTCCCTCCATATCTTTAAGGAAGTGGTCAGCCAGCGTATTTTTTGGCTCTGGGCAGCTCTCAGTCGAAAGGGCTGTTGGTGATGTTGTGGCTGCTTTCCAGTGAAGAAGATTGTAGTAAAGTGGGAATCATTGGGATGTAATCCAACACTGCTCTACACAGAGCAAAACCAACCTGCAGGAATTCATTAAGAGTGGGCCACTTGTGAGGCTGTCAAACATACGTGCTTACACACAAGCTCACACAAACCACAAATCCTTTGTAGATTGCCACCAGCAACATTAATGCCCCACAAACATATCGGCATTTGCAAGGACACAAACACACAACATAACTGGTGTCTCCAAAGGGAGTCCTGCCCCTTGCTAAAGAGTTGTAGACCTCTCTTTGCGGGCATTACCACACAGCTTGGTGGACTGCTCTTAGAGTAAACACTCACAGACATATTGCCCACACAAACACAATGAGGAGATATCATGTCCACATAGAGCATTAAAAGAAGAAATCTGAGGAATGTGATGAAAAACACTATGGCTGACATTAACAAAATAAAAAGTTGTGGAGCGACTTTGACTTTGACTAGTCAAAGTCAGCTTTACTGTCAAAAACAATATGCACAGATCATGCACAGGAATTTGAAATTGCAGTGCTCCAACAGCCCTCAGAGTTACACTAGAACAACATAAAGTTACAAAGACAATACAATACAATCGTATAAAAACAACAGTGCACAACACAATCTGAGTGTTTGTGGGCAAGAGTTCATGTGCGAGTTGGGTGGGGGAAATCAGTGAAAGTGGAGGTTCAGAGTTTTGTATGTTTGAGGGGATGGGTGGGGGTAGGTGAATTACAATTGTTCCATATGAAATATTAACTAATAATCAGATTGCCTGGTGTTTTATAGCCAATAGTGGATCATGAAGTGTGCAGATCATCATTTTTAATATGTTTTTATGCTGTACCGTTTATCTTTCACGATTTTCATTTAATGATTTGTGAAGTTAAGAAACCTGAGCCACTGAAGTTGTTGGCTAACAATAAAAAAAACAAAAAAACAAAACAAAAAAAAAAAACGATTCTTTCCAGTCCATAATAAAACAGCAATTGTAGCCCCACCAGCAGTGTAATGAAATAAATGAAATAATAACACTTAAAGAGTCAAAGAATGCATTACGGAAAAGTCTCAAAAGGTTAAAAAACTGCTGTTGTGCAGCAGAGAGGCAATACTTGGGTGCTTTTGCACAAATTTATTATACCACCACCCAGTGTAAGGTTTACACTGCAGCTGCCCTGAAATTCACAGTACTGCTACCAAAATCATTTTTATATTTCTATAAAGTTTAATATGTCCAAGCTCTTGAAATTAAAATGATATTTTGAATGTTAAAATATAATTACTGCTGTCATCTGCAAACTTTCAAATTTACTGTTTTACATAGAAAAAGATAGT
Organism: Diplotaxodon limnothrissa; assembly: GCF_057381915.1. Lineage (NCBI taxonomy): Eukaryota > Metazoa > Chordata > Actinopteri > Cichliformes > Cichlidae > Diplotaxodon > Diplotaxodon limnothrissa. The sequence continues at coordinate 6,159,103 of NC_140602.1, forward strand.
AATGCACATTATCATTTTTTTGATTAAGATGCAGAGTTACAGTTATTTACTTGAAATACGAAACATTAGTTTTAGTGGTTGAATGTTATGCTTGATTAATTTCTAACTTCCCAGAGAAGTACAACGTGTCAGCTCAAATTTGGGTTTAAAAACGTTAAATCAGTTTGTTATTTTCCTAATAAATGACATAATTGATGGTTTTAAACATATTTTTGACAGATTCTGAAAATATTTATGTTTTCATGACAGGTGGCCTAATAAATATGTTGCCCTGTACAAACAAAACCGTATCTATGCAGTAATGTAAATGACTCATCTATAAATATCTATAATGTACTGATAGAACTCACTGCATCCTTATTTTTGCAAAAACATCAGGCAGATGTGATCCATATAGTGTCTGTTAATGTTAACCAAAGAACATGACAATTCCCTTACTACAATACTTTACCTTGGTGACAAATTAAGATTAATTACTCCTCTTGTGTTTTTGTATGTTTTGCAACCAAATTATTAATTAAAACAGCGCAAACTGGTGACACTGATGATCTGTGGTGTGTGCGCACCTGTGTGTGGCTGTTTCGGTGTCTCTTCTAAGGCAGAGCACTGCAGAATCTCTCCTCTTGAAAAACTTGCAGTGCAGTCATCTTTGCTTACTATTCCCATGTTTTTCCTCACCCCCTCTATTCTCTTTCAGCGGCCATCATTCAATGAACCATGCTCACTGTACCCGATTTAAAGTCGCTACGTCTGAGCTTTACACTCCTAGGAGGGCAGAGGCAGAGGAGTGTTCCCTGCTTCCAAGGCAGCAACACAAAGAGCCAGTCAGAACAAGACAGCTAGCTGGTTCACAGCTTGCAGAGAGCCACCAGTACTGGTCTAAAGGGCTCAGTAATGAGCACCATTCAGCTCCCGCAGTCAGGGGATGTGAGCAGAAAGGCTGGAAGGGTGAGAATATTATAGAAGGAGAGAGATAGAAACTACAGCGAGGAAAGAGGGAACATAATGAGAATAAGAGAGTATGAAAGAGAGCTGTTGGGTCCATAGCCCAATTCACTTTTGAAAATGATGGTTTATTTCCCTGTTCAGCTGTTGAACACACTTCAAAAAGCCTTCTGGGGGCTCTGACTAGAGACTGGACCTCTACTAGTCCTCTTGCCCAGGCTCGAAACATTCTGGCCAGTTGTGGCCTGCATCTCATGGAGGAGAAGGAGGCTCTCTATTCTGACCCGAATGGAAAGGCAACGGGTAAAGAAAGTGTGCTGGGAAACAGAACTGTCACACTAACACATAAATAGATGAAAGAGAAGACATGCATGACTATACAGACACACACATAGCCACAGACACACACATAGCCACACACACAGACCGGATCCTGTAAAGTTAGGTCAAGCAACAGACCAGAGCTATGCAACAAACTCTCAGCTCCATAAATGCAACAACACTGTGAAAGCAAAAGCCAGGTCAGCCAGTAAGAGGACCGGCTCTCCAAGTAGGATGCAGACAGTGGAAGCTGAGGTCAATGGGTTTACCTAGCAGGAGGTTAGAGAGGAAAAGTGAGTATCTGAGAATTTCAAATGACAAGAAGAGGAGAGGAGTCAGAAAAGAGAAGATATTTATGCCATAAGCAAACAGCATGCCACTGCACCAAAAACAACATATCCTTCAAAGAGAATGGGAAAATGTGGAAGCTGAAAGAGATTTAGAGGTCGGTTTAACTTGATGTACAGTACATATGCCACGTGTGGATGGATGTACTTATGCTATGGGCCTAAGAGGCGTAAGAGAAGAGGAAGCAAAAAACTTAGCTAATGGGGTATCAAGAGACCCAGAGAGAGAGAGCAAGAAAGCAGAGAAAGAACATTTAAAGGATGGGGAACATTTTTTTCCATCAATTATTAAATGCTTGAAGGAATGATAAGTAATGCAGATAAAAATCATAGACCACAGTGGACTTCATTAATTACATATCTTGTTTTTTCCTGTTCTTTAGTTAGTGTAATGTTGATGTTATAATATGATATAATGCCCCAAAGACAAAACATAAACAACAAGCAAACTGATTCACAAGTGTCTTTAGTCAATCTGTGACAATAAACATTAAATCCAGGACGCTGTCACCCAACTAAAGGTCACACTTTTATTTTCTTTTTGTGCTTCTCATGCTTTCCTACAAATCAGAAAAAGGAAGCACAACCACATCCAAGCATACTACTGGGATGCGGAATTTGATCCTTCTCTGTCTCTCTTCCACAGCATGTCTTTTATCCTGTCTTCCTTCTCTCACCCCAACCGGTCGCAGCAGATGGCCCCGCCCCTCCCTGAGCCTGGTTCTGCCGGAGGTTTCTTCCTGTTAAAAGTTAGTTTTTCCTTCCCACTGTCGCCAAAGTGCTTGCTCATAGCGGGTCATATGATTGTTGGTTTTTTTCTCTGTATCTATGAAGCACCTTGAGGCAACTTTTGTTGTGATTTGGCGCTATATAAATAAAATTGAATTGAATTGAATTGTTAACATTCCCAAGCAGCTGCAACACCTTGCTTGCCACTGCAGAGGCAAGAAGGATGGAGGGGATGGAAAAAAGATTGGGAGCAAACATTAGAGTTTTTAAAAATGTAATAAAAATCACACTCTACAATGATACCTCCACAAGAAAAGGAGGTTATTGACAACCTTTAAAGACTGAACCCTCTGCTAAAATTATAACACACTTCTGTACAGGGAGACAAATAACTAACCTAATTCACTCCATGGGGTCCAACTCGTAAAATGGAAGAGGGGGAGGAGATTGCAGTCGATCATCTACCTTCACAATACCTCTGTAACATTTCAGGCTGGCTAGATAGGAAACAAATCCATTCAGAGAGCACCACAAAGGACAAAGAGGAGTAAACACTGCAATGGTGTGGCAACAATTTCACGATTCAGTTTGCAATCAAGCCGAACCTGCGCAATGCCCTGATTTTGTTTCCATATTTGTTGATACATTATTACAAATGCAAGGAGAGCTTCTGTTAAAATTAAAGGTTGGAGGCTTGAACCGTACATTAAAAGTTATAAACGTTAGCGCTGTGTCATATCAAACCATCCACCAGTAATACAGGAATACCTTTTTACATGACCAAAAATGTCATCTTGCAATGACATATCGGCACCATGTGTTAAGGTTTCCTAGAGCGCACAACAATGACACAAACCCAAACATGTCTGGGAGTGACGTGCCAGCCTCCGATGTTGATTTAGTACTGAAAAAGGGAGCTACTTCAGCAACCTCCAGCAAACCACAGTACTTTGCAAAATATGCAAGAAATCTGTTCCTGCTGAAGGTGGAAATAACAAACTTGTGTCACCACTTGAGGCAAAAATACACCACTGAGTACAACCAGGCTAGGAAGGCAAGCTAGGAGGAGATACTAGCAGATGTGATGTGCGACCCAAATGTAAATAAATGAGTCAACCGAGCATCACTGGAACACTGGCTCGTTAGAATATAACAGGAAACGCAATCGGTGGATGGAAATTACTAATGTGGTTATATAGTGGAAAAAGGAGGGCTTTAAGCGAAATACAAAATCCAAGGTAGAAAATATTTTTCAGTTTGATTACGTGACAATAATGTACTGTTGTCAAGTTAAAGGGTTAGGTTACTTTAGTTGTTGTTGTGTTAAGCAATTATTTTAGGCTTTTACTTAATATTTCAATGGTGAATACTATGAAGGTTAATTTTGTGCTCACATAAGGATGTAACATACCCCCCATTTTATGGCAAATTTTCTTGAGATACTGAAATAATCTGAAAACTTGATGTAATCTTGAGGATAATTACCCACTCTTAGTATATGTTGGCCTCTTCAATTTATTTGTGAAGTTGTGTTGCTGTTTTGAATTCAGAAGTAGCCATATTTGGACAAGGAAGTATAGTTATCAGGTACCTCACTGTGTTACCAAGCTGCATACCTACAGGCTTACCTACTAATTAGTGCCAAGAATATAGAAATTCACTCACCCAAATATAAGCACAATCACCTTGGTTTGGCTGTTAGTACACTCGTTGCACAGCAATCAAAATAATTTGCCCAATAATTCCATTAGAGACGCTTGAAAAAGCAGCAACACCACAAGTGATTCAGTGAGTCAGATTAGGTGAGATGAGGCATAGCAGATCGCTATTGGCTACAGAAGCCTCCTTGGCTTGTACTTGTCAATCAAAATAGCCACAACCCCAATAATAACCTTAAGGCATAAGAATTAAAATAGTTGAGCTATAAAACAACTTACCACTACACAGTTATAAAGAATGGGGAATTTAGCTAAAAATCTTGTCAGTGCCAGGCTGTGAACATCTTTATTTTTGCTGTATATTTGCATTTTATCATGGAGTCTATGGAGACTGACTCATTCTTAGAGCCTGTCTAAAGTGGCCATTCAAAGACCTGCTCTTTTTTGCCACTTCCCACACTGGCTTTTTTTTTTTTCCAGTCCTTTTCAGCCTCTTGGTTGGAGCCTTAGATAAATTTAGCTTGACTGTTTGAATATTAGCATTTTTCATTGCACAAAACCTCCATTTGAATGACGACACCTTTACACATTCTTGTGTGCAGCATTGAGTCCAGGGTGCTTTTCTACACAAGCGTGTAAAAACACATTCACAAACTCTCATCTATACTCTATGTGTGTAAGGAAGAGCACAAAGCAACAGAGGGTAGATGACAATGTCCCTCGTCAGACCCTTTGCAACATACATGGGCTGCTTAATGCAGTCACTGGCAGCTGTTGTGGATGAGCACTCCATCTCACCTCTTCCCTCTCTCTACCCCTCCATCCCTCGCTCCAGCCATCATTATCGCTGCCACCAGATAGCAATGATGCAGGGAAAATTGTGGAGCGGTCCCAACATCCCACATCCGCTACCAGAGAGAGAGCAAGACGGGTGGGTGAGAGAGGATGCTCAGAGAAAATCAACATACAGAGAAGAGAGGGATTGTGAGTGCTGAGAGTAAGGGGGCAACAAGAACTAGTGAACAGAAGGAGATGTAGTGAAGAGGGAAGGGAGAAGGATAGACAGACTGACAGACAGGGAGAGAGAGAGGAAGAGAGATTATAGTTGTCATGGGACTGATGTGTAATAAACTGCATGAAGGAGCCTTCAGGGAAACATTTTCTACCTCAACACACAACATCCCCAGGAAGAAAAAACACACACACACACACACACACACACACACACACACACACACACACACACAAGTTTGAACTCTGTGTGACTCATAACCTTATTCATATTTATGAGTATCCAAACACCAGCAGAGTGCACAGATAACGAAAAGTTTGGTGGAGTTTTACATTGTGTCAGTCTGGTTGATTCATGATTTTTGGGTTTCAAAAGGTTGCAAAATGAGGCACTGCCAGTTAACATGCAGAAATGAATTGTGAATTTGCTTCTTCAAGCACAGTGTTGCTGAGATTTGGCAAAAATGCATACCACTCACAGCGGTTGTGAAAACAAACCCAAAATAACTGATTTTATCTTGTTAGCTTAAACCACACCAGCATTTTATTGATACAAAAAGAATAAAAACCTTTGTTACATAATCAAGTTTCAGAACTCCAAATAAAATACAAATTCATATTTCTATGCATGAATCTCGGAAGTTTTGCTCTGTACTTTTATTTTGAAAATACAGCGTTCGTTTTAGTCTCAGAAACACAATTATGCAGACTGTGTCTATGTGCATTTGTTTAACAAACACATAATCACTTCTACTGTGTTGGTTATGACTGCACAGTCAGTCTTTACATTTGGCTCTTGTGTGGCTACACAGCTGTTTGCTTTTTTGCTACAGATTTGCAAGCTGGCATTAACTACATGAACACCATCTACCCTATCAACTGACATCCACAGGAAGAAGAGCCCTCTAAAATACCAACCATACAGTAAGTAATAATTTAAAGGACAAGATGAATAAACACAAATAAATCATATAGGGTACACTAACGTGATTTGGGGTCAGCTCAGAAGTGCAAGCATTGTCCTAGGACCAAAATAATTACAAGGGAAGGTGCAGATGAAGGAGCACAGTGGCCACCGTCACCAAACTACAACAATCTTGATTAATTTAAGGATGTACGAGCAGCAACAATCAATTTAGTCACACAGGGACATGAAATTCTATCTAGGTGTGTTGTGAACTCTGTCTTTCTTTCTCGTCTGCCTTTTTCCCCTCTACTTGATCTTTCTCACTGCCTCCATCTCTAATTCTTTCTCCCGATGGACCATCCATTAAATATCAGCAGGGTTTTTGAGCAGTAGGAAAATCAATGGCTCAGTCTCCGTTAAACACCAGCGATTTTTAGATTCATTTTAAACATGTGGTTTTTGTGAAGATTTCATTGATGACACTTTATTCACATCTTGTGAATAAAAGTGAGCAAAGGCCAGAGATGGGATGGGAGAATGGGAATCCTGTGGCAAACTGGGAAAACTGTTAATTTCTCAGATAAAGAAAGAAAAGGGAAATAACAGCAAAAAATGATACTGTGTTTACAAGAAAATCATAGGAGAGGAGGTTCAATTTTTTAAGAAGGCTCTTCTCTTCTTCCAGTTTCCTCACTTTTCTCCCAACCTATTTTTTGGAGATTACAGCACATTGTATCTGCCAGTGGAGACAGTAGCAACACGTTGCCATGACCCAAATACAGCAGTGTGGTGCGATGATTGGCTAAGAGAAGGAGCAGGGGTGGGGGTGTAGTGTTCACCACATCAGCAGTAGCACCTTTGAAATTCAAACATTTATACAAGCAAGAAATGGACCAAATTCTTTTATCTATCTGTCCCCCCCACCCCCACCACCCCATTTCCTGTCCCCATCATTCCTGTCACTCACCTGTTACTCTGCCACCCAACTTTCTCCTTCTCCTCATCTTTCCCTCTCGATATTTCTATATTTTCAGTCTCAGCTCCCATCTTTCTTCCTCTCACATATCTACACTGAGTTTACTCAAAAACAAGAAGGATGAGCGATAGAGTGACAGAGAGAGATAGAAAAGAACAAAGCAGAGTCATCCATTGTTAATCAAAGCAGTAGCATAAAATAGTGTGGTACTGCAAGTCAAGCCAGCATAAGCCAACACACTTGCACCCTCTGATGTTAACTGCAGCTTGGAATTCTTACAGTCTCTTAATATACTCAGCATGCCCGCTTCCATCAGCATCTCATTAGACAATGAGGTGATTAGAAATCTACACTTGGCTGCAGCAGTCATGTCCATAAATGTAAAGGAAAGAAATGCATCCTGACTCTTTAGTATTTCTGCATGGGTATAAAATATAAGCACATGTTTAGTGTTTATATTTTAGTGTGTTTAAGTATTTCCATGACATTAATGCACTCATACCTAATGCAGCCAGACTAACTCTCTCCCATCAACTTAAATAGCGTCATTTCATAAATGTAGTGGGGTGGGTTATAGTTGAATGTACTACATTTCATCTTTATTTGCTCAAGAAACTATATAACCAATAAACGCAACACAAGTGCAAGCTGCACAATATGGGGATATTAAATAGATTTAGTGAATATTAAATGTAACTTAAGGCAATTGGCTTGTTCTGCTTCAACAGGGTTGATCCTTAACTTACGTGCCTTTAGGGAATTCTCTCAGAAACGGATTCTTCATTCTTATACTGTTCAATTTATTTGATATAGTTTAGTGTTGTCATTTTAGATACTGGTCTGGAATGTGACTGTCAGATATCCCTAAATACCGAGAAAACACAGCATCACTCACTGTAACTAGAATCCCAGGATGTTGGTGAACATTAAAAAAAAAAAAAAGGTACAGGCTTGGTTATTCTGACAGCTGCAGACACAACAGATGAGCAGTTCTTCTTATACTATTTTATAGTCCATTTTGAGTCTACATGGAGAAAACATGTAGAGTTTGTGACTTATAATGCAGTGTTACAACAACACACTGGACAAAACGCAGACGTCTGCATTCACCTTTGTTTAGGTAGACTTTTGTCTGGCGAGGCAGGTCCTTGCATATTCACGTATGTGGAAAATATAACACTGTGTTGTTACCGAGCACTGGTGGAGATCCAAAAATGCTGAATCCTACATTTCCCTGTAATGAAAGTCAACCGTAGCCTTCATTCCCCTGCCTGGTTAATAGTTAACACTCTCTGACTTCATGTACCAGATTGTGGGATGGGGCGGTTGGGGGGTTATTTTGTGCTAAATTTCAGGCTTTCAAGCAGATATTGAGATTACTCCTGTTGATTTTATCTGGCTTATTCTCTTAGACAGTAAACATAAGAAATGTTGTCATTGCTGGAGTAGCCTCAGCACACCCTTTACAATCCACGGACACAAGTCATACACGTTACACTTATTGCAACAAGAACACGGGGTATTGTGTTAACATGAGCAGTCACAGCTACAAAACCAAAAGGCAGAACGAGTTCTGAGCAGTGTTAAGTAATTAAAGGATTAACATGAAAGGTGCATACGCGTAAATATAAACTCTAACACGGTGTCCTTATTTCATATTCAAGAAATATTTCTTATATTCAATTCAAGTTTCTTCTTTGGCTTGTTCCCCATTTGTGTGAATGGGTCCACAGCTTCAAGTAGCTAAGAAACTTCCATGACAGCTAAGCTGCTGGTGTCTGCAGGGACACAGTGACAGGGTTACACTTCTCCCCTATGTAGCCAAGTAGGGGGGAGTAAACAACACCAATGGAGAGGGTGACAAGTCATACCTCCTAAAGGGATAAGAATACATTTCAAATAATACACGGTTCTGTATTTGTTTGCACATCCCAAAAGAATTCAAGCTCTTACTTTTTAAAATTGACACATAACCAAGGTAAAAATAACAAATAGCACAAACACCAGCCATGTGGACTACCACCTTATGTATAAGCTGCACCCTGGGCTGATGTCACAGGTTAAATCCCTTTTGCATAATCTGAGGTTCAAACTCAATATTGCTGCAATGAGGCTGCAGGGATAACACACGCAAACACAAACACTATTTATAGAGCTCTAGTTCTCCAGCTTCTTCCCTTTTTCTTAATTTGCTCCTCATATGCTCTAAAAGCCTTTCCACCGCTGAGCAATCAAATGACAAACACTTAAAGAAAAACTGCAATGTGATCGCAAGGACACCTTGTTTTCTACATCGCTCCCTCGCTCTCTCCTCGTTCCCTCCCTCAGCTCCCTCTCCACACTTGTTCTTTCCCAGGGGATGTAAATGAGGCCAAATTTTCTCTTTTCTCTTATGCAACTTAATCAGGGTGATGACGCTGGTGGCTGCCGATATAGGAGGAGGAAATTCTTAACAAAGAATACCGTCTTGCACAACATATTGTGGTTCATATTTATTCATTTATTCACTCACAAACAATTTATTGATGACACGTTGCAGTGAAAGCGAGTTCAATTCTAAGAGGGGCACACTTCATAATCATCCAGTCCCTGGAGTAAAGAGAAAGACCACATAACAGATGACACCAAGATATGTAAAAACCTGTCTCAGTATCTCTTCAGATCAGATCCATTAATTTGAAAGAAGGCTGTTTATTTGATCACTGTGGTTTTGTGGTTAGTCCCACAGCAGCAAGTGATTTATTTATAAAGTTGGTATGGCTTTCTTTTTGTGTTCAAGCCTGTGTATGCCTACACATCAATTTATTGATCAGTTTATCCATTCGATTTCAACCTGACCATGCATCCACCCCTTCTGTATCCAAACGTTTAGTATGGGTGGTTGCACACTGTCTCGGTAACATGAAAGAGCAGCCACTTGTCTTAAACCTCTATCAGTAGCTTGAAGGACTGCCCAAGGCGCACAACACACCACAACACAGCCCTGCTACATGTGTAGTGTATGTGCCTGTGTTTCCATTCTGTGCAGATGTGTGTTTCACTCAAGTTTAGGTCACAAAGGCAGCTACAGATGCAGGAGTAGCATGCAGTATGTGGGTGTGTTAGGTCAGTGTTGGGCACTACCTGGTGTCTAACATACAAAACGCGCAGTAAATAGACAGCTGAAGCTGAGTGAGAGAGAGACATGAATTGAGAAAGAAAATTCATAAACAAAAGGAAGACTGACAAGAAAGACAGGCGGAACAAAGAAGGACAAAACAGCAAAAGAGGAAGAAAAAGAAAACAGACAGAAATTGAATGTGAAAAGCCCTCTATAACATGGCCAATGTTTTCCTCTTTGGTTTGTATTTTGGAGAAAATAAAGCTCACTTTTTCCCTGAGCACAGCAAGACTAAATCAATAGCGTACTCTGTGTACACCCATTACTTTTCAAAGGCTCCTGCAAGGACGGGAAAAGGGGGGGAAAGAAGGATGGAGGAGGGTGCGAATGTATGCATGCATCTTCTGCAGCACAGGGAAAGACACAACAGATTAGCAAAATTATGGTTTTACAGATAAGAAGCAGCTATCAGACAAAAGCTTGCTCCACACAGCAGATCAAACAACCTAAAATCTGAACAGTAAAATGTATGTATGTATATCTATATAGCTATATATCTAGATAGATAGATATAAACAGTCAAAAGTTTGGACACACCTTCTCATTTAATGGGTTTTCTTTATTTTTACTACTTTTTACATTGCAGATACATACTGAAGAAATCAAATATACGAAGCAAGATATCTGGAATTAAGAAGAAAGAAAGAAAGAAAGTGTACTTTATTGATCCCCGTGGGGAAATTCCTCTCTGCATTTAACCCATTCACTCAGTGAAGCAGTGGGCAGCCATTGGGCGCCTGCAGAGCAGTGTGTAGGGATGGTACCTTGCTCAGGGTTACCTCAGGGTAGCTGTTCAGGGGAATTAAACCCCCGACCTTCCGATCATGGGGCCACCACTCTACCTGCTGAGCCATCCCTGCCCCATTATGTAGCAAAGAAAAAAAATGTATAAAATACTAAATGTGTCTTTAATTTTAGATTCCTAAAAGAAGCCAACCTTTGCTTTGTTGACTGCTTTGTGCCTTGTGCCTTGTCAGGGTTGTCAGGGTTCATACCAAATTTCCCCTTGTGGGACAATTAAAGGATTATTCTATTCTATTCTATTTGTGGGATTTCTTGCCTTCTTAATGGGGTTGGGACCATCAGTTGGTCAAATAGCTGCTAAGAAACCACTGCTAAGGAAAAGAAACAAGCAGAAGAGATTTGTTTGGGCCAAGAAACACTAAGAATGGACATTAGACCAGTGGAAATCTGTGCTTTGGTCTTATGAGTCCAAATTTGAGATCTTTGGTTCTATCCTCCTCTAAAGGTGAACGGATAGTCTTTATATGCATGGTTCCCACCACGAAGCATGGAGGAGGTGGTGTGATGGTGTGGGGGTGCTTTGCTTGTGACACTGTTGGTACACTGAACCAAGATGACTACCACAGCATCCTACAGCGACATGCCATCCCATCTGGTTTGTGTTTAGTTGGACCATAATTTATTTTTCAACAGTACAAGGATCCAAAACACACCTCCAGGCTGTGTAAGGGCTATTTGACCAAGAAGGAGAGTGCTGGAGTGCTGCGCCAGATGGCCTGGTCTCCACAGTCCCCTGACCTAAACCCAATCGAGATGGTTTGGGATGAGATGGGCCGCAGAGTGAAGGCAAAAGGACCAACAAGTGCTCAGCATCTCTGGGAACTTCTTCAAGACTGTTGAAAAAAAAATTTCAGGTGACTACCTTGCAAAGCTCATTGAGAGAATGCCAGGAGTGTACAAAGCAAAAAGGTGGCTGTTATTTTAGAATCTAAAATATAAAACATGTTTTGAGTTATTTCACACTTTTAGTTTAATGTGGAATCATCAGTTTTGATGTCTTCAGTGAGAATCTACAATGTAAATAGACATAAAAAAAAAGAAAAGAAAAACTATTAAATGAGAAGGTCTTTTTACTGCTTTTCTGTACCCTCTCTATGTGAGCAAAACCAGAGACAGATCACAATCTGACAGATGGGGCATCCTCTACATCCTGGCAACAAAAAACCTATGAATCAGCAGTGTCACAGTGCATGCAACAGCAACTGTTCCCTCCATAGGTAGACGAGGGAAGCTCCTGCAAACTAAAGTACCTTAACAACTATTGTGGTCCAAGAATGTTTTCACCACCCCCCTTCTGAACTTTATCTCTATCTAGTCCACTATGTAAAATACATATTTATCCAACATTAGGAATAAAGGGCAATAAAAGGAAGTAGAAGCTTATGCATTCACTAAGCCAATCCCTTTGACATATCTGAGCTCCATTTAAAAAAAGATCTGCTTAGAGCAGTGAGTGAATTTAGATGTATTTTTTTCCCCTGCTGCTTCTTTATCTATTGCCCTTTTCAAGCAACATGCCGATGTGCTAGAGGAGATGTAAGCAAATAAGAGTGGTGAACTCAGTGAAAAGTTTTCTGCTTCTGCTTAACTGCTATTTATCTTACGATCTGCACTGAGATGAGAGGGGAGCAGTTATGTAATACCAGCCAAAGATGAGCTCCGCCAATGAACATACTGATACGAGACTTTTGCTTAGTAACATAATGGTACTCACAGAGGGGAGCGACGGAGGGGAAGACGGAGAAAAAAGGTGAGAGAGACAAACAATGTCATACTGTTAAAAAAAAAAAAAAAAAAAAGACTTCATGATAAAGATTAATGTAGAGATTAGCCAAGAAAGACGTATGGTCTTTAGAACAAATCCTTTGTTTGATGTCAGCATGTGATCTGCAGACCTTGAACTCCAGTGGGAGGCAGGAAGGCATCGACACCCACCTGCAGCTACATGCCACTGGTCTCCTGGGCAACAGGATGGGAATAACAGCAATGAGAAGTCAGGGTGATACCCAGCATTGCTGATTCTTCGTGTGAGCATGTGCTTCCATGCAGGGTAAAGCAGTATTTTCAAGCTCCTTGTTTAAAGTGAAATTCAATATTCAACACCTCTATTGTAAATACAGCCAGCGGAGAATGTCCTCTTCTAATAATAGGAGTTGAATATACATACGCATTCTGTGTGAAGGGAAACTGACACAGTAACACATTTAAGGAGCTCAAAGCTCACCAAATATAGACTCTTTGTAATGCTGGGACAGTCTGTGGCCACTATTAAATTAAAGTGCTTTGAAAAACAAAGCCAGTAAAGCAGTATACTGCTCTGCAATACATTTCACGTTTAGCTCTTTTCAGAAAGGTAAAGTTTCAGTTAACAAAGAGACATATTGGCCTCTGGACACAAAGGATTAAACCACTTAGGAAAGAAATCCTCACCCGGACAATGGAATAAAGGAAAAGCAGAATCGTTTTGGGAACAACTATTCCCATTCTTTGATTAATACTCTTCCTATGAATGCACAGGGAACAAGCAGACAGTTAGCCCAACTCTATACAAAGCGATCACCTAAAAATGATACAAAATCCTAAAGTATAGTGAAAACATTTGTTTTACGATGTGTTTTGTGCCGGACTATTTTTTGACCGAAAGCTGCAAACTCCAAAATGCCTGTTATCAGCATGGAAACCAAAGGGGACTTCAGGAATTGTGGGTCTCTTCTGCAATCTGCAAATTACCTTATTTACAGTGTTAAAGTGCAGTGTGTCCCTAGAAGAACTAATCACATTGTCCTTTGTATGAGAAGTGATAATTAAGGGCAAATGTTGTTATAGACTGTGTGTTACAAAAACAGCACAAATTTAATTTTAAAGCCCAATAAACTCAACAGACAAATGGCAAAATAACAGAAATAAGCTGTTAAAAGCTACTTGATTTATCCATCAAGGTTATAAAGAGGTTTTTGCAACTTGATAGGTTTTTGGCTGACTATGTGTTAAAGACAAGCAACATGCTGGGTGGAAATGCCATTACTGAAACAGTAAAAGAAAAGAATCCACTGCACGGTATTCATTTAGAGTATCATTTAAAGCTGGGTGTAATATTTCTATAAGAACCTTACAAGGACTTAGAAAGTATTTGTCAGGGTTTAGTGATTTTACATTGACTTGATTATATTTAAACCTCTTTTGTCTAAATTCTACTCCCACTAACATTTTTAATTCAGAAGTTGTTTCTACTCATACACTTACCTAACGCTACTGCAGTAACAGAATTGGATGCATGGAAAGGTGGAATCCCAAATGTCCAATGCTTCAGGTAAGTGTAAATAAACCCAAACCCACTTGTTCAAGGTTCAAGGTTCTTTATTTGTCACATGCATAGTTATACAAGTATAACACACAGTGAAATGTAGCCTGACACGCTCCTCGACATGTGCAAAAATGGGGGGGGGGGGGGGGTTAGAGGAAGAACATTATATGTACACCTTGGTAGTGCCAGGTTGGACCCCCTTTCAGTTTCAGAACTGCTATTGATTTAGTGAGACAGATTATTATTCTCACTTTGTCACATGGAAGCATGTGACAAAGAATATTTTCTCATTTTCGGATCAGCCTCTGTAAACCCCAGAAATGCTTGTGTGAAAGAATTTCAGCAGATCAGCATTTTCTGAAATACTCGGGCCAGCCATGTCACATTCAAAGTAACGTAAATCACCATTCTTCCTCATTCTGGTGCTTGGTTTGAACATCATCTCCTATGTAGAGGCCTAAATGCACTGAGTTGCTTCCATATGATTGGCTGATTAGATATTTGCATTAACGGGCAGTGAAACTGGTATACCTAACAAAGTGACTTGTATACTGTATATACCCTGCATGCGCTAATGTTGTACTAAATGAGGCACTTAAATTGTGCTTTCACATTGCAGTTACATATAAGTTGCTCTAAAATGTAGAGCTACAGAAAGAGAACATCTGAACCATTTGAGTTCCTGCTGAACTTTCTTGTTCTGCATAATATACTGCAGTGACTCTGACATTTTTCTCCTGTACTGATCTCTTCACCTGCTGCTCCGTTTGAGAACAAGTAGTAAAATGCCTTGTGTTGCCCTTTCCTCACCCCTCCATTTTCATTCCCTCGTCTCTCTGTCCTCTGTCTTTTTTCTTCTTATCACCTCGCATTTCATCTATGACAGGACACAGGAGAACTGCTTCCAGGTCCTGATCTGTATCTCCTGAACACTCTCCCTCGCCTTGCTCCCTCTTTTCCTACCCTCCTTCCCTGCCCTCATAATTCTCCCTCCCTCCTTAAGTCCTTCCTTCCTATCTGTGCTCTGGTCTGTGCTCTGCGGCTCTTCGTCCATGTCAGAGGAGAAACACACCCTGATACCCATCTCTGCTCTCTGAAGAATACACAACATGAGACGCCCAGAAAAGGATATTCAATATCTCTCTTTATCCTTTTTTCCCCTTCTCTCTACGCCTCTTCATGTGATGTAAGTCGACGTGTGTATACGTCTACCATGTGATCGCAGTTTCTTGTCCCCCCTGGGGAGGAAAATATATAAAGCTCACATCACTGGTACAGAAGAGGCTTTCTGAGAGACAGGAACAGATAAGACATTATAATAAACACACAAACATTAAAGGCACATGTGTTAATGTGTCTCTGTGCTTACACAGCACGGGTCAATTCATATGCTGGAAAATGTTACATTCAATATGATATGAGCTCATATGTAAAAAGATATGTATGCTGATATGAAGGTTTGGATTACTCCAAGTGGGGGGGAAAGTCAATCCCTGCCAAAGATATTTTTGAAAGGTCAAGAAAAGATGTAGTTTCTACTGAGGCTATGGTTATATGTGATTGTATCCTTTCTCCACCTTCACTATGTTTTGCGTTCATGTTAGTCTTCTTGTGACTCTCACACAAACACAAGTCACACACACAAACAGGTGCCTTGGATGTTGCGGTCATGCACTTTGCATCACTGGCTAGTTGCCACGGTGACACCAGCAACTCAGGATTGGGAAACAAACAGCCCATAATATAATTGGAAACTGTACAACATGACAACATGGCATGACCTGTCCTGTTACCCAGGAGACCTCCTTCTATCTCACCATACTCAGATCTACCCGCCTCCCCTCTGAAACAAAGACTGTTTTGATTGGAGGCTGCGGTGCTATAGGATATAAGTAACGATGAAATGAATCGTAACAGTAGCAATTCTGGCTTTAACTGAAAGAAAAAAAAGTGCATGCGTAACAAAAAAATAATTTTCTAAAGGCAACCTCTGCTGATTAAAAACTAATTATTTTTAAAAACTGAATTAAAGAGAAACAACTCCTTTCTGCCACATTTATCACAAGGAGCGTGAATTAGAAAAATTCTTTTTTTTAAAAAAGGTTTAGACAGAGAAACATCTCCTGGTGACTGTGTCCCAGATTAACGCCAAAGCATGACAGCAAGAGTGTTGAGTGACTGAGAAAGTGTGCGTGCGTGCGTGCGTGCGTGCGTGCGTGCGTGCGTGTGGGAGCTGAGGTCTATGTAAGAGCGGTACAGTGAAAACTTCAAGGCGCTGCAGCCCGAGCTAGTTCACACTTGCTTAGAGTTTAATCTCCAGGCCTAATAAGGATCAATGTAAATGCAGAATGATACTGTTCTTTCCAATGACAGGACCTGCCACAGAGCTGAGAGGATCACCCGACTCTCCTCCCACTCAAACCCACATCCAGGCTTCTCCACACTACAACAGCTGTGCATGTATGCACTGTAAATGTGCGTGCCCATGAGAAGTCAGCCAATACAGATGAAATCTGAGATTACTTATGCAACAGCAAACACATTAAGATTCTCGACATCCTTCATATCAGATTCTCTTTATCAGTGTCATGTTTTTATACACCTACACAAGAAGCACAAGGGAAGCAGACAGTGCATGCTAATGCAGGCCAGAAAACAATACTAATATCAGATTCGATCCCTCCGGTGAAAGGTAGGCAGATATCTGCAGCAATATTAAGACCACACAATATAAGCAGTAGACAGATTTTAATCACACTGTAAGTATGGCAGATATTTATTATAGCCTCGTGTACAAGAAAGGTTTAGAATGCACTCCCAGAAATAAGTACTTCATATGATGCTGAAGTAGGAGTTTGAGTGGTTAGAGTTAAGTGCCGATTGCCAAACATGGATCCTTTTCAGTGCAGTCCAAGAAATATTTAATTCAATGTCAGGGGCAGGGATTGTTCACTCTTGCAGAAGCACCCAATGCACACATTTGCACCACTTACAGTATCTGGTTGGAGTTTGCATGAAGGAAGTCTATACAGCTAGTGCTCTTGCGATATAGTGACCAGCCAGACGTTTGCATACCTTTCAAAAATAAATAAATAAATGCCAAATGGCAAAATTGACATCACTCTGACCCATGCACATTCTCATCACAACTACCAAAGGTATAAGCCTGACATAAGTAATAATGTTGACGTACCTTGAAAACAGAATTTACTTAAAGTTACCTCGCGTCATCGTTTAATCCCTCCACAGTTTTAGTAAGTGAACAGTACCAAACCCTAAACGGCCAGCTTGTTTCATCATGTCTTTGAACTCTACCACTGCAAAGTAATTTAAAAGTTTTTAAATTCTCCTCATCTGCAGCCAAGTGTAAACAGGTGTTAACTTTACATCAGCTACTTTGTAAATGCACTTTCAGCCTGACTGTGTCCCAATCCATTAAGCCGAGCATCACTTCAGTTTACTGCCCTCAGAAGGACCTGGCCTCAATAATGTATGCAGCCATACAAGCCTCTATTACTCAAAATTAATAATAAATGGATAGCCCGGCAGGCTATCCCCTTCTCACTATTCTTCTCTTCTTCCCATCTCTGCCTGTTAACAGTGATAGTCTATACCATCTGGCACTGAAGAGAGGCTGGAGGCTGGAGCTGAATAAGGAGGCAGGAGGGGTGATGGTGAAGTTTACAGAAAGTGTTTTGTTAGCCCCCAAAGTAATCTGCGCAACTTTGTTAGAAATGGGACAAAATATCTGAAAACTATTTTGAGACCAGATGCTACTGTGATCTTTCCATTCTATCAGAAGTAGACAATGTTCATTTCCCTCTCAGGAATGAGTGCACAAGAGAAATTAAATTTAGGCATGTAGCTATTTGGGGACTGTGGGCGTATTAACTGCCTGTGGATGAATGTGTGTCTAAAATGCACTAACTATTGAGCAGGTCAGCCATCGCATTTTATCAGCTTTACTTGTGCTGCTGCCCATTGCTGTGAGAGAATCGCTGTGCTACAGCGATCCTATGAAACGTTATATTTTTGCTCGTGCTCACTGTTACAGAGTCTCCTTTAACATATGTGATAACTGTAGCTGTTCGTCTTTGTTCCAGTGCCACATGTTGTTTGGGCAGATGCTCTATGAGTCTGTCAAGTCAACAAGTAGTAGTTCCTTAAGAAGAAGCAGCACAGTATCTTTTTACATTTAGAAGAGAAACTCTTTAAGTTCTCGAATCAAGAAAGAGTACATGAAGAAGTATATGAAGAAGACAGAGAGCAGAGTAAAGGCCTGAACACTGGGCTTCTGTCAGAGATGAGTGTGATTAACAGCAGCTGAAAAAAGGCTGTCCGCTCAGGGCCCTGACATCACTCACTCTACTTCTAACACACACAGACACAAGCACACAGACACAACCACTGAAGCAGTCACTCAAGCAGCACTCTGGGAAATGAAGCAGCCAGTTCTCAGAACAGGGTGACCTTATCCTGCCATGCACTGCTCTCCAGAGTGAGAATCCATGCTGGTAGTGGCTTTGATGACAACGATGTCAGCTGTTGATGATGTGAGTATGCCTGGTATTTTGACTCCTTAAAAGCAACTGTATATGTGCTCACTTTGGTAATTAATCCGGTAACGTGTATCATGTGTGTAACATTTGTGTTAAAGACAGAAATCAAAGAGATGTCCAGCAGTTCAAAAGCGGATTATCTCCATTAAACAGATATCTTATCTGGAATACAAAATCATCCCCTACCATACGTGTGTGCTTATGTGAAAAAAGAAAGAGAGAGAAAAGGGAAAAAAATAAAAAGCATGTGAGGTCGAGGCTAACTGGACAGCCAGAAATGTCAGTAACCTCTATAGCCATGACCCTGACAGCTGCAAAGAAGATACAAGCAGACATCTAATAATGCAAATGCCAAGGGTTCACTGGCCTTTGCAGCCTTAGGATATGCTGTCTGTTACCACTCGCGTTTACACAGGGGATTACACAGAGGGTTGTTTTTTTTTTTTTTTAAAGTTATGCTGAAGATAGTAAATATCCTTCACACAGATATCCCACTGATATTTTCTTTATGTGCCACATTTTCCATGCTGCAAGAAACTATATCTCTTTACAACTTCCTCACTGTTGTTTGCCATTTTCCAGTCTCTCCCCACTGCTCCATCCAACTGCTCTAATGGATAACGGAAGACAAATTACAGCCCAGAGGCCAAAGTGTGTGTGTTCATCTGTATTTGTACAGCTGGAGTATTGTCAATGTATTCATGCTTGTGTGAGCGTGAAGAAAAATGTATGATGTGTAAGTGTTAGAATCGGGCGTTAGTGTGTGAGTGACTTTACCAGTTAGAACATGTGTAAGTCGAGGTGATGATTTGACAAAAGCCCTTCTGGGCTTTGTGAGGGTGTGCGAGTGTGTATAACTGTGTGAAACCACAGACAGCTGTGGTTCATGTGAGGAAAGGTGGCGAATGATGCTGCTCTCCTATAACATGCTGTGCTGCATCCCGCTTACTCCTCCGCTTTCCCACTTTAATTTACGTACACAGGAGTTTGTTGAAGTGACCAGAATGGACATAATTACAAACGAGTATATCAGAGGGATAGCTCAATAGTGGTATGGAGACAAATATAGAGAGCCAAGGCTCAGATGGTTTGGATATGTACACAAAGGGATCGTGCATATACGACGGAAGTTGAATATTGGCGTTGTTTGGCAAGAAGAAAAGCGGAAGACCGCTTGAAGATTCATGGATGCAGTGAAAGAGGACATGCAGGTTTTTACGGCAGAAGAGGATGCAGGGGATAGTGTGAGAGGGAAGGAGATGATTCACTGATTCACCCCTAAAGCGAACAAGAAGAAAAAGAAGCAGTGGAAAGAGGGAAAAGAAGAAGAAAAAGACATAGGAGCCATTATTTGCAGCTCTTCTTTTCTTAAGATTGTTATTTTGATGCATATGCGTTAAGACTTAGCAGACACTTTCTGTTTGTCAGTTTAACTGATGTGAGTTTGAATTGCTATAAGACCCCAAAGTTTTTCATCAGCTAAGTACACAGGCTTGAGGAGAAAATGGGAAAACAAAGACAAAGACAAAAAAAAAACAAAACACTGTGTGTATTATGCACGTGTGTGTGTGCGCACGTCTTTGTGTCTGCGTGCGCTTTAGGTTTGTGATGGGGTGTCCTGTGGAGAACTCCAGACACAACAAGCTTTTCCCTGCAGGACTCTGTCTTAGTGTCACAGTCTGATTAACATCACACTCACAGTCTCACACAGATGCACATACACATCATACATCCATGAGCCACATCTCGAGGGAACAGGTGCATCACTCACACACACACACACACACACACACACACGCTTATCTCCCACCTGTTTTAGCAGTTTTAGATATGTGCCCATGTGTGCATGCAACAGCATATCAGCATCAAGCAACACAAAGGAAAGCATCAACTCTCAAGCATATGCTTTCAAAGGGGTTCAAAGTACTGTCGATGCATGCTAAGCAATAATTATGTGAATATTTTTCGGACCTTGATAATAGTAAAAACGTAAAAATCATTCCCTTTGCCTCCGTCCCATATATACCAGCATCAAAGCCTTGCTGGCATTTAAGCAAATCTCTCACATTAAGCCCCAGAAAAGCAGGTCATGGCATGTCTCCCCTCCCCCTCCTCCATCGGACAGCCCCTTCTCCTTCTATGCAGCTCCCAGAGTTGCGACAGATATAGAGCTTGACATTTTGCTCCAAATGATGAAGAAGGCAAAAGCAGGAGAAAAAAAATTGCAAGGATTAAGCCGAAATGGGCAGAGAGAGTTAGAGATCTGAAAAGAGGAAAAAACATGGATCAATACACGAGGTCTAATAAAGGGAGGATTTATTGGCACCTTGCAATAATGTCAGGCGATGTCAATACAGCTCAGCAGTTGTCTTAAAAAAAAAAAGAAAAGGGCTGCGAGTGGAAGCAAATGGAGCGCACGGTGCCTTCAGTACCAAGGAGAGCTCCTAGTGTCAGCACACACAAACAGCACTGGGACAGCTTTTTCAAGCCCAAGAGTGCTTTCAGCCGCTTTCAAGGCAACGCTATTCTATTATTCCATGCAGCTGTCAACCTCTCGCCTAAAGACCTGTTAAATTCACATTGCTATGATTTTCAACCAGCACCGCAGTCAGTCGTTTTTTAATAAAATGCAGGAAAGTTGTAATTGCAGAGAAGGAACAACTAATTTAGCCCCAGGCCAGGATTGCTTGGAACAGGCAGCTGAGTGGAAACAGTCACACAAACAGACACATTCATTAAGAAAACAGGAAAAACAAAGCGTCCCAAGTTAGTTGTTGTGTTTGGTTTTAATTCACTTACTTCACATAAAGCATTTCTCTATAGCATTCTCCCCGGTGTAAAATTAGTATATGAAGTTCAATTAATATTACAAATCGAATTATCTACAATAAAGTAACTCTAGATATCCTCTGAAACACAAGTAAACATATTCACAAAAAGGAAAACACACACACACACACACACACACACACACACACACACACACACACACACACACACAGTCAGTAAAATAAGCTGCTTTCAGCAAAAAGTCCTGAAGCTACTGTCAGCATAAGATGAATCAGTAGTGTTCATCTCAGAGTCTCTATGGACACACAAACACACACACACACAGACACAGACGGGCACTCACACATACACAGGAGAATACCAAACGTTTAAATTAGAGATGGACCGATCTGATATTACGTATCGGTATCGGTCCGATACTGACCTAAATTACTGGATCGGATATCGGAGAAAAATAAAAAATGTAATCCGATCCATTAAATATCACGAAAGCAGCTCACAAAACTTGCAACGCGCCGTAACTCACCTCAGAACGTTAGCACGTTGGAGCAGTATGCATCACGTGATAGAGCGGCTGTGGCATGCCGGACCAGTCGGTGGTCTGGATAGCATTTGGAGCTTCGCTAGCAACCCGGCATTTCATCTCCGACAAAGTTATCCCGAGAGAAGTAAAGCAAGTGTGTAAGTCCATCTCTGAATGTTTGTAAAGCATTCCTGCGTTAAGCTTAACAAGCGATATATGGAGCGACTGCCTCTCCTCCTGCTACTTCAATCATGAAACTGCTTAATGATCAGCTGATCGGCTTTTCTGTCGCGAGTCCGTGTCTCTAGTTTGCTTTTGGCCCACTTTGCACCAGAAAGAGGAAACCAGCGGATAAACAACAGCAGCACGTTTAAGCTTGATAAGCTGTTGTTAGAATTTATTTAATATAACTTTCTACTCCAGGATCTTTTTCCAAGTAGCTGACGCTGGTAACTGTGCAGGGGCGGATCTAGCAAAGTTTAGCCAGGGGGGCCGATAGGGCATTAACAGGGAAAAGGGGGCACAAAGACATACTTTTCTTTCTTATTCTCATTTAAAATGTCTAGCTTTTAATAAATAATTATCTGACACCCAAAGTTTTAATTTGATGCAAAATGAATAGAAGTCAATTACTGTATATAGTAACTATTAAGTCTAATATATATACCCTAGTAAGCTATAGTACTTTTTCCTTTGGGAAGGTACCATCTGTGCAGTCTGCAATTTTGTTGAAGAAAGATGTTGAATCTATTTAATATTTCTTGAAAAATAATTGATTTCTGTGCATTTTTTTTCACACTGCATCAAATTAAGGTTGATTACGTCGATTAAGCATCATGAGGTGGAGCGTGAGGGGTGGTTCCCTATTTTTTATTTATTTATTTTTGTTGTTGTTGGGAGTTGGAACCCTATTAGTTAGGTTGCTTAATATTTATGCTAAGTACTCTTTAAAATACCAGAATAGGGAGGATGGTGTAGGTTTAAGTTTATTAGATTGATCAGTATTGCTGAACTATGAAATATTTTTTTTTGCATACAGGTATAACAGAATAGCTTTAGTGTAGTTGTTGTTTTAAACTTGAGTATGAACTTATACAAAATGCAGCAAGATATTTAAAAAAACAGCTTTGTTGATTAAAAAACACTATATCGGATTCATATCGGTATCGGCAGATATCCAAATTTATGATATCGGTATCGGACATAAAAAAGTGGTATCGTGCCATCTCTAGTTTAAATCATTCAATACCTCCTTAAAAACACGGGCTTTCTACACTCAGAAATTCAGGATCTCACCTGCATGAGCTCACTTATTTGGGCTTCGTCACTTCGGGGGACATTACACTGACACGTTCATTATCTGGAGAAATATCTTAAAACCTGCCCCTACTTTCCTAAGCTTAGCCTTTACCCAAACCCAGTATTAGCACTAAAATTTTCACATTTATGATATTTAGAGTTGCTATTTTGTCTCCATACTGTGGAGTAATACAAGTACATATACACACAAGGGCACAAAGAGAAAAGATTTCTACCTCTGTCTTCTTCATCACTTCTCCTTCTCATCACATATCAGGCCTGAAAGAATTGGCAAGATACCCCCAAGTTCCACAATCATTTACCCTCCTCCTCCATTCTTGGCCTTCCTCGCTCTTCCTCTTCACTCCCTTGTTCTCTGAGGCCGAGCTCTCATAGCTCCTCCGATCCCCCCATCTCTCTCTGTCAGCTCATTAAGCTTGACTTATCTCACAGTGCAAAGCGGAAATTAAATCCTGAGCCCCGAACCCCCTCTGTTGCCTCTGCCCCTTTTCTGTTCCTTACCCCCCTCTTCCCTATCCATGTAACCAAGTCAGTGACGGTAAATTATGCTTATGTTGTGTGTGTGTGTGGCATTGTTGCTGTGTTTGTTACTAATTAGAAATCATAATGCATAGCTGCTTTCTGATGGTTCTGTAGTTTGAAATAAACAGCTAATCAGAAGTGCTTATCATTGTGGAAATGCAGCTGACTCAGGGTTTTTCCCTGATGTCACATACTCACGGGAACGCACACCTGGAGTGCAAAAAGGGCTCTTTTCAGCTGTTTTTGACAGGTTTATTTGCTGCTCATTTTGTTCACAGCTGCTAGTCAAGTGTAGGGTAGGTTATGTCTATTAATGTGCACACATCTTTCTCTTTCTGCACTCCAACCACACTATCAGTGATGAGATATTGCAAACTGACATTTTGTATTAGTTTTGATTACATTTATATCATATAATATTGCACGGACTTAAACCAAATCTAAACATTTATTGGTTAGAACACCCTCATCACAACAATCCTGACAAAACTAAAAACCCAGGTAGCTAGCTAATGTTAGCTAATCAAAAGCCACCCTGGTCTGATTGAAGCATTTCTTGTCCTTCCCCCACAAAACAGCAGCACTATGATCGGCAAATAACTATAAATGTAATTTTTGCATGCTTTTATTAGGGCAATAGTGTAATGGGAGGGATACAGGATGAGATCTACATGGATGTTGCCAGAGTGATATTGACGCAGGGCCTGTTTTGGTGATGGGAATGTGTTCACATTTTATATAGCTTTGTTTTTTCAAATTGAAATTGGCCTGTGCTTCAGCTTTATAGTGTTTCTTGCTGGCTTGTTGAAACTCGTTTTGCTCTCCAGGTTTCTACACCGCTCACATGACTGAAAAAGTATGAACAACCTGTAATGTCAAGGTCATTTTGACAAAAGCAGTCTTTGTGTTTTCCTTCTATTCCTTTTGTTTTCTAATACACCTTTATCATCTTTTTTGTCATACAGCATCTCCAGTAACTTATCTTCCCTTTGGGTCTTCCAGCTCTCCAAAACCTTTCGCCACTTCTGCTTTTAACTCAGGGAGAAGTAAAAGTTAATGTATGCGATAGAAGAGTAATCAGGGTATTCTTAAGCAGTAAGGCCGTGCTGCACAGGGAATTGTGGCAGATTAAGGAACTGTATTTGGCAGCATTAACATGAAATCGTTCCATAAGCTCTGCTAATTCAACTTCACTAGAAGAGACGGGAGGTTCACCCCCTCAAACAACACCCACGCAGTCTCCGATAACTTAATGTAGACATACATACTCTTCTGCAAAGAAAACCATGCATGCAAACTAACAAAAAGCCAGACATTAAGGCCCAGCTCTATTCTACATTCTCCAGCTCATTCATATATGACAAGCTTAAGGTGTAGTTAAGTATTTGGTCTCGCCTTGTTCTGGCACTCTGCTCAGCAGTGACGCATACTGCAGAATGTTGATGATTCGTCAGTAGCCAATAGGATTAACCATGGAGACTGTTGCATTGTGGGTATCCTCGAGCAGAAAACTATGGCTCACTCACTAAGGTTTTACTCTGCAACAATGAATAGATAACCAACAAGAACGAAGCAGAAAATGACAGAAATGTGAGTGTGACCTGAATCTCTCATCCATTCATTGGTAGTCATAGATCACACCACAATAAATGGAAAACATTTGCAATAGGAGAGATGCATGGCGTCAGTGCCCACACCATGTGTCTAATCTTTTGTGCGACTCCAGGCTGAATCTAATTTAGCATCCAAAGCGAAAGACATGCAGCCAAAAAATGTGCACAGAGGCTTAAATAACAGGAAACATGAAAACAGAGAATATGCACCACCAGCAAGCACATATTCATATTCATCATACTGTGGGAAATTAACCTGACAAAAGACAGATGAGAAGATCAATTCCTCTGTCCCCTGTTGCCATCTTGAGTTTCTGGAGCCACAGGTGGCACATGAGAGTGGATCTGCTTGAAAACCAGCAAAGCAGTTAGTTCTCAGTATTAGTAGTATTAATACTACTATTGTCTGCTTTCCTCTAAATTTTTATGCTATATTGATGAGGAGTAGAATTTAATAACTGAGACCATAAACTTTTAAATTTAGTCATACGTGTCATGTGTAACAACTGTTTTCATGGACAGACTTTGATTCACATAATCTTCTGTTAGCAAGTGATCACATCACTGTCAGGAGGTGATGTCTGCAGCTAAAACCGCACATTTATGTTATTACTTTGCAAAGAAATTATGCGATATATATAAAGCTGTATCAATTGAACATATTAAACTGACCTTTCCATTTATTGGGCAGGCAAAAAAACAAAACAAAACACCACCACCCATCAGAATAAACATGCTCACAGCTTGTCCTGAGATCAAACAGTCTGCCGAGCACTAGGAGGCAAAGAAGGAGAGAAGAGAAACACCTGGCCTGCACTGCACAAGGAACACCCACTGTGGACCACACAGCGCCCAGCAGACACACAGCGACACACACCCACGTGTACAAATTGTTACATTCAAAGATACATAGAGATACAATATTTACTCTTCATCTGACAAAATAGATGCACTGTACTGCAGATGAATGTGCACACAAGCAAAGCACACAGACACATTATCATGACATCTTTACTGGCTACACAGTGAACAAACAAAGACAAACAAACAGCAGATTCACATAATGGCTGCCACAAAAATACCAGACCATACAGTAGCGCTCTCTCTCTCTCTCTTTTGCTCGCTTTCTCTCTCTCTAGGGAAAGTCGAAATAGACGGAGTGAGGGATTTAGAGAGATGGAGTGAAAGAGAGTGTGTGGGTGAGTACCAACACTCAACAGAAAGCAGAAAAAGAAAAAAAAACAACATCAGAACATGTCTGAGTGGATTATAACTATACCACGTCACAGGGGAATGGTGTGGGAGGACGGAGGGGAGGAAAGGAGGAAGGAAGGAAGGAAGGAAGAAGCAGGAGGGTAAAGACGGAAAGTAGGAAGAAATGGATGGATACTGAGGAGCAATACTAATCTTCCTCTCTGAGATATAACCTATCCCCTCTCCACCCCAGCTCCCCTCTCTATTTCACCAATGGCCCCCATTTTAAAAATCTGCCTCTTTGGAGGGTGCCTTCAAAGCCCAGTAATCTGTCTGGGGAGGCAGCAATGACTGAGAAGAGGGAGAATAGCTGTGGATTAGATCCCCTCTCTTTTCTCCCAAAATAACACTCCCTTCCTTTCTCGTTTTCTCTCTTTGCCTCGCTTCGGTCCTACATTTTCCACAGGACAGAATGCGACTCATTTTGCTGGGAGTAATTTCCCGAACCCGAATCAAAAGTGGTTAGCTTAAACATGCGCCGTATTTCCAAAGGAGTTACATGTATGCTTGCACTTTTAGTAGCTAAGAACAAAAAGATGGCAAAAATCTAATAATTCCACAGTTAACACATTCAGTCTATGAATAATATTTTATTTTATTTTATGATCTAATGTGCAGTACTGGTGGCAATTACATGAAATGGATTCCAGAATATAACAGGTTCAGCACTGACCTTTAAGGTTTTGAGGACCAACAGAATCAAAAACATTTCCAGCCATCTGTTTCCCATTTTCGTCCTTCTTAGGTGAAGCAGAAAGAGGATATTAGTCCACTTGTCCACAGCAAAGCTGCCCAGTGCATTCTTTCTTTAAGAATCTACCGAATTATGGATTTGTCCATTTTTGCAATCTCTCTGATACATTTATTTAGATGTTTTACTCTAATAACAACCTGCTTCACTTGCAGCAACATCTCTTTGGGCTCCAGTTCTAATGAAAAGCTAAAAAAATGTAAGTTTATTGTTTGAAATCAAGTCCAGATCTTTTCTCTGCTTAAACTGTTGTGAAATAATAAGGGGACAAGCCTCACCTGGCCACAAAACAGACTGTCTGTCCCTGGTCCAATTATATTTAGGCTTCTGACAATGGGCAACTATGAATAACAATTGCTGTAGCTCCTAAAGACTTAATGCATGCAGTGCTTTTATTAAACCCCTGGAAATAAAGCTGAAAGTCTGCTCTTCACTCACATCTTGGTTGAGCTAAACTCCTCTGTGTTGGTGTGCAAAAGAAAAACTACAAAATTGTGTCATTGTCCAAACACTTCTGGACCTAACTGTATATATTAATCATGCTACTCTACCCTGCTAAGATCTCGCTGAATGAAAGACAGCTTAGCCCCTCTAAATAAGATCAGAGTGATCAAGAAAAGTCTAAGTCTCAGAAACAAGCATCTTAAATAGCCCTTTACAGGCAGTCACAGGAGAGGTATTATGGATGAGAGGTGTAGCTTAAAAGATTACACTTGGAAGCTTTTTAAATTAGTTTCCTTATTGTGATCATGGGACTAAAGGCGGTCCACAAACACAGAATTAGTGTTCAAAAAAAAAAAAAAAAAAAAAAAAAAAAGTTGGACCCCACGGGGAATTGCGAAAGTGCTGCAAATACTCTGAACCAGTCACTGCCAACTCTGGAGTTGCTGTGAAAAAAGGAGCACAAATGAGATTAAAGCGTGATGTGTGGTCAGGAGAGATATTTTCCTTAAGAACTCAACAGGCAGAAAAGAGGCTGGATGAAGTGGGGAGAGGCTGGGGGAGAGGGCAGCAGAAGGTGAAAGCAGGATTGAGAGGAGAAATTCCAGCATCACTCTGGAGTCATTTTCTGAACAACTGTGCAACACAATTTTACATCCACTGGCACGCACAGATTTGGTTCTGATCATTTAAAAGTACTAAATAACCAGTGGATCTAAATGTTAAAAATATCATTGACACTAATCTCAGATTTACTGAACCAAACAAAATTTTGCCAGTGTGGCAAAACTGCAGGACCAAGTTTAAAATGATCCAAAAGGTGCCAGCAGCATAAACACACTTGTGGTGTGGGCAAGCAGATAGCTACTGGCTACCTCCACCTCAGCACCTTTAAATCTCAATAAAGTGTAAAGGAGTTAGTTGTCTAAACAAATAAATAGAACATCCATCATAATGTAGTCATGGAGGGGTAAATAAGCTATAGAGGCCAAAACCATTTTTGATTCAGTCTGTGTGGCTTAATTTTTAAACCCTGGAGGACGCTGCTTATCTTTACCCTAATAATTAGAGATGCATCAATTCACTGCTGATACCGAGACTGCATTAGTTACCTGTGACAATGACCATTACTCCAAGGAGTTACGTTTATTTGCTTACATGAGTTTAGTATAATTTGATTTAACACCAAACTAACTGTGATTGCCGGTGGGACTTTTCCCTGTTCATTCATTACATTTTTCATTCCTTTGTTTCTGTTAAAAAATAACTAATTTGAAAGGTTGTAGTAACGTAATAAGTTGTCATCAAATAGAGTAATATTAGTTTCACTACACCTTCCTCTGAAGGGCTAGACACCTGCACACAGTGTAAGAAACAAGAAGAGTGTGAAAGCAAACGGCAGAGAGACTCTCTAATGTTGTTATGTATAAAAAAAATAACACTTGGTACATTTTTTAATGTGAATTTCTTGCAATTTCCTTTAAAAGGTAGAGAAATCTATGTTTAAGTCAAGCCTGGTATAGCCTTGAACGCAAGAGAAATTATCACAGGAATACAGGTTATAATTTAAAACTGGTTTCAGATTAGTATTCAGTATCAGGAAAGCAGAGGTTTCCACATTGGTAGTGGCACTGGAAAAAAATTAAGTGTTGCATCCCTGTTAATAATCACTCATTTTCTGTGCCATAAATATCTCCTTTAAACCCTTCACATTTACAGTTTACAGAAACTTCCTCCTCTGGAGCAGCAGTACTGCAATAATGCCACAAGCGTGTATTAATAGAGTATTTGATGACAACATTTACACACAGCATGTAATCCATTTTCACTTTCAAAGTCATTCTCTCTGCACTCTTTCTCCTTGTTTTCCTTTTCCTTGTACTCTTTGCCTTTATTCTTGTCCTTTTTGACCGCAATCTCTCTCGTTTTCTCTCCTCCTCCTGTATACCCACTATGGATTAAGGTGTTCTAACATACTGTGCTGGAGGCGTCATTTTAAACACATCCTTGGATAAATCCTACTGCATTGTAGGGACCATGACGGGAGCTGAGTAGCTTAAATCACTAGGGACACAAACCCGAATGATCAACAAGCCTAGGCGTACCCCTACCTGTACTGATACACATGAGGAGGCAAGAAATGAAATGAGTGTGTAGCATCAGGGGAGAAACTAACAGCTTGGGGAGAGATAAGTGGAAAGGTTGTTAAAAAATGTCTGTGATCAAAACTTCTTCCAAGTCACTTTATGTCTATAACTGCAGCTGTTATTATGGAAAATGGGATAAACACATAGATGTCTTTCAGGTACTAGCAACCAGACAGGGGAAAGGAAAGGAGAGGAAAGGCCTGTTAGAGCAAAATGTCTACACAATAACATTAATTTATCTTAGGTGAGGTTTGCATTTGGATGTAACTCTCAAGTGAAACCATTTGCTGAGTGTTTTGCATATACAATGAGGAGCTCCTCTGCACATGTCAATTTATCTTGCCTAATTGAATAGGATAAGAAATGCTGCCTCCTACCATCCATCTCCTATCTCTTCCAACCTCCCAAATAACACACATATACACACGCAAACCTCCATGTGTACACATATCTGTGTACACCGACTGTATACCTTGTCTACGCGCACACGCACACACTGCCCTCCAGACCTGTCATTCTAAGGTAATTACCTGGCCTCACTAACTGACAAGGTTACAGCAGCTAGACCTCGGGCATTGGGAGTCGTTAACCCTATATTACCCTCCAACACACCCCTTCCCCCCAGCACACACCCAGAGCAAGAGCATTTCAACCCAGAAAGGCACAATAAAACAATGTGTCAGGCTCTGCCCCGACCAATTTTTTAATTTCTTTCTTCACTGTGAGTGTCCTAATAAAAATGTGCACGGTTAATAAGAAAGGGGAGAACACAGAGAAGGAAGAGGTAAAAAAACAGGTATACTAGTCGCTACTGTTGACATCTATGTTTTGAAGGCTTTAAATCAAAGCACGGATGTCTAACCGGAAGGTATTTTAACACAGTGGAGTATTACAGCACAAGGTACTGTGGTACTGATGTCATTACGTTTATGCAGAGTCTGACTGATTATAATTGACAAACAACTATTACATAGAAGCAAAGCTTTGAACACAAAAGCCTGCATGTGTCAATGTAGTTGTCATGCATCTACAAAAGCCTGTATAGGGAGCAAGTACGGGGGTGGAAAATGCATGTCCTAAACCAGTCAGCAATTCCCATTATACATGGGATAAATGGGGACAAACACAGAGGAGGATGGGAGGACCGTGACCTTGAGAACGGCTGTAACAGCAATGTGTGCATGTGTAGCACAGTGTGGTCCTACATCTACGGTATAGGATCATGGCCTACTTTCTGTTGGTGAATAATAACTGAATGATTTACAAGGTCTAAGGTCAAGACAGCATGATGCATTATAATGCACACAGGTCTCCACATATGGAAGATCTCTAACTGTTATTTTCAATGTTAAAATTTTTTTTTTTTTTTAAATTGGATTTTCCTGTTAAAATCCATTCATCCTTTTCTTAAAGATTTTTCTAACTTGCCAAATTTTCATTGTTTCATCATGTGGCGACAGATGGGGTACACGATGGCTGCCAGCCTGTCACAGAGGCAGACAAACTCACTCATATTTACACCCATTAGAATCACCAGTTTAACTAACATGCTTTCTTTGGATTGTGGAAGGAAGCCAGAGTACCTGGAGAGAACCCACAGAGGCACAACGAGAGCATGCAACTGCGCTCAGTTCAAATCACAGCTGGTGCATTTGAACCCAGGACCTTATTGCTGTGGGGAAACATTGCTAACCATTGCACCAGTGTGCAGACTTTCAATTTGTCTGCTGCACCAGCAGAAAGCGTGACCGTCTTTAATATTATGTATTATAATAATATCAGCGTGACACACAAACACACAGAAAACAACTGACAGCAGAAAGGCCTGTAAAAAAATCGTGATGGGAATAAAGTCTGAATAGACAGATTTCCAACCAGCAATTGTCAGCATAGCTGAATAAGTCATAGTCAGTGCACACCTGGGCTCTTTAACTTTGATAAATTTTGCCAGAAAATGTGGTGGTAGGCTCCCCCATCTACCCATCATCTGTCATCATCAACTTCTACATTTTCCTCAAGAAGGCAAATTTAAATACTTAATTGGCTATTTTTCATCCTAAAACCTCTTTGACAGTGAAAGCCTTCCAAGCTGGTGTCACATGAAAAAGCTAGAGAAAACATTTGGTTATTAGGAAGAACAGCACCGGGGCACTGTGTTCTACTCACCTCCCTTTGCTCATTTCCCTCTCTCCCTGTTGCAGTGTAAATTAGCAGGGTTAATGGCCAACTTATCTACAAGCTGACGCAGACAGAGGCAGTCAGAGAGGGTGAGAGAGAAAGATGGGCGGCGGATGGGGGAGTAATGGGCTCAAAAGAATGAGAGTCGTTCAAGGTTTGTGAACAGGGAACACTCTGCTGTGGATGAAACAGGAAACACATCAGGACATCAATGCCAACGCAATACAACTTTTACAGGCACACGCAGATTCATGCATGATCACAGATGCACTGTGCAGCTTTTAACAGCATAATAACCACGTACACGTAGCATTCAGTAAACAGCACTCTTTAGTTCTGCAAGTCCAGCCCATAGTATATTGCTGATGCCACTCATATCTGTCAGCACAGCTTAGAAAAATACAGGGAAAAGGTTAAAAATGTGTTAGCAGTTCATTTTGTTGGATAGAGCCAATATTTGTAGTAGAATGGTTAGATCACAACAATTTATCTCAAAGCTGCATGCATCAAAGCTGCTATTTTGCCTCATTATGATTATCAAAACAAAAAATCTTTCTCTGCATGGTGCGTTATTCATGGCTACTATAAACACATTACACACACAAAATTATTATTAAGGAGGGACTAGTGGAGAAATTGGAGAGCACTTATCAGATCTGAGACTCCCATTAAGCCGTGAAGCAATCTGGGTGAGGTGCACAAACATCTACACTCTAATTTATAGAGAATTAAAAAGTCAAGTCTTAGTCGCATCTGCGTGTGTGTTTTTGAATGTCACACATCTGCTGAATTTGAGTAAACAAATTGTTTGTGTCCCTGAAGGCAGACAGAGAGAAGAATTACATTTCTTCCCACGTGTAATGCGCAAAAAATGACATCTTTTATTCAATTTGAAGTTTTGAAGGCATTTAGTCCACTTTGCTTTCAGTCGTGGTGGAAAGCAGAAAGTTACCTACGATCACAAAAATCAACTCTCTTGGAATGATAAGCTGCTGTTTTCTGTGTTGAGGCAGGTTTTGTCTTGCAGCCTGGAACATGGTAATTGGATCATTCATGTTACCTGCACAAAATAGTATGAGGTCCATCTGCCCACACAAAAATAAGGCCGGCGTCTATGCCACCTGTGCACCACGCTACTATGCATACCTGCAATGATATGTTCATCTCAAGCTCAATTTATATTCACAATAAAAATGCAACAGAAATGGAAAAAAAAATTGACTCTTAAGAATATTCTTATCTGCTGGACAGATGGAAGTTAGTCATGATGTATTTTCCATGTCTCCCTCCTCTCATGTTCTTTATGCATCCCCAGACTTCAGTTATGATTGACTCACACCAACCCTGCTGTCGTATTCAAATAAAGAAACTTGTCTTCTCGTTTCTTTGAAGACGATGTTCCAGAACATTCTACGCTCTGCCACAGCCTGACAGGCTTAATGCCAGTAATGCATATGGCTCCATTCAGAGGTTTCTCTACGCCTGTCACTGGTGTCAGATCCTCATTGCTTTCAAATGACATCACACTGACCCTGTCAGAAACAAGCGTTTTCTAAAGGGTTAAGAGCCATGAAAAATGCTTTTCAAGATGAAGGGTTTTTGTGGGATTTGTTGTCCATGGAATCAATGGAATCGCACTGGCTTCTCGCCATGTTGACTAAACAGCACCACACTGAGTGCAAACAGCCAAACACGCGGAGGCATCTCTCATTACAGACAATGCAGACAGCAACTGGTGGTTTTTCTTCAGTGCAGATATGTGACTTGATGCATTGTGGGAAAAAGGTCCAAAATATTTACTATTTTTCCACAAGTACCAACTCAGCTCAACTCTATCAAATGCTCTCACTTTCAACTACAAAGAGAGAAAGCCGAACCTGACAGTTTGGGTCAACCTCTCCAGCAGCCCAACAACTTTCTACCCTTCCCTGGTATTTCCCACTCCACCCTCCTCTTGTTTCAATAACTTCAAAGGGAGCATGCTTTTCTTCTGCTGCCTCCCTGTCTGTGCTCTAGCCTCCGGTCCCAGGTAAGATGGGAAGAAATTAAAACAGAGAGAAGGTCTTTTTGCCTCTTAAGTAATGATCAAAGAAGTGCTTCATCCTCACAAGGACCTGCTGTGCTGTTTCTGGGACCTCTATTGAAACAAGTCATTTCCCACTTGAAGGCCTGTTTAGTCAAACACTAGGCAGGAAACTGTGTCGGAGTATGACAATAATCCAGGTTGATTTTTTCATTTATGACAATTCTCTTTGAGAATAATCTGCGATAGTGACAAGCATTTCATTTCGGAAGCAGACAGAGACCAAGACAGACTGTGAGAGTGAGAGAAAGAATGGCATCCTGTATTGCCAAAGCCACTAGGTTATTGAATATCTAGTATTTCTCTGTGACAAATTGTCCTTCTCCATCCCTACTTATGAACTGTCAAAGACTACACGCTTCAGAACTGATGCATCATGGTCCAGATACAGGGTGTGTGTGACTCTGACAGCTGCCTTACCAGCATCTAACAGAGAGCATCACACCTTCAATTTCTGAGTGCCACTGACGTGTTTATGACCACACAAATACAGTGAAGACACACACACACACACACACACACACACAATATTTAAAACAAGAATTCTTCATAAAAACACATACCTGTGCACGCATACACTCATTCTCTAAAAACACACATACACAGCACATGCACACATGCTTTATAACACTCCGCAAACAGAAGCCCAGCTGGGAGAAGCAGATAAGACTGCATTTGGGTACAGAGGTTTAGCAGCTACTCGGGGACACACTGCAGCTTTTTCTGTAAGATTTTTATTGATTTTTTTAGGCCTGGACAAAGCAGAAATAGCAATGTCTTACTCTTACTTAAAAATGTTTCACTTGCTGCTATACGACAGTCCTTTCACAAAGTAAAAGAATGGTAAGAGACTGTAAAACCCATCAAGCTAAAAGACTCAAGGTAAGCTACCGTGCTATCAAAGCCAAAGTTAAACCAGGGCTCTACGAAGAATTCCTGCTAATACTGTCAGCCCATCCAAGCCATTGCCACGCCAGACCAAGGACAGTGCCTCTGGGGAAACTGCTGAGAGTAGATATAAAATTATTAGAAGCCCTTATGTGCTTACCAGAGCTTGAATTCTTTTCCTTTCCTTATATCACTTGGTTTGTGCCACCGTGAGGTGTGAATTTAAAGGGGGAAAAAAAAGGAAGGGAGATATTTTCCTCTCTGTCACCAGCTAATGAAGTGAGGGAATTGTTAAGGTATGCAGAGTGGAAATCATGAGCACAAAAGTAAAGCAAAGGCATCAGGGAGCGAGGAAGAGAGCAAGACAGGAAGGAGAGGTGCTAGAGAGAGACTGGAATAGAGACTGACATCAAACAGATTGGACAATAATCCACAAATGGGTGTAGTGGAAGAGGTTTCAATATCGTTACTCAAGCAGAAAAACTTGTACTGACACCCATGAAATGATCTGTTTGCAAAATGGAATCATGGGAACATACTGCGCTTGCAGAAAAAAGAAAAGAAAAAACCTCAGCATGCAACAAATATTTGAACACAGTGAAATCACACCATTGGACACGGAGTCTGAAGGTACAAGCGCAGATCTGTGGGGCAAGGGAGTCGGTGTAAACGCTCATGTTAAAAATATGTTTTTGAGACCAATCACATTTAGAGAAGCGTTCATGACAGCTTCAAATACAGAAAGTGGTGGGGGTGGTGGGGCGCCCTGGGATGACTACACCAAGGCTAAAAAAGTTGCCCCATTTACTAAAACTTGCTTAAGCTCTTAGGTCACACTCATTTGCATTATAAATCTGTGCTCTAATGGTAAAAGAGGATGAAGCAGAGAAATTATTTCAGAGCATTTCATAAGGATTGACCTGCAGCTAAAATGCAAAGGGGCCTGAAGGAAGTATGTGTGAGTGTGTGTGTGTTTGTGTGCACGTACGTGATCGAGAGGAAGAGTTCCTGCAGCCTCGGGCTTCTTTCCCTGTGCGTATGAGGACATCCAATAAAGTCTGAACTCTGTATGTATTGATTAACACTAGTTTTGTGCTTTTGTGCCTTCAGTTTTGTTTTTCGAGAAATATCCGTTTGTAACAGCTGACATTTAAAAAAGAAAATGCAACTAAGAGTTAAATATAACACTGGTTTGTGTTCTGCTAAAATAAACTAAAGCACTTGATTTGGTTTTGGGCCTATTGCAAAATCGTGTTGGCTTAAATAGGCAGGATCAGTTCCCCCTATGAGATTCGGGTAGTCTCTTCAAAGCTTAATCGCTCTCGCTATCTGCCTCTTTATCCCTTCAGTGCGAAAGAGAAAATCATTGACCAAAAACTTCTGCTGTGCTTCTCTGATTTATGTTGCCCTGTAAAAATGCCAGCCACTTTAATGACCCTCTGTTACCATCTCCTCCATCTCACAACTTTCACATCTTCAGTCAAGCTGGGACAAATGGGGAGAAAAAGAGGGAGAACAGCTCTGGTAGGTGGTAGGCATGCAGTGTTGGTTTGTGTTTGTGTGTGTGAGTGTGAGTGTGAGTGTGAGAGAGAGAGAGAGAGAGAGAGTAAGCGAGTGTGTTCCAGCTGCAGCAATAAGCCTGTTCAAGGACACCATGTCTTTTACACACATACACACTTTTCACACACAGCATTCACCATCTCAGATCTACCTCGTAGGGAAATTAATCACAGCTGGAAATAATATAAGTTAAATACATTTCTAAATGCCACAAGGACTAAATGAGAATATTAGGGAATGGGGAGTTTATGACTGATCAAACAGAAAAGCCCAGAGTTTCTGATCTATCACATTTATGTTTGTAATAAAATAAATAACTAGAGAAGAAAACAAGAAACTACAATTTGATACAGCCCACACGAAGCATGCACAATTAATAGAATCAAAGCTACTTGGAGACAATGAGTATTTCAATGTGATAACAGTCAGATGTATGCACTGAGAAGCACTTAACTTGCAACTCAAATAGTCCAGGGTGATACATCACAGGCGACCAGTTCATGTATTTATCAGGGTGATTTCAGCTGGCTGGGAGTTGAAATGATGGCTTCATTCATTGTCAGTGATGCCTTTTGTTTAAGGATCACAGATTACATTCAGCTATGTTCCAAGCAACATGCGTTAAGTCTGCATGATGTGGGGAGCCGGTGTGGGGGTGTGTGTTGTGTGGCATATTCAGCATGAACAATCGGTCAGGGTAACCTGGATGCATCATTTGGACACACAAGGCACAGCCGGAGAGCAGGCCAGATTAAGCAGGACAATAGAGAGAAGTGACAGGAAAAGGGGGAAAAAAAGGAGAGGGGGAGAAACAAAGAGTAGGACACAGAAGGATGAATACAGTGATAATAAAAGGAAGTGGATGAATTAGAGGTTAAAGAAACACACACACAGAAATGGCTGTCCTCTAGCCAGAAGCACGTGGAAAGCCAAACTCTGGAAAAGCCGGATGAAAGAGGAGATAAAGTGACAATAGGAAAAGAAATGGAAAAAGTGAGAGGACAAATGAGAGAAGGGATGAGAGGGAGAGGGTACTTGTACCAGAGAAATTGGCAGATTGCTAGAAAGACTGTAAAAAAACACTTTGACCTTGGACTTTAAGATTCTGCACTTCCACAAACAGACATAGATCTTGACAGCAGCAGAAACACACACAAGGACACCGTCAAACACACTATTTCCAAATGCTTACTAATATGTTTGGATAGATGTTTCGTTAATGTTTAGGGTTGCAAAGGGGCGGAAAATTTCCGGTAAATTTCCGAAAAGTTTCCGGTAAATTTCCATGGTAAGTTAAGCTTGGGAATTTTGGAAATATTCCATATTGGAAACTGTCCATGGAAATAATGGGAATTATGGAAATTAATGGGAATTTAGGAGAACTAACTGGGAATATATTATTTCCAAGCATAAATATAAACAGAAATCATAAGAAAACCTCCATGCAAAATGTTTGCAACAGTTATTTCAACAGATTTATTTGTAAGTACAGTAGAATAGAACACGTTTCAATAACTTGTTTCATGGATGAATAAAAACAGAAATGTTGAGTTCAATATTACCATCCCCTAACCCCGCTCATTCAAAAATGCCCCCTGTCCAAAAATCTCCACAAAGTCCCATTCTAAAGGTTAAAAGAAAAATGCCACTTATCCTCCAAAACGTCCCATTAAACATGCAAATCTTCCTTCAAGCAATTGTCTTTTCTCATTTTTGCTCAGTCAATAGACTCTTCCTGGACCTCATCATCATCCAACAACATGTCCACTTCCTCAGCATCCAACTCTGAGTCTTCCTCTTCAGTGTCACTTTCCAGCCTTGTTGAGGATGGCTCTGTGTCAGGCTCAAAGAGCCGTAGGTTTGCCCGAATGCCGACCAGCTTTTCCACTCTCACATTTGTGAGCCTGTTGCGAACCTTTGTGTGGGTGTTGCCAAACAGTGACCAGTTGCGCTCGGAGGCGGCTGATGATGGTGGGATTTGGAGGAGGATGGAGGCTACAGGTGCAAGGGCCTCAGATTCACATAGTCCCTTCCACCAGGTGGCTGCAGATATGTGCTGGCATGACTGCCATATTCCATCCCCTTTCCAAAGGCCTTGCTTTGTTCGATACTTTGCCAAACTGCCTAGAACTTTGCCTTTATCGAGACCCAGGTGGTCAGACATGGCTGTAATGACCGCATAGGCACCGTTGATCTCTTCCCCAGAAAGTATGCCCTTGTCATATTTGGGGTCCAGCATGTATGCTGCTGCATGCACTGGCTTCATGCAGAACTCCCTCCGCTGTTCCAATGACTTGACCACAGCTGTTTCCTCTGCTTTCAGTAGTAGGGAAGTGGGCAGAATTGTCTGGATTTCTTCTTTGAGTTCTGCAAAAAGGCACTGGACATCTGACAAGATGGCACCATCCCCATCTATCTTCGCTATTGCTGCTGCAATAGGTTTGAGGATTTTCTGACTGCTAGATACTCTTTCCCAGAACACATCATCCAAGATGACCTTCTTGATGTCACTGTCGATGCCTACAGACTGGGATATGGCCATCTCTTGCAGAGACTCCTTTCCCTCCAGAAGGCTGTCAAACATGATAACAACACCACCCCATCGCGTTATGCTGGGAAGCTTCAGTGTAGTACTCTTGTTCTTTTCCTTTTGCTTTGACAGAAATGTAGCGGAAGTTACTTGTTTTCCTTTAACATATTTCAGAACTTGCTTCACTCTCTTATTCAGAGTGTCCATTGGTTTTAGTGCCATTATGTCTTTTAGGAGAAGATTTAGTGTATGGGCTGCACAGCCAATAGTAGTTATATGAGGGTAGGTCTCCTCCACATGTGCCCAGGCAACCTTCCTGTTGGCTGCGTTGTCAGTGACCAGTGCAAAAACCTTATCTGGTCCAAGGTCATTGATGATCACTTTTAGCTCATCTGCAATGTATTGGCCTGTGTGTCTGTTTTCCTTTGTGTCTACACTCTTGTAGAACACAGGCTGAGGAGTGGTGATTATGTAGTTAATAATTCCTTGTCCCCTGATATTGGACCATCCATCAGAGATGACTGAAATACAGTCAGCTTGGTCAATGGTCTGTTTCACCTTTGCTTGAACTCGACTGAACTCTTCATCCAGTAGATGAGTAGACAATGCATGTCATGGCTTATTTAGCATCTAACAGATGCTAGCATTTTATTTAGCATCTTATCAGATTGCTATCTACCAGATTAATACATTTTATGTGATATTCACAATTTAAACATTTAATGAATATATTTTCCCATAATATCATCAAAACTTACCTCACTTGTTAAGTCCACAGGCTCAAATGTGTGCCTTCAATACTCTTTGTCCTTCAGGCTCAAAAGTGTGGTCCATGTGTACATGTGATGGAGGCATGCACAGTGCCAGTAGGTGGTCTCAATAGCCATGCAGCAAGCTTGTGCTCTGTACATGTGATTAAGGAATGGCATGGATATTCAAGTGTATTTGAATTGCATTTGTTTGTTTTTGTCAATATTATGCTAAAATATACTTTGCTCAACTATATTTAAGTTCCCTAAGAAGAGCCAACTTTCAATTTTGAAAATTCCCACTTTATTCCCATAAATTCCCACTTTATTCCCATAAATTCCCACTTTATTCCCGTTAATTCCCGTTTATTCCCATAAATTCCCGTTTATTCCCATGGAAAGATTCCATCTTTGAAAATTCCGGGAATTTTGCAACCCTATTAATGTTATCGTGGCCGTCGGGCTGCCAGCTGTTTGACTGTGTGCTTTGTCTGCTCCAATAAAAGCCAAGTGAGTCTGAGTGTGAGTGCCTCTCGTGGTACCTTCTTAAGCCCTCACACAGTCAAAACAGGAAAACACATTTCACCCAATAAAACACATCCACAATAATAGCTCCATCACCTCCTGATTCAGTGCATTTCAAATGTATAAAGGACAAAGCAGGTCACCGTAGAAACCCTCACAAATACAAGCTGCGCTTTCATTAGCTGCCCCCACCCCACGCCAACACAGTCACCATACCGAACACTCGCAAATGCAGCATTTCTCAGGGTCAGTAGATTCATTATGATTTAAATCTCGCAGTGGCAGCACTTTTTTTTTTTAAATTCCCATTAAAACAGAGTCACATATACAAAAAAAACCAAACAATTAATTTAAAAAACAATTGCTCAGGCTCTTAACTTTTTCACACACGTATACATGAACACGTAGAAAGTCTCCTTTGTTGCAGTGGATGACTGACGCTCCCAAGGTTTCGGCTCCCTCAAGGCCAATTCACAGAGTCAGTCCCCCCCCTGTTCACCACCCCCGCATCACAGCTGCCCCTCTGAAGTGAGAACTCCAACCACCCCCGCCCACCTCCTGCTTTAAAGCGACTTTAATGCCGCAGGGGCACAAAAGGCTCACACATACATACGATGCCTTTAAATCTCTAAGCCACACCAGCCCAGTCAGAGAGGTCGGGCTAACCTTAAAGACACACTCTTTGGCTGCCCTAGTCATTCCTTCTCTCTGGTTTCAGGTCATGTCTGGTTTGTTGTGGACAGAAGCATCACCTCAACTAGAGATGGTGGCACTACATCTACCTATATAGCA
Organism: Diplotaxodon limnothrissa; assembly: GCF_057381915.1. Taxonomy (NCBI): domain Eukaryota; kingdom Metazoa; phylum Chordata; class Actinopteri; order Cichliformes; family Cichlidae; genus Diplotaxodon; species Diplotaxodon limnothrissa. The sequence continues at coordinate 6,200,490 of NC_140602.1, forward strand.
TGTAAAACGGAGCCACAGGTGGTGGCTCCAAGTATTTCCCAGCAAAATAAGGATTTTAATCTACCAAGGTGTTCTGTGGTGTCAGGCACAGAATTCTTAGCTGCAGATCTTTTCAGTCTGCAGACGTGTGGCTTCTATCAACCACTTTTTCCCAGAAAATCCCACAGCTGCTCGATCATCTGAGATGATAGGAAATTGGAGATCAATAACTTGAGCTCTTGTTCTCATAATCTTCAACAATTCATGAAGAAATAGGCAGTGTGGCAGTGTGCCTAACCATCTGAAAATGGCCAAAGACATCAGACATCATAAAGCTGTTTTGGTACGAGGTCCAAACAAATGTCAGAGCATCCACACACTAGGGGCTTTCTTTCCTACCATCTCAGCAGCAGTCTCTCTTTTCAGCAATTAACTGAAATAAGACCAAATAGTAGACCAGCAAGTCTTTCCAAGTGGTGCCTAACTGATGTTACAGTCACAGTGTTTGTCAAAGCACCTGCTACAGCAGTCAACTACTTTTTTCTGTGTCCTTCCTGCAGCCTAATAGATGCCATCATTTTTCCGGTGTCTTTGTAATAAGATGATCGTTCCCCGGCATTGATTTTAATTCTGTTTTACTACCAACAGATGGTTAAAGTGCACCATCAATGTGAAAACAGCAACATGAATCGCTTACAAATGGGAGGTTGGAATGTAACTGGGTTTGCTTGGATTGACTCCTTGGAAAACTTTGTAAGTTTCAAGTGTCTGCAAAGCACTTCAATCCTAAATGAGAGTTGTTGAGAGTTATTATGAAGGGAAGTGCTATGGCAGAATTTGGCTATCAATGAGTGCTTTCAGTTTAAAGACTGACAGACTTTTCTTGGTTCATTAAAAAAATAAAATAAAAAAATAGTGCTGCTCCTTGTCACTAATATCTGTTTGCCAGGGTCATAGATATACTTCTTGTTAATATAAACTGAGCTTACCAAGGTTATGCTAGTAAAAAAGTAAAGTTACCCAACTATTAAAGCATCTTTGAAGGCTTAACATTACCCGTGGTTCTAATAAACAAAATTACATTATAAAGCATTGTAAAAGTTTGAAGGTTGACTATCAGTCAGCATGCCTATGCACTTTTAAGGGCATATAAACAAGGGTTTGTATGTATACCACACACACAGAGTACTTCCCCTTTCGGTATCTGCTATGAGATTTTCCCAAGCCTGAGGTATTCAATGACCCACTTTCTCATACATGGTCATTCACACTCCATGCTCCTAAAATCGCCCTCTGTATTTTAATCAAACCCATCTTTTCTCTTGCTTTTCATATTTAATGCCAAAAGCTAGCCTCCTGAACCTTCTCGACCTCTCTAAACTGCCAGCATCCCTCAGTGCTGCCAGTTCTACACAAACACACCTCTCAGTGACTGACACTTCCACTCAGCCCATACCAGCGGGAAATCCTGGAGCAGCGTTTAAACGCTTGGTCAAGCTCTGAGTGTGGTGCTATGGGCTTGACAGGAATCAACTACAGGGCTCTACAGTTCAGCAACACACATACGCAGCTGCCACTACCAACTCCCACCACCTCCCCACAGCGCTGACAGAAAACAATCTGCAACCAGATGATTCACCTCCATTAGCCTGCAGTATAATCGTGAAAATAGCGATCCTTCAAGTGCATTGATAGGGTGGCTTGTCAATCAATGGCGATGAGGAACAACAATAACAAAAAAAAAAAGAACATTTTAAAATCAGCCTGGTGTTAGAAGAATTCTAAAAATCTTATATATTGGCGAATGTGCAGGATTCTCATGGTTGCTTAGCTCATCTGATACTGAAATGATACTCTGCAGTACTTAGTTGTATTCACCCTGTCTTCACCCTTATCTTAGCCTTCCTAAGCACCTCACTGATCCATACTGCCTGCGGCTATACTGTGCATGACTGTCTGTTAGTTTGTGCGTGTGTGACTCTACCTTACGGATATATGGGTACGCATGTGTGTGGCGTGGGCATTCATATGCCAGTCCCTAGGTGTGCTTGTCTAACTGCTTGAGTGTGTGTCTGTGCATGATTGTTATGTCAGTTTGAGGAGCACCAAGGGACCACTCAGGAAGAAGCGCCCGGGGCACACACACAAAAACACATACACTCTCCAGCCTAAAGTGCAGCACAGCTTGGTTTGTAGGACTACAGGGTCCCCATGCTAAGCAGCATCCATTTTTGGAAAAAAAAGGGACAGGTTAACACACACAGAGGTGTCCGGAACATAGCATAATCAGCATGCTGATCAAAGCATTTAACTCTAGCTGAACCTGGCTCAGTCAGAGTGATGTTTTAAACATAAATCTGTCTTCCTTTGGGGGGGGGGGGGGGGGGGGGGGGGTGATGGTGCTAGAAGAGCTCGATCCGTCTCCCTCTTTGTATGTTTTAACCTTTATTATCTCTTCTTGTATTCTTACAGTTACAAAAGCAAAAACAGGTTTAGCATAATTAATAACATGCCCTTCCTCATAGTGAACAATTTACTTTAAGTTATACTGATGATAAAACAATTGATAAACAGGTGCCACTCAAAAATTTAGTTTTTACAGGTTTAATCTTATTAAATCATTAATTGAATTCATTTTTTCCATCAGTCTACTTCAGCATGCCATACACATTTTTTATTTATCCTAAATAAATAAACAAATCAACTGTGTTAGTGCTCACGTTACATTTTGCTAATCTTTCTTTGTTGTCTGACATGTACACTGCAATGAACCTGTTCATATGATAGGGCATGGTTGGCCTTTACCTCTTTCCATTTCATTGTGTTTAACCTGATCACATAGTTCACTGGCTATCTTGCACCAATAGGCCAACTGTAGCACATACACACAGGTCTGTGACATTAATGAGTTATCACAGTTGATAGAAAGTGAGGGGGAAGACAGAGTCAAGAAGAAGCTAGGGAGAAAGACACCCAGTGCGGCAGGAAGGAAGGGTAAGTCAGTGTTGCCTCTTTTTAAAGGCAAATGTGCCCCAGTCCCTATTGTTTCCTGGCTGACAGGCAGCTATGGAGGGGGGCAAACAAGGGGGGTGGGTGGGTTGTCATCCTGGGGATTCACCACCTCTGAGGGGGGTGGGAGAAAAACAGAAATACAGAAGCAGAGGTTGAAAGGGTATAGGCAACATTCAAAGTGAGTGAGAGTGTCTTTGTGTGTGCACATCTTCTGACAGTAAGTGATTCAGAGAGGAACAGTGATGACAGTAATGACTGTTCTAACCCAAAAAAATTAATGGATGCCAGACTATTATTATTGCTGTGCCTGCAACAGAGTTTTAATGTGCATGCACATATGAGCAACGCATGTGACCGTGAGACTGACACCCATTTTTCAGAATGACCTCAGTCAGACTCAGACCAATGTATAAATCCAGCCTCTCTCTTCGTAGTAAGTAATGGCAGGCTCAGAAACAGCCTGAATATGCATTTGTAGATATGTAGGCATAAATAAAAGATGATGTAAAACCAGAGACTAAAGAGCGAGAAGCAGAGTGAGCGAAACGGTGGTAGAGAAAAGTAGCTGAATACTTGTTTCCCAAGAGAATCACTGAAACACAGAGACATGCTCGTGATTTTGACCTGACTTTTCAGTAAACTCTGGCATTAACAGAGTAAGGCCAGCCAGCTCTCAGTTCTATAAAAACACTGGGTTTAGTCCATATACTTAAACACTTCAGCTGTTAAAGAATAATGCCGGGCAACAAACTACGTAACATTATGACATGTAAAAGTTCTACTCAGTGTGTTCAAATAAACACTCCACATAAATAGTCTATTCCCCAAAGAGCTATTAAAGGCCTTCTAGTGGTTAGTTAAAAATCAATAGAAAGCTAACTTCTGGGTTTTATTCTAACACTACTTCATGGTTTATTCTGACAGTAATGCTATTTAAACCTTCTTTATCGCCACATATCTTCCCCCCTAGAAACCATTCACTGTGTCCCAGCATGATTGAAATTTCCCATCATACCTCACAGCAGATTAAAATACTGCACTTAGAAATATGTGTCCCAATGTGAAATTGGTACTCGAGTACAACAAATGAAGAAAAAAAAAAAAAAAAGAGTAAAGGACATACTGTATTTTATCATTTCTTCTTATCTTTCAAATGTGGCATAATAGTAGGCTGTGTTGCTATGACAGACCACAGGCTTTGAGAAATGAGCAGCAAGTGACTATTTTGTGTGAAATGACTGGAAATAGGCAATGATCATCTTAGTCACAGATATTTTAGTTCCTTTGTGTTACGTGCGTTGGTGAGAATATATAAAAAGCGAGGCATCACAGACACAGAGAGCTTGGTCAGATCGCCCGCCGTCTGTGTTTCTATAATCTGTAATTGAAACCAGTGAATCACTGTAGGGAGTTAGTGTCCTGTGTTCATCTAAAGACTCATCACTGAGGGAACCGAAAGAGAAGAAAGAGGCGAGTTTATGAGCGTCTTACCAATGAGGTAGCTGTTATTAATGAGTCGACAGCAGGGTAACAGCAAGAACCAAAAAAACAATATATATTTACACACTTAAACAGCACTGTCCGCTTTATTAGGTACACACGTTCAACTGCCTGCTAACACAAGTCTCTAATGAGCTAATCATAGGTATGTAGATATAGTCAACAGAAATGGATGAAGTTCAAACCGAGCAACCGAATGGGAAAGAAGGGTGATTTAAGTGACTTTATATGTGGCATTATTGTGGGTGCTAGACTGGCTGGGGCTGGTCTGAGTATTTCAGAAACTGCTGATCTACTGGGATTTTCCCCACAAACCTACCTCTAGGGTTTAGAGAGAATGGTCTGAAAATATCCAGTAAGTGACAGTTCTCTAGGTAAAAATGCCTTGTTGATGCCAGAGGCCAGAGGAAAATGGCCAGACTGCTTCGCAATGACAGTATGGCAAGTAAACCAAATAACCACTCATTACAACCAAGGCATGCAGAAGAGCATCTCTGAATGCAAAGCACTTCGAATAGTGAAGTAGATGGGCTACAGCAGCAGAACACCACACTTGCAGCCACTCCTGTCAGCTTAGTGCCCGAGGCTAAAATTCACACCGAAGATTGGAAAATTGTTGCCGGGTCTGATCGGTTTCAATTTCTGCTGCGACATCATTTAAACACCGCAGCCTGCCTGAGTACTGTTGCTGACCATGCCCGTCACCTTATGACCACAGTGTACCCATCATCTGATGGCTGTTTCTAGCATGATAACACATCAAATGGCCTACCACGTCACCCTATCATGTCAACATGGAAAGCAATGCAAAGCCTCTGAGCGGTGCTTCTAGCACCTTGTTTAACCTGTGCCACAAAATATTAAGGCACTGTGAAGGCAAAAAGGGGTAAAAAAAAACAAAAACAAAAAAAACAAAACCGATAATAGCAAAGAATACCTAATAAAGTGGCCAGTGAATGTATATACTGTAACTGTGTTCAGAGCTAGCTGAACACACTTACACAGTTAATCGGTTTCTTGCCCTACAACCATTCCATATTGTACCACACAGACTTTCTCAATGTCAGCTTGTCAGTGAATACTCTGAGGGCCTGACTCCATCTGACTCCTGACACACACAGGGCCTGCCACCACAAGGCGCACACACACACACACACACACACACCTCTGCACTCAATTCCCCCCTTTCCTTCAGACATAGGCTGCCATGGTGACATCAGTCAGCCTGTTGGCATGGTCACCCTTCCATCACCAAGTCAGGTCACCTTGGCTCACCCGAGAGCACCCTACCGGGAGGGTTTTGCAAGTGTTTAATGCGTATATCTGTGTGTGTGCAAGGATGCTTATCTGGCACTTTTCCAAACCTTGTGGCGCTGTGCCACAACTACCCTCGCTCTACCTGGGCCGCCTGTCTTCTTCTTCCTCTATTTCTTCTGTTACTCGGTTCATCTTTTCACAGCTTTTAATAGATGTCTGATTAGTGAGAGAAGATTACAAACTGTTTTCACAAAGTATGCATAAAATAATATAATGTAATTATACTTATTTGTTTTTATGGGTGCTATGCGTCAGGAAAATGAATTGTGGAGTGCTTCTCAGTAAGGTTGCATAACAATACAAAGGGCAGCCATCTGCTTCACCCTGGCCCCTGGGTTAGCAACGGGACCTAATCCACTACATTGTTTGTGTATTTACGTGCATGCATAAGGGTGCGTGTGTGGGTGTGCCTGCATGTGTATGTGTGTACGCCTAATCTGCCGGTGTTTTCATAGCACTCGAGTGGATAGCTGGTAATCTCACAGGACTGGGCCTGAGTGAGATTTAATCCTTGCAGCTAGCCACCATCTCCTTTTCTCTCAGGCCTTATCCATCTATTTTCTTTCTTGTAAAGATGGTTTTCTTCTTTTTCCTCCAAATAGTTTACCTTTTACTTTTCCTAAGTGTTATATCCATGATGATATTCTGTTCTTATTCTGCACTGATCTGAATTCCCATTAATGGTCTGTTTTCTTCATATATTAGAGTGGTTTTCTCTGAATATTTGTATTGTCAACATGTCAAATGTAAGAAATAGCTTCTTTTCTCTGGTTTAGATCTAGTTTATTTGGGGATTTTTGTGGAAGGACAAAAATCTAAGGTTGTCTAAGGAAGTAATGTGAAGACAGACCCTTGGACTAAGACATTTAAGTGTTGCATTTTTGGCAGGTTTTTGGGTGTTGGGGGCTACATGCCAAACTATTTATAACTTAATCAAATCAGTTACTGATATGTTTATTGAGAATTTAAAATATTAATTTATTGTCATTGCATAAAGAACAACTAGCATAAGAGAGTTTATGAGTGCCTTACCAATGAGGTAGCTGTTAATAATGATGCGACAGCAGGGTGACAGCAAAATTTTAAAAACATATCAGCAATAAACTGCGATCGCTGACAATTTCTGTGACATCTCAGAGATCACATGGGCCTTTGATGACATAACCGTCCTATCAATTATAGCTAACCCCCAAGTGTAATGTGGCCTGGAGTTTCAAAGCCCCAGTAACAGTTATAAGAATGAATGAATGAATGAATGAGGTGCATCATCAAAGCCAGCAAAACGCACGCACGCACGCACACACTATGCTAGTTACCATGGTGACCATATGACTATAATGATGTCCAGCAATGAGGGTAACCAGGTATAGAAGAAAACAGTATGCACACATGCGCGCACACTAACACGCAAACAGGCGCATGCAGAGTATAAAAATAACCGGCACTCCCACTCACTCACCCGCGTGTACTTCTGAATAAAGCAACTCAACAAAAAAAAAAAAAAAAAGCAGAATCTTTTTGCACTCAAGTGTGGTGTAAAGATATATCAGTGTTCATGCGTGGGGGAATGTATGCATGGATGGGTAGGTGGGGTAAGAGGGTGACTGAATACAAGCCAGGTGGGGGTGGGGCTGGTGGGGACGTCAGCATCGCTGTCTTGATTGGAACCTCTTGCTGTGAGATGCTGACATGCTGTCTGAACTCACCAGGTGTGCCGGCACACGCTCCCTGCTCGGTTTGCTGCTTTGTGTGTGTCTGTGTGTGTGTGGATGCATGTGCGTGCGTGATTATATTCAGGGACTCTGTGACAGATAATCCTTTGCATTTATCCACATATGCATTTTCCTCATTGACTAACCCATGAGCCAAGCTACAGGCAGTATATTTGTGCATTAGTCTGACAGGCCAGCCAGACTCTCCCTCTCTCTCTAACACACGAATGCACGCACACGGTGACAGCATTATACGTACACAGCCCACCAACAATGCCATCTGTGTGGGCAACCCTTATGTGACATTTCTGACAGTTAGGGAGGCTTGAGATGACAGCACTCGTGCATGCACAAGACATATACACCAACACATGCAGAATTCCTCCTCCTCTCTGCTTTACAACTTATACAAAAAGACTCAGGGTCACTGATAGAAGCGCAACATTGGCAGTTAGAGGAAAGAAAGCTTTAAGGGAGTAGGCAGGTGGTGTTTGTACCTATTGAGCACACAACATTATGTGCAACCAGGCCTTTCTATTTCAGTATTAGGCAGAGCTACAGAATACAGACATTTAAAAAGGATTTGGGGAGATAATAATACTGATGGAAGGGAAGAAATTCATTTACAGCCTCATCGATTGTGTGCAAAGACTAGGATTAGGAATTAAAGATAGGAGAGAGGCGAGTAAGGAAAAAAAACTGAGGGTTGCTCACTTTGGACTTTAGATTTAAAGTCAGAGGAAAGAAATAATAAGGTTATAAGAATAAAGATACTTAGAGAAGGAGGCTGCTATGAGGGGATGAAGATACTATAGGTGAGAAAGTGGAGAGGGAGTGATGGAGGGAAGGGGTCATTCTTGAACTCCATTTCATTAACTTCACAGCGATAAGCGAGGATATAGTAGAGACCTAGGCTAGAGAGGGAGACATGTTAACCGATGATCCCATTAGGCTGAAAAGGGGTAATACAGAGAGATGGAGGAGGAGAGGAACAGCAGGGTGACGCTGAGAGCTGCAGAGAAAATGGTGAGGGAGTTTGAGGACAGGAAGGAGGAATTGGAAAGGCAGGGTAAAAAAAAAAAGGAGAAGCGGATGGAAATGAGGGAGGGGGTGGAGAGAGCGAGGAAGAAGTTGATGGAAAAAACCAAAGCAAGTGGTGCAGGAAAAAGCACCTTTGAAAATGGTTGATAAAACCCATTAAAAAGACTTCAGCTCTTAGTTCAGTCTCACCAGTGTGCTGGGCTGAGAATGTGGATCCAACTCAGATATTACCGCAAGCTTGGGGAATATGGGAAACCCCTATTAAGGCAAAGCGGCCAATGGTTTTAATATGATGGGGATCATTTGCAATGTTTGGTTGGAAACATGTGAGCACTGAGGCATTCTGAAGCTATTACATGTCCAAATAAAATAATCATAGACTAATGTGGCGTGGCTTAATTAACTTGTTTTGCTAACTGGCTGAACCAATATAAATGTAGGCCATTATTTGTATTATTATAATTGGGCTAATCACTCATCCAGATTATTAACATTCAAAGAACTTTTGAAGTTAAATATTGTCTTGTCATCAGCTTCTGCTTTGCCATTGTGGATGTTGGGTTGTGCCACAATGGATAATGTGGGTTACAAGATTTAATATGCCAAATGGACTGCAATGTGATAAAGGCTTATATATTATATGATAAATTGACGAAATCAAACAGGGTTGTTTCAGATTACAGGGTGAACAGCTAATAGAGGCTTTAAACTTTCCCTGCAATACACTCCCCACAGCTAAATGAGGTAATATATCACTGAATAATTTGCCAAATATATAACTGCTTGAATAACTAGATGTTAGAAAGAATAAGGGCTAGCCTTGGTAGAGTGCTTTACAATGCTACCAATTCTACTTCTGCTGAATGTAATTTCTAAAGAGAAAAGTTTAAGGTTATGATGTGGCATTGTGTAAAAAATAATAAAGTGAAAGAAGAAAAAAAAAACATCAATTTACTCATCACGCTGACTATGAAGAGTAAAACTGGGTCTCCTCAGCAGTAATAAGGTTAGCCATGTCCCATGGGGACAGCATATTGAGGAGAAGAATCTGATGAAGGTTAAGCCCCAACGACCCCCACTTTAATCACTGTCATTAGCACCACAGGCAACTCCACTCTGACCCCATCACCTCAGGGCCTCAGAGATTAATCACATACAAGCTATCACTGTTATATCTATGCATATGCTTGCTCACAGAGTAACAATGCGGTGTATGCGTATTCATACATGATGAACACTCCCTGCATGCGATTTGGTGTTGCAGAAATGAAATTTTACACATGCGTCCACATAAACAGAAATGGGTAAAATCCACTTAAAACTAAATAGCAGCTGTGTTTGACATGAGGTTCTAGCCATTAAACCAAGACGACACCCACAGGGAGACCACTAATCACTCTGTGCTTATATAACACCAACTAGATGGAGGACCCTCATCCCCAATCTCCACCAACCATGCTTAGCCTCTCCATAAGACTTCAGAGACTGCCTTGTGTGTGAGGGGCATGTAAAGGCAAGATCAACATCAGGCTGAGAGCCTGTGTGAACCCGAATAGGCCTGATGCGAGTGCTGGGAATCGGTTAATGAATCGCTCCGTAGTCTGGACACATAACTTCGGGCCCCGGGAGAGGTCCTCGGTGAGCTCTCTGTACTCATCTCTCACCTCCATGCCCTCATACATGGGACTTCTCATACGTGACATAAAAACTGCTGCAGTATAATTCACAGGGAACAAGAGCACTTCATTAAAGCGATCTTCAAATGGGGCAAGGGCAGCAGAGAGGGTCTACTCCTAAAGTCAAACAAGACAAAGGGGGGTAAATTAACTACTTCTTTTAGACGAGTGAGAAAATTAAGTACATGACGAATGAAGAGGTTTTTCTTAAAGATCAACATTCTTCTCACGACGCTGGTCTGACGTACAGTCTACAGTCTACTGTACATGTTTTAGAGAGGGAGCAGCGAGGTGTCCATGTGCAGCTCAGCCTGTTTATAGCGCGCTTAGAGCACAGAAAATGTGACTTTTAATTAAAAGGCCAGGCTGATTTAGTGTTGTACTCCGTTAGAGACAGCGATAGAAAGAGAGGGAGAGTGTGATCGGGGATGAAGTGTAAGAAGAGAGGAGGCGCAGACTAAAGCAAACACACACTCAGCCAACAGGCACATCTCTCGCTCAGGTTTAATGAGCCTGATCTAGCCTGGACCCCTTCATCGGCTGCTACGATAAACTCTGGAATAACAAATCATTACACAGGCTCGAATTATGTCCGCATGCAGGTGCGTGGAAATGTATTCACGAGTCTGTCAGTCTCTCGTTTCGCTGTATCCGTCAGTGCCGATACACAGAAACACACATACAATGAGCACCTCCAGGTAAAGGTTAGAATATTTCATAAAGTCTCATTACGGAGTGAATATAAGAGGCTGAGGTATAATGACACTGGTGAAGACAGAGTAATAAATTCAGGTCCCTTGCAAGGCTAATCAGCTCAAGTTGTACAGACACAGTCACAAGCTTAAGGGCATCAGAAACGTGAGTGAACAACATCAAGTAATAATGCAGTGCAGTTCTCACTTCTGTTTTATGCTGACAAACATGAAATGCCACGCATTACAAAATCTCAGATACATAAAAAAAACTTTAATGAGAGACAATAAAATGTGAGAAGAGGCCACATTAAAATTACACGCACACACTTTAGTCTTATATCATTGTCCAATTACTATTAGTGTCTTCCCTTGTGGTTTGTTACATGAAGTATGAGGATACATTCAGCTCAGATCAGTCTTTACAAGCAATTACCAGCACTGGCCCATAAAGCCAACACAGGGTATGCGTCTTTCATTAGATGCACTGTGATAGCCTCGGTTCACATCAAATTAACCCATTTACGCACACACATGAATGGCTGTGTGTGTGTGATTTACTATTTTTAATGTTACAAATGGGGTCTTTGGTGTGTTACAGTGAGAAAGATGTGGAAACTGAGCTGGAAAAGAAGGGGAGGTGGTAATCTTATAAGAGTTAATGCATTATGCAAGGTTAATCATATATACATAGATCAAATTTCATTGTATATTAAGCCACGGCCACTATAGTGTGCAAAAATGAAAGCCTGATGTAATGTATGAGAATTTTTACATTCATGCTTGCTTGTGTGGGTTAAAATTTATGTGCATACTATGTGCAGATTGGCAGGTATATACTGCAAGGGGAGTATATGTAAAGATTTAATTGAATTCCTTCTGCTACTATGCAGGCCCACAGCACTCTGGCTTATCCAGCCCTGAATTGCAGCCAGTGAGATCTAATCATGCTGCATGAAATGAGCCCTACCTGAGCAGAATGGCAGTGCGAGGTCTGAAGGCTGCAGGGGAATACCTCCATTAGGCACAAAGCGAGGAAACGAGGGAGCAGGAAGAGGAAGGGTCAGAAAGGGAGACTGTTGCAAGACATGTACGGACAGAGTGTAATGGACACAGAAATACAAGAGAACAGGAATGAATTCTGAGGTTACAGGTGAAATGAATTTGGAGATTACAAGTGTAAGAAGGATAAGTTCAGCTTTATTATTTATCCGTTGAAATCCTCGGTAGTAATTTAAAATATTTTAAATGAAAGCTTCACCAAAGCCTTTCCTTCAGTGGTTTGGTCCAAGTACTGTCATTTAAATGTTTCCCAAAAGCGATATTATATAAACTCAAGGTAAACTTGTACTGTCTGCACCACAGCAGACGGGTTGAAAGAGTATCATATACGGACAGTAACTGTCATAATGATTATAATAATGTACCCATGAGTCATGCGGTGCCACACGCCAACCTGCATATGCCGTCAGCTTTTCTACAACACGCAGCAGAGTCTACAGAGCCAAATGGACACGAACACACTGTTGACTCACAATCGTGCTCTCATTCCACACCCTGTAATGCATCAAAACAGCACCGAGGATAGAAAACACAGCTGACCAATCAAAATAACAACTTATTTGGGCTTGGCCACAATCGTACCCCTGGCATGTGAAATTACACATGAAGAGTGTGTGTCTGTGTTGCTATGGCTACTGACTCATCACATCATAGCAGTGAGAAGATACATGTGCAATTTACAAATATACCGACTGTATGAAACACTTTCCAACGCGTCTTCACTGACAGTTAAGTTCTTGTGAGGTGAAACGGAGGACGGGAGTGAAGAGTAGAGGAACAAGCCTCCTAAATATCCTACGGGCATGAAGAAGTGTGTGTACATGTTTGTGTGTCTTCAGGCTCTGTACCAAGAGCAATCCTTCCTGCTGTGGATGCATTTCCACCACTGATGCCGTAGAAGCTCTGCTGCAGCCACTCCTGTATAACTAAAAGAAAAAAAAATCCACCACAGTACTGCTACACAGCACATTCCAGTCTCTGTGTGTGTGCTCGTGTTTGTGCACCATGTGCAACTGTGCATCAACGTGGTTGGTGTGCATGCTGGATTTGAATGATAATAGAGGCACTGACCCTGAGAGACGCTTTACTGCTGTGACTCTTTTTCTCACTCAGAAACTCTCTCCTTTGGCAAGGCTGTACCCCCCTTCCTCTCTGCCTCTCTCATGTTCACCCCTGTCCCATGAGTTACAGCCCTCAGATGCTGTTATGTATCGACAGAGAGCTTGTGAAATGGGAACACGCAGTGCACACTAAAGCTCCAGCAGTCAGACCAGTCTACACACTCTCACATACACACACAGTGGCATAACACACAGCAACAGCCACCGCAGAAGTAAGCTGCTCTTAGCAATGAATAAACAAAGCCAACTAGCTGGGATCGAAAGATGAAACAACCAATGACTTCATCGCTTTTTTATTTTAACAATTACCCCACAAACTGTCTAATTTGTAAAAAGAGTGTGAAAAGGGAAGTGAGACGTAAGGTAAGAAAGCAAAATTGCAAAACTTTAAAAAAAAGATAAAGATCTGACACCAACAAAAGTCGGGCTCCTTTGAGGATATTTTTTCATCAGTATTGAATAGATTCTATAGGGCTTCTATTTACTTCGTCTGACTCAGACTTTAAGCCTGTTGAAAGAAAAATAGAGCTATTCATTTTCAACTGCAACATAAATGTGAGTTTTAGAGTTAATAATCTAATTATATGAGAATTAATTTAATATTTCCAGTCAGTTCATATGAGAACATTAACAAAGGAACAAGCAGTGCAGTGGTAATGATGCATAATAAATAGCACCTAATCTTTAGTCTAATGCTGTCCCCTATTAATTGGTGTTAAATAATAATAATAATAATAATACAGGGAGAAAGCTAAATTCTGGTTGGTGCAATGTCCAAATAGGAAAGCTTTCTGGTGGTATTAAAAGATTTATGCTGAAATACTTTTACAAACTAGCACAGTACTGCAAGGCCACAGATTTTGAGGAAAGTAGCACTGGATGAACCAACAATTTAGGCCAAAAGAGGGAAAAAACACATTCAAAACACACATTAACTACAGTAGTAAAGTACTGACATTTAGCTGTCACTGAACTGTTATTTCACAGCATAGCTACTGTAATTTACATTTCCAGCTGAACACCAGAAGCCACAACAAACAACAATCAAAGCCTACACACAAAATAACTGAAATAAACACCCCTATACTTCTAAAGTAGTAATTTAACCAAATCTTTGAGCAAACCAAAGCAAAGATTGTGCAAAAATATGAAGCAGATTGTTTTTGTTTTTTTTTACCTAAAATGTATGAGAATAATACAGTTTCTGAATTTTCCCAATAATTAGTTACACTGTACTAGACTCACTGTCATCTCAGATCAGTTTTCATCCTAATTTGTAGTCATGACAGAGGATGTGACCTGGCAGCAGGCTCAAAGCGCTGACCCCGTCTCTGATCGAGTGGCAACACAAAAGAAACTGTTTGTTTTGGCCGAACAACTGTGGTACACCTGTGATCCAGGCCCATTATCAAACCAAACCTGTCCTCTTCCCTCTCTCGATAAATAACAGTCACCTTCATCTTTCACGCTGGGATAAAATGAGTTGAGCTCGCAAACATTGTGATAAGTCTCTTAAGTCCGGCCAAGTGTTAGAAGTCAGTGTCAAAGAGACAAGAAGGCAGTGCAGGTTCCCGGTTTGTGACCAGTCATGCTCATCTAACCTAATCTTATTGAGGCCTGTCTGCTTCACTTCACATGCTGAGCCACGTCTCAGGTGTTTCGTGGATGACATTGTGCTCCATATCCTAAAGAGCTGACAACAGAGCGCGTGGCAGTGGAAACTCGGAATGCATCACAATTACCCTGCCCCTGCCATCTGGGATGCGCTTCACTCAGTAAATGAGCGCACATTTTCATTCATGTATTTTTTTTTCTTGGAATGCAGTCCAAAGGGAATTGCCAGCAGGTCTGCAAAAGCAAAGGCACCAGTTCGTGCAATTTAATAGTCATTCATTCAGTGTATTCATACTGGAAATTCAATTATACTTCAATAAGCAAAACTTTCCAGGCTAGCTGACTTTCTTAATGGCAAAGCACCCCAGGTGAATTAGCCAGCTTGGCTAAAAAGAATCCTAAAATGACAAACACGACTCTTTCATTTATCTTCACACTTGATTTCCAATGTATTCATTTAGTACACAAAAGCTTTTAGTATGCATCTGCTGATATTTGTTAGTTAGTTAAAAAGAAACAGGAAGATTCACAAAATTAAATATACCACTTAAAGCTTGCCGCAGTATAAGCATTTTAAATAATGCTACTTAACATTTGGAATCTTATAAAATTTCATTTTAAAAAAATATCTTTAAATTCACATCCTGAATTAACGTGATGTGTGTGTTTTTTAAAATGCTGCAAAAGTCAAGGTCAGTGGCCCACTCCCCTACTTTTTAATGGATAAGGTACAGCGCGACAGACAGCATTGGAGGGGGGATGAGCGCAGAGATTCCCCCCTGATCTGAGGACAGCGTGCCAAGGCTAACTGAGCTGACAGCAACTAAAGCCGAGGCTCCCCACATGTGCTAATCTCCCAGATTTAAATGGGAACACAGCACACAGCGCAGAGCACAGAGCAGGGCAAGCCGGTCTGATCCATGACCGTATGTCTGAGCACACGCGCGAGCACACGGCCAACACACACATGCAGCATTTCTTCAAAACAGTCGTTCACAGACTCTTTTTCCAGAGGCATGTAGCAGCGAGGCAGGGAAACAGAAACAAAGACAAGCTTGCGAAAAGCAGCGGAGGACTTTGCAGCATGACTGTTACGATGCTAACTTCAGATTGCAGCCACTTACAGAGCTAGAAAGCGAGAGGAATGAGAGCAATAGAGACAGCATGAGAGACAGTAAGAGGAGAGAGTTAGAGAGAGAGTATTCCCTTTATTTCTTCATGAGGGAAGACTGGGAACCAGCAAGAAGCAGGGAAACCATGACAACCAGACAGCCAACCTTGGCAACCAACCCGGTGTTCTCACAGTCAGAGCCAGACAGGCAGCTCAGCAAGGGTTAATCTGAACTGGGAGAGGAGAGAGAGAGAGAGAGCGCGAAAGAAAGAGAGGCTGGCTGATTAAGACAACTGCTGTGCGCACAGACGTTTAATACATTATAGTGTCTCCTAAATGCTCCAAGTTAACACAGAACAAAAGATGTGGCAGCTGACTTGACTGACTGAAAAGCTGACTGGCAGCATCAAACATTCACAGAGACTGCGGCTGGTAGAAGGATGTTTAAAAGCCGAACAAGAGGCATGTTTTACTGAACAGTGACTTTGTTTGAACAGTGCAAACAAAATCAAGTATAAATGTAACAGTTTTTGCACCGTGAAAAGAAAAATGGTACGTTTCTGCTCGCATTCTCAGTGCTGCGTTGCAAAACTAGCAGTGTGAAATTTGAAATAGTGCGAGACGATAACACATTACACGAAACACAGAAGCTGAGCAGAAGTGGGGACCTCAGTGATGGAGAGAAAGATATGGACAGAGTGAACAGATATTGTTTGCGTGGGTGTGTATGTGGCCCGCTGTAACTCAGGGAAAACAGACCGTAGCATCACGTCGCCCTAACCTGATTCTCCATGCTATGTAATGTAACAGAGATGTAGTGACAGCACATGCACTGAGTTAGGTTGAAAACCAAATAGGATGTGATGGGGCCTGTCCAAAAAATACACACAATAAATAAACACCCTCATTCATGATCAGCCACAGAGACTATTCCAGCACTCCCGCTCTTTATTCACTGTCCTCCCATTTAAAGACTGAACCCTTTCCTGGCCTGGAGGTCAGCAATAGAGAGATGAAAATCAGGGAGGAGGGGAGAATAATGAAGAGA
Organism: Diplotaxodon limnothrissa; assembly: GCF_057381915.1. Lineage (NCBI taxonomy): Eukaryota > Metazoa > Chordata > Actinopteri > Cichliformes > Cichlidae > Diplotaxodon > Diplotaxodon limnothrissa. The sequence goes on from NC_140602.1 coordinate 6,217,375, forward strand.
ATGATCGATACTTTGCCTTAATTAATAACCTCCACTTCAGTCAGAACATTCACCACAGCTTCATGCTCTCTCGGTTCAAGGTTCCTCCTTCCCTTTGCCCCCCCTGCACCAGTTCTCCACCTCTTTCCTTGTCATTAATCTCTGAAAATCGTTGGCTACATACATTCCTCCCAATCGATGCAATTCCACTGAGGTCTTGTCTGATTTACCACATGGCTGAATCCCTGTATGAATCTTGACTGGCCATGGGGAAGAGGGACAGAGAGGGAACGAGATGGAGCGAGGGAGATGAGAAGAGAGGGACATTAAATGACAGAGACCATCATCATTATATAACGTCAGCCAACGATGCAGACTGTGAAAAGACTACATTCTTGGTTTGAGTTACTTAAAGAACCCATAAAAATGACCAGAACATTGAAGCAACAGCCTAAATACACATTAAATATATATTTTTATCCAAAATATAACAACCTAGGCGAGACACGCACACATCTCCCATTATTTCAGATACATTTCAATACAGAGAGAGCAGGGCTTCAGCTTTAGCTAGACAGCCAAACGGCTGAGACCGAGGAAGCTTGCCTTCCTGCTCTACAGCTCTGATCCAGCATCCTAACATGAGGTGCTATCCAGCTGGGAGCAACAGAGTACAGCTTTTGGGTCAGGGCTTCTCTGACCTGAATCTTTGAACAGGCCCCTTGAAACATGGGCCTATCATCGCAGCCTTTCATTTATTTCCCCTCACTCACCAATTTTAGGTCAAACCTGGCATCTTTTTCTGGGTAATCTTGTGAACACGGGGGAGTAAGAGAGTTGTGTTTGAGCTTTTTGTGTTTCTTTTTTTTTTTTTTAAATGGCAAGGAGGCTATAGATCACCTGTAGTACGATCACCTGTTCGATTCACAAGACGCACACGTGTAAGCACCCAAATGCATTTCACTTTTGTGGATTTGCCAAGTGGCTTTTCATTGGCAGCATTGAACGAACATGTCCTAGTCACTTGTCATCATCAGGAATATCATGTGTTGTGAAACAGTATGGATCTATTTCACCTGACAGGAAATCTTTGGGAGTGGCCGATGAACTAAATCACCGGCTTACTAGCTATCAATCAATGCAGAATTAACGGTTGTGCATCACCATTGCACCAGGCTCCAAAAACAATCTGGGTAATGTATACATGGATGGATTTTCCTCCATCGTTCATACACAAAGATGCACAAACACAACCCAATACTGCAAATAGTGAAATCGGCAGTTGGAGTTAGAAACCAGCCGGCCCTTTGCCGACTCTAAAACAGCGAGACCAGCTAGATGCTGGCTCCAATGCCTGGTAGGCACAGGAAACCCAAAACAAGAACTCTCCAGCATATAGATAAAAGCAGAGAGACCTAAAGAGAGAAAGAGAACGCAAGACACAACATCACGCAGAGCTTTTTATCAGCTGAGCAGTCAATATGAAAGTCACTGAAGCACAAATGATTTCACTCTCTAAACGTCAACCAAAGGAATCAAGGAGCCTACACATCAACCTCCATCGCTTAGCCTGTCAATATCCAAGTCTAGCATGAAAAAACAAAAAACAAAAAACAAAACTGGGATTTACGCTGGATTAGCATGCAGTGTTTTCCAGACAATAGGCCTCTATTTCACTAATCAACAGCCTTCAGGAACAAAGTAAAGGCAAAGCAAGGCAGTGTTTTCCAAAGCATTAAGGAACAGAGCGGTGATTCAGCCTGTGTTAAGTCAGTGCACTGGCAAAAACACAAATTAAACATATTCAGCTTTGTCAAACAAAGCTACACGATTTTGAAATGCAAGAAGGCTGTGACTGCAAATCCCAGCGTGATGGAGACATTCAAGTTCTACATTTTAATAAGGGTTTTAATAAGTGCTACCTCAGTCTCTAGGCCATCGTGACACAGATTAGAGCCTCGTGAAGCTAATATAGGATATAATACAGCCTAACAGTGCATGGAGTTCAACTTAGTGTTTGACAGAAAGTAAAGCTGAATGGGAATTCTGAGAGAGTAAATGTACACATATACCAAATACAAATCCAGAATCCACAATGCAAATGTTCCACCTTCTGCATCTATTGTATGTTTCTTGCCCTCATCCTGTCATCCCATGGCTACCAGAGCTGTTCATAGGATGTTTTAGGGAAGAAATCTAGTGAAAGTTGTGAAACACAGCTTCTCAGATCCTCCATAGATGCTAAAATGAGACCAGTTCGGCCCTGTAGCTAACTGCAAAGACACCACCGTGTTAGCCAAAACTTTTAGCCATTAAGAGCACGTTTTGTGTTGGGGTAAACAACACACATGTAAATAAAGGCTGAGAAAGTCCAACTGAGAAGTAGCTTCAGTCAAGTTTATATCATGCATAATGATACAATCATTAGCCATGTGTCCATGTTGTGCATGCTAATTAGCCACGTGGAGGTGCTCAGGATGTTAATCCGGTGAGCACTGTGGTGTTTAAATATTCTTCAAGTAAAGGGTGAACTAGAGTTGCATCAGGATAACAGGGTTTGTCTGTCTGTCATGATCAAATCATGGTGAAATCAAAACAAATGAGTTTTTCCTTAGTCTTCCCACCACCTTCCAGAATGAACTAAATCTTGGATTTTAGGCTCATTGACTACATAGAACCGTAGACAGTGCACTGGGCAGGTTGGGCCAAAACCTGGATTCCATACTTTTGATGCTTCAGCCCCGATAAGAACACTCAATATTTCAAGACTGCTTCAGGCCCCATCTTACACCTGACAAAGAAATCGTCATATGGTCTACAAGTACTGAGTAAACACGCTTGCTCTTCTGTGACAAGGGAATATATAGAATATGCATCCCACTATTTGTACTGCATCACTGCAAAAGAGTATATGTGACTTGTTGTATGCAAGCTGCACAGTAACATGAAGGTGGAGTTTGAAAGCCAGAGTGGGACAGGAGTTAGAATGCTACCTTTGGGCCACGTGAACGTGTGAGTAAGAGCTGACGGGGCTTTGGCTGTGTAGAGGATTAGATCAGAAAGCCAACCAGAATTACTGAGGTGGCCATGTGTGTGTGTTTATGTGTATATGTCAGGACAGGGCCTAATCACTTAATGAACATGGAAAAGCACAACTCCTCTGAGCAGGATCGCCAGATCTACCAGAGGGCTTCCGCTTTCTCCCCTCCAATAATACCAGCAAACTATAGCCTGGGAAAGCTCACAGAGGACTTTGCTAATTGGACAGTCTCAGCTGTCACTTGCGGTTAAGACCAGCCCATTGGGTGCACTCAGTTGCCAGGCCAACCCTTTCCGTGGGGCCTGGGAAAAAGATCTGACAGATTAACAAATGGTAAATGGGAGAATGGGATATTAGGCAGTGTCATTAATCTGAATAGGTTTGGCGTGGACTAGCACCACAGATGCCAATAACCAAATGAATTTTCTAACAGAGAACATGGACAAACACATAACGCTGGGCCTGGTTATTTCAGTGCATATGAGCCCCGAGATGTAATTGAAAAACCAGAGCAAAAGCATTCAAACTAAATGACTGTTATTCAATTAGAAAAACCTGTCTGACTGAAAAATGTTTTAAAAAGTAAAAACCTTTTGATAAATTCAGCCCAAGTAAGTTTGATAAAAGTTATACCTTGCAAGCTGACCTGTAACTTGCATACTCCATACTAGACTTCAGAGGAGAGTACGAAACGTTCATCGAAATCTGCCCCAGCATTCACATGAATACACACTGTGCCATAGATTACAGAGACAACATATGATTAAATATCCAGCCATGGAACCAGCTCTGCACCATCATAAACACACATTAGGGACTCCTGAGAGCTATTTAAAAGTGAGTGAGGGGTTCCTGTAAACACAAATGATAAAATAGATAGGTGTCAGGAGGATGTGAATACTGCGTGTATTATTAGGTTGTTTTAAAAATCAACTGCTGCATAAACTTTAACTACGACTAATAGATCATATGGAAATCATTATGCATCGCACTGTGCTGGTTAACTAACTTTTATTGAATCCACCTGTGGGCGTCATGGTGCGAAACATGACTCGTTCAAATATCTTCTACAGTTAAAGAGGGATTATGAAGACGTGCTCCCTCCCCCCTCAGACCCACTAATGAACAGTGAGCGCTGGTCAGGTGACTAAGTGGTCATTTTAAGAAAGCATACTGTCTGAGAGCGCGCACAAACATTTGCACATACACACAGGGTTGCTCAGCATGACCAGCTGGACGGGCTAGGGGAACTAACGCCTATTGTAGCCATTTTAGACAACAGATGGGAAGAAAAATCTACAGAGAGATAGTGAAAGAGCAGAAGAAAAAGTCCCACTGCCTCTCTCATTCTAAGTGCTGCTGAGCTTACAGAGCATGCTGCATCACTCCTGCTATTTCTGCCTACACAGGGCTGTGCCTGCCTCTCCTTTCACATGGCTCCACTGGCTGCATGTACTTGATGGCAGAGGATTCTCACCGTTCAACAGGGGGACGTACTGGACAGTGATGTGCTACTGGCTTGTGGGCTACTCATCACCTAGCGTGAAATATTATGGAATCGAGACCTGCTGATTGGAGAGAGCATGTGCCATGCAACTTTAGAAACTGCAGTGTCATTGCTGTCTAGGCTCAGATAAAGCATGTGACTCTTATAGGAAGCCCAGTCGCATCTCCTGGCTGGGGGTGTATGAATATACATCAGCGTGGCTCTTATTTCCCAGCTCTGTGAACAGCTCATCTGTCAAGGTGGGACATGTTACTCCGTAACGGAGGAAACCCACGTATTGCAGCCAGAGCCTATAGGAGAAACGCCTGCCTCCCCCATGCGTGCCTGCGGACTAAGAATAGATCAATGTATCAGGCAAATCGGGATTAACGGGCGTTGTGCTCCAATCACAGAGCACACACACACACACACACACACACACGCACACACATACAAACAGGGGAGCCAAAACACAAAAAGTTCATTTTCATTGCCCATCACACTGTCATCATTTCTGCTGCTGAACGGCTTCCACGCTGCTGCTCCTTAATTCACACACACACAGTCCAACGCCAACGCACAGCCAATAAAACAATGTAAAGCAACATCCTGTGTGAACAATGATTATGTCAGACCGCTGGCGAAACAACCCTCCAAATTCCCCACAAGGCTGGGCAGGTGTTTGTAACTAAGCGGTTAGTTATTTATCACCTGCAGACACCCAGCCGGCCAAATTTCAACTCGCTGCGGAGCGCTCCGAAAATAAATTGTGCAATTAGAGAGGATGCCGCGAGCAAGCTGTCCCAACTAACCTGTCTGTCCTTTTCCGAGCGTCTTCTCCAAACGGTAAGGTCCCACGTAATTGGCGTGTTGGGCACCGCTGTTGTCTTTACCGGATGATGACATGTCGAATCTGTGTGAAAATTAGACACTTTATAATAAAGCGCAGACAATTAAAGAGTCCTGGCAGGAGGTCCAAGCCGCCGTTGTCTTTCTTTTAACTCCACAGCCTCTCGTCTTCCTCTCGCTCTCTGACTCTTTTCCCTACCTCACTCGCTGTTAGAGGAGGTGAGGCTCTCTTTTCTGTCCTCTTTTCTCCTATCGCTGCAGACGAGCCGCAAGTGCCTTGAATATCATTGTGGGTGAAAGCTGCGCTGCCGCTGTGCGTCTGTGGGAGGTGCTGCCGAGTACTCGTGGATGATTGACAGTCGATACAACCAACCAGAGCACCGGATCCCCTCCTCTGCCGCCCCGTTTCTTGTTGCTGGAGGATTTTTGCTTTTTCTAGAAGAGCTGCAGGTTGTGATCTTAAAGAGTTTAATCCCGAATGAACAGTTCATTAAAAGCAAGGTAAGTGCCTAATAGCATGTAAAGCATAAGCCGCAAAATTTAAATGCCCCCGTGAATGTGCCCATCAACTGAAGTCTTTTTAAAAAATAAGAAATATAATGTAAATCTTCAACTTACGCCCAAGATTTACATCTACTGTTAAGGAGCTTCTCTGATCAAGTTCATTTGAAATTCTTCAAATATTTGTATGTTTACTCTCTGTCGTGCAATAAAAACCCTTTATCCATGATTATTCAAATATGTCTCACTTTCATTCAAATACTCCACTCAAGTATGCAAATATGCTGAAAAGAAAAGCTTAAAAAACTGATTTCAAGTTTTCTCCTTACAGGTCACAAAAGGTCACTTGCACCCGCACATCTTAAATTCAGATTTATGGTAAGCACCGAGAAGCTTTTCACCTTAGGCAGATGAATGAGATCATTTTTGCTATCTACAAAAGGAAGCTGAAATATCCAAGTGAAATAAAAATTAGCGAAAGAATTGTACCCTGTTGTGTTTTATGGTTTCTCACAGGCAAACCCGTGCAAGCAGTACACCGGTGTTATATTAAAGCTAGACATAAATTCATTTGGGGTCATTCAAACACAAATTTATTTATGAATTTGCACCATGTGAGCATAATGTGGGGGGAAAAAATCCATAAAACAAGATTTTAGGGCTGACTTATGAGGTTCAAATTCCCTAATGACACTGAAATTAATCAAAATAACAAAAGCAGTTGTGACTCTGGTTCTTGCAGGGTCTGAAGTCCTGAGACTGTTACACATTTGCCTTTCCCAGTCTTGTCGACAATAAAGACTGAACGAAAATGAAATGCCAAAGCTACACCGCAGTTAGTCCAAACGGCATCTCTCATGAGAAAGCGTTACAGCGCTGATAAATATTTATACTGACTTTATTAACTGAGGACCTATTAATGCAGCTAAAACCACAATGTAGGAGTTTCTTGTCTCTACCTCCCCTTCTTCCCTTTCTTTCAGTGTCCTTTCTCTCCTTTTATGCTCCTCTGTCTCTCGCAAGCGCGCATACACGCCACGCAACACACACCCACACAGCGAGTCGAGTGTGTGCAGCAGTGGGAGAGTGTGTTGGCCCTGTGATTCATTTCACACCCCACTGGTCTGAGACCTGTGACTGTGGCTCTGGCCTCTGTCTGTTCCTCACACCCTGAGAGAGTACAGGTGTCAGGGGACACATGCAGGAGAAACACACGCACATATATTCATGCACACGCACAAACACAACCGTGACCTCTAGTTACTTTTTTTCCTTTTCCTTTTTTTTTTTGAACAAAACAAGGTTGAGGAGGCTGCTGAAATATTTAAGCAGCAAGAATTGCATCAACACCACACTGGAGGTTACTTCAAAGATGAGGATATTCCAGAAAGATTCACAGGCTTTCCTCTGAATATGCTCAATAATGCAGACTCTACTGAATCATGGTCACTGCATTTCAATTATTGACTCAATAAGAAATTAAACTGTTACGCTGCTGCATCTTTGTGCATGTTTGCATGAATTTGACCATAAAACAGACCTTTTATGCTGTATTTTTATATCCTCTTACAAGATGGATGCTTGTATTAAACATAGGCAAAATTTCAAACAGTGAGGTCAGCAGATTTGCAAGTAACTCTCTGAGTAAAAAGCTCAGGCCTCGGACTGCTGCAACCACTCAGTTTCAGTTAGTTTTTTCTTAGTTTTGCATTATGTCAGTTGTAGGTTACATCCTTAACATGGTCACGTTAGGTACACAGCTCAGGCACACAGCTCAGGAACCCCTCCGCTGCTGTTCAGACTCTCTGGAAGGACCAGCCGGTCAGAGAAAAGTTGACTTAAATGGAGGGGGAAGGTTGCAACCGCACCGAAACCCAGTGCAAGACAAACAAGCATTATTTTAAACTGTAAATCATGCAAAGCTACTTTAGTAGAGTGATAGTCAAAACATGGAATGGGAAATGAGCAGAACAGTCCTCTTTAATCTTTTCTCAGATTACTTAAAAAAAAACAACTTTAGAAGCAGGTACAAGCCAAATAAGGAAATAATATTTTTCATGTTATCAATTCCACATATAGGAGAAAAAAAAGTTTTGCAACTGGCAAATTATTCCTCCTCACTTTCAATTCATGAGGCCAAGTTTACAGTCTGCACATGCCCCAGTTTAGTGCCTTTGAGGTCTATGTTGAGAATGTGTGCTGTATCCCCTGATGCCCTTCAACGCACTGGGAGCTAGGTTTGTGTGAGGAGGTGTGACCCAGAGTGTCACCCACGTGACCGCGCGGCACCAGGTGGACAGGGTATGTGATGTCAGCGCCAGGTGGGCTCCGTTTCAATAATGCATCATGCCCAGCACTAGCAGGCGCAACACTTTGAAGTGTTCCAGAAACATCTGTAGCCTGAGTTTTTAATCACCTTGCCTGTACCTCCCTGCTTCCTATCAATCCATCTCCACTCCTTCACAGCCCACACCCCCACGCCCACCCCCTTTCTCTGCACACAAATTAACGAGGAGCCTTCTTAGTTCGTGTGCGAATGTGTTTATGTGCATTATTTACATGCGTTAACACACACAGAGCCACCAAGCTGCAAAATCCAATCAGAAGGATAAACAAAATTCAGAAAGAGCTTCTTGTCTTCTGGATGTTTGCTGAATATTCAGTGGAGCAAGAATTATCAAAGAGTTGTGTTAGATAACACAAATTTACCAACGGCCAAAAAGCAATCGGCTGCAATTGGAGCCTCCAACACTCCACAGCATGAGCATACTAATAGTGTGTTGCCAAACAAAGAAACAATTCTGAAATTAAGATATAAAAATGCCTAAGAAAGGTGTAAGATCTCTTTAACAGAAATTATCAGGTTTGATGTTTGATACATCTCTCTCTCTCTCTCTGTCTGCTTTGCAGAAATGTGATGAAAGACGAGGTGTGCCAGAGAGTAAAACACAGAGGGAGGGAGAGAGATGGATATAGAGAGAGAGAGGTTTACTAAAAAGTGCAACATATTTGATGTGCGGCAAGAGTCCAATAACCTCTGGACGTGACAGGAAGCCCAGACTGCATAATTACTTCACCATACTACCATGTAATGAATAGCTTTATAGGAGAGTCTGACCAAATCAAGAGGGGGCCATAAACACATTAACTCATACCGAATGTGTGCACATAGGAAATCCCTCGCCAACACACAAATTCACTCTCTTGTTGTAGTGTAGCGTTTCCAGCCAGAAACAACTGCCACACAAGCACAAACACATATGTGTGAACTTGCAGCCCTTCAGGGTTGTACAAACTGGTTATTGCCAGCTAGCTGCATGTCAGAAGCTGTTGGTTGCTACTGGACTGGCCTGATTAATTAGAGTGTCATCCACATACAGAGACTATTAGCGATCATCTGCAAACATTACAAAACTGGGGAGAAGAGAGATTAATGAAAGGGCAGTGAAGGTGAACCAAAAACCAAGCACCCAAGGGGAAATAATACAGAATACTCTCTCCACGTCTCAAGCAGATCTCCACCCAAGGACTTCTATAGTGAGGTTTTCATTTCCACACCTTACGTGCAGGTTTGTGGGCATATACGTGCTTTTGTCTGCTCAGGTTCACACAAAAAAAGGTGAATAAAAGGACAAAAGTTAACAGAAGCAGGGTAACTATATACTCAAGAAAGGCTGATAGCTTTGAGAATAACACAAAAAGGCTGGTTACATGTTCACAGCAGGATCACATTGCACGGTCACATGTACATATCTGGGGATAAAATATCATAATTATCAAGAGGCTAGAGGAGATTTGTCCACATCTCAGAGGGTGTAAGATGACTTTAAAATGTGGGACACATGAGCCATATATATATATATATATATATATATATATATATATATATATATATATATATATATATGCAAATGACTGGTATCACACACATTGATTGAAAAACACACCCATACACAATCACACACAGACATATGCTCCTCCATCCAGCATGTTCATGTACCATGATCAGTGGTCAGCTGGTGTTCATTTCAAATGTCACCACAGTATGTTAGTTGTACACTGACATGCCCGGGAGTGGAGCCGTGGAGGGAATATTCTCCACAGGGAATAAGCCTCTCTGTTTCACTGTCACACCTCTGCAGTTCCACTGCCCCCTGCTGGTTAAAAAATAATAATAATAATTTACATTCTACCACTAGCAGCACCTCTTTAACATCCATCTTCACAATGTTCTAATAATAGGATAAGGAAATGCTGATCGCCCCGTTTTAGTTATGACAATAGACACATTTATACAATTTTTTAAACATTTCCAGACAAAATCTTGGCAGAATAAGTGACGCTCTGTCTCAGATTTTCTCGGCTCTCACACAGTCTCACACATCTCATCTTTCTTCACTGACATCATGAAATCACAACCACACTCATCTGACCCAGTTTGCTTCTGTTTCTCCTCTGTGGTGCTGCAGCCTTTAAGCCCTCAACACTTCAGTTAACAGAGAAATATGCTAGAATTAAGGTGTGCTGCTCTTTCCTATTGTGACTCATGAGAGAGATGATTACATTTTCAATATCAAACAGAAAAGAAACCTTCAATCAAGCCCTATTTTTTTCTTCAATTTTAGAATTAAATACAAAATTTAAGCGGGGGCTGCGACCAATGGTGTTATCTATGAAGGCATGGAGAAATACCTCAGTTTTAAGCACACAACTGCATGCTGCTAGCTACTTGTGCCTTTACAAACATGCTCAGACACAAAGCAGGCATTTCCTCTTTAATCATAGCTTTTTGCCATTACGAAGAATGTAACTGCAGTATTAGAAGCAAACTGTTAGTAATCATGTAGAGGGTTTGGCTGTGCCGTTGGATAATTAGGTTGGCTGTGTGCGCCTCGCTAATCACAGGGACATTTAATGGAAGCGTGGGGTGAAGGACTAAAACAACTACATCTAACCGTAATAAACTTACTGATCATTGATTTAGCGTGCACAAACCCTCTTCCACACTGTCAGTTTGAGTTTAAAGTACAAACACATATAAGTACAGGAATGTTTTCTTCAGCAATTAAGATATTGGAAGCAATGGTTACAAGTTGACACTGTTTCTCCACAGTTTTCAGTGCCTGTGTTGGAGATGTTAGAGTGTCCGTATGAAGTGCAGATAGTTACTTAAAAGCATTTTTCTTTACTCTTTTTCTGCTTAACCCTTTAGAAAGTCCTCTTACATGCTGTTTCACCTTTTTATAAAGTTCTTATCAGAAAAAGGAAAACAGACACTTTTAAATTCTTGAACATGTGCCAATATTATTTAGTCTGGACTTAAAGCAGCTGCATGTGGAGCTGGCAACACGGGTGACCTTTCTCTGTTAGCTGAGTAACCTTGAAAATGACTCACACACACATACTGAAGCAAGCTTCACTCTCTAGCCAATTTGAAATCTGCTTCTGGCAATGTCATTCTCGCTAGCCTTGTGAACCTGGCTACGTGTGCCAGTTACATGATCTAATGGTCTTACTTAAAATAAAAACAAACTTTAACCTCATGTATCATGTACATTGAATACAGCCTCATTATTCATCACTCCCTAAGCCTGACTACTGATCTTTTCACAGTCAACTTGATTGCTCTCAATACGACACAATTTTGTGTCCTATTCTTGTGGTACATCGAAGAGAGTGGAGCATTAAACGTGACGTGTCTCCTCCAAACAAATTTTAGGAGGAGACATTTAAGGAATCGTCTTATGTTAACATGTTACCTGTCGTAGAATTATTGAAAGAATAATATAGGCAAAAACTTACAGAGAGATGAGGCTTTTTTGTACCTCTTTTTCCAACAGTGGCAGATCGCTGCGCTGGCAGTGGTGATACAATGTAATCCCTACGAACATCACATATTCATGTATTTGGACCAAGGCAAATACAGTAAGACCAAAAGTTTATGTAATTTTGTTTCTGTGCACCACCACAGTGGATTTTAAACATGTGATTGGAGTGAAGCCTTTTAGCTTTAACTCAAGAGGTTTGGAAAATATACTGTATTAACTGTTTAAGAATTAGAGGCATTTTCATACATATTCCCTTATTTTCCGAGGCTCAAAACACTGAACACTTTGGCCAAGCAAGGCTGGTCCCCTTATTATTCAATGACATGTTAAGAATACAAAAGACCTGGAGTTGATTGAACTTGAATTTAGTAGATTTTCACTTGCACTCTCCATATTCCAAAAGACAATGTTGCAAGTGGAGAAGGCATCATTAGACTTAAATAATAAAATAAAGCAAATTTAAATATATCTTTGGGTATGAAAAATCAACAACAGTGCATTCTCAAAAAGGGGAAAGCTCTAGCCAGTTCAACACAAAAATGTCTGAAAGATCATGGTGGACAACTGAAGTGGAAGGCTGGTCCTTGTTTATACTCAAGAACATGAACACCAGATTAGATTTTGCCAGAAAACATCTAAAAGACTGTGCACAGCTCTGAAAAACAACCAAGATTAACTCTTACCAGAATAATGGAAATAGAAAAATATGGAGAAGGAGAGAAACAATTCATAATCCAAAGCATAGCACATCATCTGTCAAACATTGTTGAGGCAATGTTACGGCAGGGCCAGTGGAACTGGGTCACTAGTGTTTATTGATGATGTGACTGCTGCTGGAGGAAGTAGGGGGAATTCTGAAGTGTACAGAGCTATATTCTCTGCTCAGATTCAGCCTAATGTAGCAAAACTGATCACATGGCATTTCACAGGGCAAATGGCTAATGACCCAACACATACTGCAAAAACAACCCAAGACTTTATCGAGGCAAAGAAATTGGATAATCTTCAAGGGCCAAGTCAGTCACCTGATCTCACCCAATAGAGCATGTTTTTCCATTACTGAAGACAAAAACGAAGGCAGAGACCCACAAACAAGCAGCCAATAAAGGAAACTAAGATACAGGTCTAGCAGAGCAGGCAGGGAGGAAATGCAGGTGATGGTGGTCCATGCCTTCTACAGTAATACTTACAGTATATTTAACATTATATTAGTTTGTCTAATTACTTTGGAACCTCAGAAAATCTGGATTAATGAAATACTTTAGTGAAATCCCTTGAATTTAAGATGAAAAACGTGCACTTTAAGCACATCTTGAATGGTTGACTCTAAAAATAATAGTCAGCTTATCCAAAACTAGCAAGCTCTCTATAAACATGTCCAATACTAAGTAGTATTACAAAGAAAGTAATAGGAATTGTCACGTGTATAACCACTTCTACCACCATCTTCTGCCGCTATGATAAAAAGGGCAGAGAAGTTAATCTGAAAATGACAGCTAGAACGTACAGTACATGTTCATGTGAAGAAGTGTTCAGAGGAACATGAACAGGGCCATGCTTCAAAGAATGTACAGTAGGCGCGTGTGTCTCAGTGGAGGTGTGACAGTATAATGTCCTGTTGAACAACACCTTCCTGGGCAAGGTCACATGACCTCTTTGTGGCAGCACCAGTAAAAGTGATTAGAAGAGCTAAGCTTCTCCTGCACCCCAATAAATCTTTCTCTAGCTTTCACTGCTTTTAATTGCCTGCAGGTCAAGCTGCAGAGTTCAAGTGGCCCACGCTTCTACAGAGAGCAGTAAAACCCTACTAATCATCCAATAAACAGAGGTGCCATTATATCAAATACTCAATGGCTTCTTGGTGTCTGCTATTGTGCTACTTAGCAGAACCCAGTGAGAATTTGTAGATGTGCCATTTAAATGTTTGTGCTTCAGTAAACACTCTTTTTTTTCTATTATTTTTTGTTACTGTAGGTACTCCATCACAACATCACAAACATTGAGGTACCCCATTTGCAGTTAGCATAACTAGTTTAAATTACCAGAGGGTAAATCAGTGCATTAATCACCAGTCAAAGCTAAGCTGCTTAGCCTCAATGCTTTGTTCTACACTTATGCCATTACCAAGTAATTGTTTCTTAGTTTTCACTGGATTTATATGTCAATAACATAAAATTGCCTGCATAATATCTGAAAGACTATCATTGTTTTACTAATACAAAAACACAAAAACATACTGTTGCTACTTCAGGAAGACTGCTAAACATGCAGCACCTTTGATAGTAACTGTGCATACAGTAACATTTAGTACGCCTTCAAATACATGGCTTTGGATCATAGATTATACGTATGACACAAGCAACTATAGCTTCAAAGTCACACTACTGTAAGTTGCCGCTTCCTTTGTCTTTGTGGGAGGCTGTGGCTGAGAGGCTGAGAGGCTGTGGAATGGAGGTGGGCTGCAGAGATGGATGGAGAGCGGGAAGGAGGCGACAGACGTGGGCGATGCAGGGGTGGCTCGGGCTGTCGGGAGCGGGCAACGGTGGCAGATGTATTACCAGCGACATCTCCATCCCTGCTGACGCTGGACTCTCGCTGTCTCGCACACACACAAACACATGTGTCTAAGTTGATTGAGGCCAGCAGTTTGGCTCCACACCAGGCACAGAGGGTAATGACTGTCACCCTTTTTCTCCATCAGCCCCCTACCTTTATCATCACACACGCATAGTCACACATGTGCATACAGATACGCAGAGTATAGCTACTGCTCTCTCCTACTTTCGCCTTTACTCTCCTGCTCTCTGAAATGTCATGCTGGCAGGGGGTTGTGTGGGGCTCCTCTGGAGAGCAATAAAAGCTGATTGGAGTTAAAACAGTTGGTCAGGCCTTCCCGCCCCAGCATCTGTTGGATTACAGTCAGCCAACCTGTCATCTGTGAAATGAAGGCTAGTATGGGAGGAGAGGGGAAAGGCCACATGGGGGGGACAGACAGACAGAGCAAGAGATATAGAAGGATGCGTGAGACAGGATGAGGGTGCTTTAACAGATGCTCTGGTGTGAATGACTATGTGAAAAAGACTCACTTGGACCCGGTTTACTCAAGATAAGTAAGGAGAAACACAAGGAGCTCTGAGGCAAGAAACAGTGATGGGTGGAGGGGTCAGATGGAGGGACGGACAGACAAACTTGACCTTTAGATGAATCACATCATCTCTCCGTCCTCATGTATCACTGCCTCTTAGCACTGGAGGGGACGAGCAATCCCTTTGACCCCCCACCCCCCCTTCTCTTTATTCCTCCATCTCACCCCTCTCTCCGTCACCGGCTGCTGCACCCACCCATTGCCTCCACCTGCTACGTCCCCCCTGAGGGAATCATTTTCACTCTAACAACTTCAATTAACCTTAACCATTCATGCACGCAAGCGCACACACTTACACACACACCACCTAGACCATGCCTGCACACATACATCTCCCTTCCAATATCAATCACAGGTGTTAAGGTCACCGGACTGGGAGGCAGAAGCTTCACATAGCATCTCCAGTGACATATAAAAGAATGTGAGGCTACCTGCTGCAGTCTACCATGCATGTGCGCACGCTGTCTTTAAACAGTGGCACAGTTGTAAGTCCTACGAAATAATTAGAGATTGGAGAGCAACGGGAAATGTATTCAGTTTCAGGCTTGAAATCTAAATTGAATGTCTTTTATTTTGTGTTCTCGAAATAACTTTCTGAGGTCACAACTGGAGCTGCCTCACAGTTACAGAAGACCAACATGGCAAACATTCAGACATAAAACACCATAGTTAATCAATATCTGCTGCCCTGTGACTGAATAAAACAGCAAATTAAAAAAAATAAAAATAATCAGAGGTCCGCTGGATCACTGTTTCTGAAGGAGGACTAATCTGCTGTATCCACACACAGTTCGCCAAGTTCACTTAAAGCAAATCTGGAACTGAAAGATTGGTGGGCTTTCCAGCAGCACAGCAGTAAACAGATTCCAAGGTCTCTGGTTTGGCATTAAAAGGAAGACTGTGCTCGCAAACGCATGAGTTTGTGCACATGCAGGTGTGTACATGCATGCACGTGAAAGCGTCTTTTTGCACATGCACAGAAAAACAGACTGGAAGGGGGGCAGGTTAAATTCATGCAGCTGTTGTTGAAGTCAGACTTGGCTGGTGTGTGAATGCCTGCAGGGGGAAAACTCATATCTATGCTTCCACTCGTTTTCATCATCATTTAGGTGCTCTATAACAATGCCAGCCTGCTGTTTAAGCTGTGATGTCCAAAAACGAACAAGTGCCAACATTGCAAATGAAGTGTTTTAATGTGTAATGATGGGAGAAAGGATGTCTTCAATCATAATGGTATACTTGGAGAATAAATGATATACCATATTGATTCTAAGCCCCTGTTTACCCAGCTGGTTTGCTGCACTCATGCTTTCATTAATAACTTTGCAACTGCACAGATGAGAATACAGCTTGCCTAGTCATGGCTTCAATTAGCACCTGAGAAGAACCTTGAGACTAGGACTGATTTCACATCTGATCATAATAATATGCCCTATGAAGGGATTAAAACCGCAGGCAAAAAACAAAGCGTGCTCAATTAAATATACTTGTAAAACACGTGTAAATGTATGCACAGACACACAACCTTTAATCCTGCACTAAAACACATGCAATCACTCTACAAA
This sequence comes from Diplotaxodon limnothrissa, assembly GCF_057381915.1. Lineage (NCBI taxonomy): Eukaryota > Metazoa > Chordata > Actinopteri > Cichliformes > Cichlidae > Diplotaxodon > Diplotaxodon limnothrissa. The sequence continues at coordinate 6,233,768 of NC_140602.1, forward strand.
TGCCACATCCTTTCCCACACCCAGCAGAGATCTCCCTGGGCTTATCAGTGCGTAATTGCTGTTGATTGGTGTATTATTGCTCTGGTTAATCTGCCTGTGGGTAGCTAATAAAGGAACTCCATCAGGGATGTTATCAGTCTTAGGCAGAAGGTGTGTGTGAAGCAAATTTGGAAGCAAGGAGAAGAAAGGAGAGGGAGCGCTGGGAGCTGGGAAGGAAGGAGAGATGTAAGAATGAGAACGATGCAACTTGATTGTGAGAAGAAAGGGAAAGAGGAGCGAGAGTGTTCGAGTCGTGCCGAAAGAAACCGAAGGACAAATGAGCAAAGGAAAACTATAAATTAGACTGTGTGCATCAGAGGTAAAATGAGGTAACACCAGTAAGCTGGATGTTGTTCTGCCAGAGTTCTGAGCATCAAGTGGCTCCCTGGAGAATCCTTTTATGATTGATGTGGCCTTATTTTCTCTGCCACAGTTCTATTTCTAAACACAGGCTGGAGGAGGAAGAGGAGGCTGTAGTGAGGTGATTAGATTCCTCTCCATTACTGGAGCAGCCTGAGACAGATATCACCCACAACAGACACCCCCCGGTCCCAACGCCCTGTGCAATAACTGTATGTTGGCAAATGATGCTTTGGTGAGAAAGGGGAAGCTAACATGACAAACTGGTGTCTTTTTATTCCACTGTGGGGCCCAGCAGTGACTCAATTTACACACTCTCTGGAGCACATTGAAAGTGACGGCGCATGATGGAGGCAAAGACAAGAAATTCAATAGCAAGGACAAGAAGAAGCTGCTTGGAGTCTGGGAAAGTTTGGAGTATATATATCGCTGCAGGCAAACTGAGAACATTAAACGCCAGGAGATGAAGCATGATTTCTCACACATCTAATGAAACTTAATCTGTTTTCAGCAGTGTCATATACTGTCTTTGCCATACACTGGATCACCTCAACACAATGTAGTGAAGTGTTTATTATTTTTAAAGTCACAGGCAGTGAGACTGAGCTTGTTGAATGTCAACAGCTGGTGCTACAGTTTAAGGAGAAACAGCCTGGGGTTCCTGGGATAATTTGTTACATCTGATTTGATACAGCAGGGTATATTGTTGCGCAGGAGTAGTTGATCTAAAATGTTTACCTAAAAACTGTGAAATACATCTCAGTCAACAAATTTTCTTCAGCTGTGCTGCACTAAGATAAAGTAGAAGACCCCTGTGGGTCTAAAACCACTACTCGTTGTGGACTCCTACTGAGCCACTAGACTAGAACTCAATGTGATGAATAATTCATAGCATAACGAGAGATTACCGCATAATTGCGAATGATTTAATTTCAGCGAGTTTGGCGCAGGATTTTGCTGGATGAAATAACTGTTTAGATGCTGCTTGCATTATAATCAAACCCGACTGGAAATGATTTCAATTTAAAGAGGAGGCTGAGTTAGTTTTGCTGCTTTTATAACAGCACCTCCTGCTGGTGAGCAGCTTGCATTGCATTAGGATTGATAAATGGACATGTAAAAGGTTATCAATGAAGAACATCAGTGAATGTGATAACTGTGGTAAAACCTGGGAGTAATAAATAAAGCAGCTTCCATCCACTCAGCCATTTTATTCCACTTATCCAATTCAGGGGCACGAGGGGGTGCTGGAGCATTTACCAGCTGTCAACGGGTAAGAGACAGGGCACACTCGTGACAGGATGCCAGTCTGTCGCAGGGCTAATACACAGAGACAAACAACCATTCATGCTCACACTCCCACCTACTGTCAATTTAGAGTCACTAATTATTCTAACGCCATGCATGTCTTTGGACTGTAGATGGGAAGCCCGGCACTCAAAGATGGCATATGCAGAGACAGGAAAAACATGCAAACTCAACACAGAAAGGTCCCAGACTCTATTCAAATCAAGGACCTTCTTTCTGTAAACGGTGATAACCACCACACCACTGTTTACAATTATATGCATTAAAATCTAAGTGTAATTGCATTTTTTACTTGATTTAATTTCATTCATTTAGGCTTTTAACAATATCCTCATTTATTAGACATCAATTTAATTGAAAAAAAAAAAAACAACCCACACAAAACATTATCACACAGTTCTCCCAGCCACATGCAATGGATTGTTTCATGAATGCACAATATACACAAAGCAGACACAACAGGAAGCAGATAACAATTCTATTAACTTTCTGACTATACTGTTTCATCGCTATTAAGCTCCAACTAGCTAACAGAAAAAAGAATAAGACTGTGGTAAAGGTGAGGTTTAGGAAATGTTATGTGAACAGCAGCAGTGGCAGCATGTGGCAGCGGCAGCTGCAACGGAGGTTTTCAGGGGTCAGCAGCCATGACTGCACAACAGTGAACTGTCTGCACTGTCTTAGACAGGCAATGTTCTAACAGATGCAGTGGATTTGTCAGTTGCACATCCATAATGTGAATCTTCTACTCCACCACATCCCAAAGGTGCTTTATTTGATCACTGACAACCCGGCCAGAATTCTGGCTCCCACAGACTGGCGGTCTGCTCATGGGGCAAACAGCTTACAGCCAATTAAACAATCAGTCAGTCAATCAATATCAGATACTCATGATCTCAGTTTGTTATGTGAATAAAGCGCACCCATCCACAGAATCAATTTCTTCCATTCCAACCTCTTCACCACCGTAGGCAAGACCAAAGGGCTGTCAAAGGAAGTCAGGGACAAGATTGTGGACCTGCACAAGGCTAGAATGGGCTACCGAACACCAGCAAGAAGCTTAGTGAGAAGTGTCAATATGATTATTCTAAAATAGAAGAAATATAAAATGACTATCAATTGTCCTTGGTCTGGAGTTCTATGCAAGATTGTTCCTCATGGTGGGAGGATGATTATGAGAAAGATGGTGGATCAGCACAAAACCACACAAGTAGAGCTTGTTACTGATCTGAAGGCAGTTGGGAGCACAAACACCACTGGTAACACACTACACCGCAACAGATGGAAAACTTGCAGCACCCACAACGTCTCCCTGCTCAAGAACCCACATGTACAGACCCATCATTAGTAGGGGTGCAACAATACACAAAATTCACGGTTCGGTTCGATACTTTGGTGTCACGGTTCGATATTTTTTCGATACAACAAAAATGTTCATGCCTTAATTTGTCATTTATTAAATTTTCACGGCACATTCCGCACCACATCTCTGTGCGTTCATCATTTGTTTGAAGCCAGCTCACCTCCTGCAACTACTTTTCCGAGAATACGTGCTTCTTTTGTGGTTCGGACTCCTTCTGACATTTCTTTGGAGGTGGAGGAACATCACAGTAATTGCTTAAAGGAGCTTCTTCGACATCTTTAAGAGTTCTAAACAAATGTCTGTCCTCCTCCTGAAAATCTTATGTATGCAAACACGCGTTGCAACTTCTTATCTTGTGCCCGTTTTTTATTTTGACAGCAAATGCGCACCTTCGGACCTTATGAGCAGCCCTGGTTATTTCGCTTGTCATATTGCAGCCACAGAAATTCTTTTGTCCATGAAACCATAAAGCTGCACTTTCTTTTTGCCTTATGGTCTGATTTGTCATAACTTTTCCATTTTGTGGTAAGCTTTTCTTTGGCTGTCACTTCTTCACCCTGACCTGTCTTATTTGGCTCAGCAGAACTAAAATATTGTGGCGAGCTCAGACAAGGAGGAGACGGAGGTATCGTTTGGTCTTGCTTCCCGTGAGCTAGCCAGGGAGCACAGCCGTTTATTAACATCTGCAGAAGAACACTGCCGCTAGCTAACTGCACAGCGCGGCAACAGCACAGCAACAACAACACACAGGGCGCCCTCTGACCCCGGAAGGACACACCGTGGCAGCGAGAGGGCGTCACCCGTCACTATGGCAACATAAACAAAACATAACTGTACAAACAGAACCCCGAACAGCCCTGACCCGCTACATAGCCCCCACCTAAGGGGTCAGTCGTCCCCGACGACCCCATTACCCCACACAAAGTCCTGCAAATGTCCAGGTGCCTTCTTTTGCCGCACCGGCCGGTCACGACCGGCGGGGGAAAAGTCACTCGGGTCAGAACATGGGGTGCCACCATCATCCCACTTCTGACACCAATGTGGCGAGCTCAGACAAGGAGGAGACGGAGGTATCGTTTGGTCTTGCTTCCCGTGAGCTAGCCAGGGAGCACAGCCGTTTATTAACATCTGCAGAAGAACACTGCCGCTAGCTAACTGCTCAGCGCGGCAACAGCACAACAACAACAACACCACACGGGGCGCCCTCTGACCCCGGAAGGACACACCGTGGCAGCGAGAGGGCGTCACCCGTCACTATGGCAACATAAACAAAACATAACTGTACAAACAGAACCCCGAACAGCCCTGACCCGCTACATAGCCCCCACCTAAGGGGTCAGTCGTCCCCGACGACCCCATTACCCCACACAAAGTCCTGCAAATGTCCAGGTGCCTTCTTTTGCCGCACCGGCCGGTCACGACCGGCGGGGGAAAAGTCACTCGGGTCAGAACATGGGGTGCCACCATCATCCCACTTCTGACACCAATGTGGCGAGCTCAGACAAGGAGGAGACGGAGATATCGTTTGGTCTTGCTTCCCGTGAGCTAGCCAGGGAGCACAGCCGTTTATTAACATCTGCAGAAGAACACTGCCGCTAGCTAACTGCTCAGCGCGGCAACAGCACAGCAGCAACAACACACAGGGCGCCCTCTGACCCAGGAAGGACACACCGTCGCAGAGAGAGGGCGTCACCCGTCACTATGGCAACATAAACAAAACATAACTGTACAAACAGAACCCCGAACAGCCCTGACCCGCTACAATATATATCCTGCTGCTTTTACACACGCACTCACATAATGCTCAGCGATTCTCTGCACGATCAACCTCTCACATGTTTAAGCTTGCTGCGGGAGATTTCACTTGTCATGTTTGCATAGTAAGCTAACGATTGATAAGACGATGTCAGAGGAATTGGTGCGCAAATGATCATCACTCACCAATCAGTGCTGTCGCTCTCTATACACAGTTCACACGATTGCAAAGTGAAAGCAAAAAACAAGCGCAAATTCAAATGCGATTTCAATATGTCACATATTGACAGTGGCTCACCGATGCCAATGACATAATTACCCAGCTACATTTCCGAAAGAATGCAAAAGCATTGACGTATATTTTTCCTTCCTATGATAGCCCGACGGGCAGGGCAGAGATAGATTTTGGTAGCCCGACTGGAAAAATCGCTAGCCCCGGGACGTTGGACAGGCGATTTTGCGAGCCCTGTATCTGATTGAGGAATCACTCATCTTTGGAAAAGAGAGTTTATTACAGAGAAATGGCTCTTTCCAAAATAAAAGCTATACTATACGCTTCTTCTGGGCTATATTCTCAGCAGCATATTAAACATATCAGGTCCCCATAAGGAGAATCATGTGCTAACGGCTGTCTAAATGACTTGGGTAAAGTTTGTAGCATGCATGTTTGTTGTTTTTGTCTGCTTCCACTTGTCTTTGCACTAGGATGATGTCGGTGTAAATGTGCAGTCATATTTGTTGTGTTCCCACTAGTGCTGTCAGCGTAAATCTAGTTGAAATGAGGTTAACGCCACAACACGGCAAATCTCCGTTAATGAGCTACCGCAGATCGCCCGTGCATGGGGCTGGACAGCCAACACGTTAACGAGCTAACTGCGCTAACACACTAGCTCCCACCCATGTAATTGAGCATTGCGTGGCACATCCAACATACTGTTTTACTTTAGTCCATGATGTGCTTACCTTCAGGGTCATATGTCACATGAAAACCAAAATAGTTCCAAACGCCAGATCTGAATGAGGGTGGGGAAGGTTCAATTTGCCATGTTGCAAGGAGAGCTTAAACTTCTGTCTCGCTAGCTTGCCCTGCGCTCAGTGAATCTGCGTTCGACTACTCCGCCTAGGCTGCTGCACTGTCGAGCGCAGATCCACTGAGCGCTCAACACAGACAGCATAGTCAGAAGGAAAGTTGATAAAATAAATTAAAAATGTATTTTGTATTGTTCGATACATATGCGTACTGAACCGAAAGCACTATATCAAACGGTTCAATATCGATACGAGTATCGTTGCACCCCTAATATATGTATATATTGTACTATTCTTAGTTAGGGTATTGTCTGTCTTGTTAATGTTTGTTTATAATGGAGCACTGTAACATAAAATAATTTCCCCTAGGGATCAATAAAGTATTCTGATTCTGATTCTGATGCTTTGAGGTGGTTTCACATGGCGACTTTGCTGCACTAGTGTAAAATCCTGGATTGAAACCTGCTTCTCCCAGCCAGAACACTGAAGAGAGGTTGTGAATGGGTCTTCCAGTATGACAGTGACCCAAAATGTAATTCCAAGGCAACAAAAGAGTGGTTAAAGAAGAAGCACGTAAAGGTTGTGGAGTGGCCTAGCTGGTCTCCAGACCTCAGTTCTGTAGGAAATCAGTAGAGGGAGCTGAAGCTTCAAGTTGCCGAGCAGGCACTCTTCTCCAAGTACGTCTCCAAGTAAGTCGTGTTTTGCTTGGGGATGAAATACTTCCTTTACTCAATGACAAGCAAATCAATCTATAACTGTTATGTAATGTGCTTTTTCCTGGATTTTGGTGTTCATGTCTTTGTAAATGAGCAAACTTCCAAATAAGGAATTAATAGTAATTGGTACTAAGGAAGCCAAAGTATGCAAAGAAAATAGATCCCACCACCACCAGACTGAACTGTTGATACAAGGCAGGATGACTTCATCCTATAATTTTCTTTTTTGCCAGATTCTGAACCTACCATCAGAATGTCAGAATCAGATGATGCAATGTTTTATTGTCCAATTTTAGTGAACTAATGCCAACTGTGGCCTCAGTTTCCTGTTCTTACACAGGAGTGGCAACTTGTGTGATTTGCTGCTCCTATACTTCAAAGTTCAATGTGTTGTGCAACCTGAGATGTTCTTCTACATACCCTGGTTATAACTAATGGTTATTTGAATTACTGTTGCCTTCCTATCAGACTGAAGCAGTCTGGTCACTCTTGTCTGAACTTTGGCATGATAAGGCATGTTCTCCCAGAGAACTGCATTTCACTGGATAGGTCCTTTTTTTCAGGCCATCCTCTGTAAACAGTATAGAAAAACCCCAGTACACTGGACGTTTCTGAAATACTCACACCAGCCTGTTTAGCATCAAAACCCATGTCACATTTTGTGTTACTTAAATCACCTTCCTTTTCTATTCTGATGCTCAGTTTGAACTTCAGCAGGTTGCCTTGGCTATGTCTACATGAGTAAATGGAGTGAGTTCCTGCCATGTGAATCACAGCTGTACCTAACAAAGTGGCCAGGGCCTGTGTGAGTGCGTATTTTAGGTGTCATGACTGAAGAATACCTAAGTTATCTTTATGATCCTTTCAAGGGCAAGTTAACATATTCCACTATTCACACGTGCTCTGACAGAAAATCCTCTGGGATACTTGAATTCTCTTTTCCATATCCTCCAAGAACTGTGTCAAATAAATAGGTGACAATTTCAGTTTCCAACTTCATCAAACACATTGCTTCCAGAAGGATATATATTAAACGGGCATGCTTAGAAAATTACACATTGCAGCATAATTTGTACATTCATTTGAGTGAACTTTTCAATTAGCAATGACTGATAACCTTATTAAAATGAGAAAAGGGTGCATAATCACTCCACTATTAAATCTTTGGTTTTAAACTGCCCAGAAAAGCGATTTAACTAAAGTCGACCCGATTTGACCTTTTATCGTCCATTTATTTTCATGTGTTTTTTTTTTCTCACATGCTCAAAAATGCATTGAAAGCTGTGAGCCAAGAGGACATCACGTTGTCCTAACTGAAAGCTTTTGTTTTGCAACAAAAAAATTCAAGTCGGGAGAGGTGTAAAGAGCAGCCAACAGCAATCGACAGTCTGAGAGCACACTTTTTTGTGCCAGTGTAGGCCACTTGATGATTCAGAACACTTAATTTTAATAAGGCGGGGTGGGGGGTGGGATGCTGGTTTCCGTGCCTTTTGCCAGCCGAATCATATCTGTGTAAGAAAACTTCCCCTGACATGTAGGACAAATGAGTTGTTTTATTGCACACGGGTGAGTAACTCGACTAGTTTTGAAATAACTCAGAGTGGACAGGAGGTGGCGCGAAATGCTGCTCGTCTGACTGTATGACGACACAGTCACTGTTTCCTTCCAGTCACGGCCACATGGGCGGCGTATGAAAGGCTATCCTCAAATCAAAACCGTAACGTTTCCTGTTAAATTAACAGCCACGTGATATTTATCTCGGTGACTTACACACTTTTAACACAAATTCCCTTATTATTGTCACGAAATATCCACTCACGTCCGGCAACCAAGCCGCGGTTATAATGCTATGTTGAGAATGTTGCTACCCTCATTTAAAATCATTATCTGTTACTGTGTCCGTGTGGATGACAGAACTGCATTAGAAACCAGCACGGAGGCTTTTTGAAGTAATTTAGGTGGGAACTATTTCTTCTATGTGCGGACTGTGACAGACTGCGCAGTGCGTCCCTGTACTTTCACCTTACACTGTAACCTGTGCGTTAATCTATCACAGGCGAGAACGGAGTGCGTGTTTTCCATCGTTTTAAATGCAAGTTGCCTGAAAATATTAAAGGACACAGAGCAGATTATACCAGACCTCAGTACCGCATCCTGCCGTGGACGTGACATTCAACACGGGTTAGTGCCCACACAACCATCCGACCTCATTAATAGTGATGGGTCGTTCGCGAACGAAATGGCTCTTAGAGCCGGCTCTTTGACGTGAACGACGCGAGCCGGCTCCTTATCGCGAGCCGTCACGTGTTGTTTTTTTTTTTCTTTCTTTCTCTCAGCCTCTCTCTCGCACTTTTTTTCCGCTTCACTCTGCACGCGAGCCTTGTGCTTTACGCTGGGCAGAGGGGGGAGGGGCAGTAGTTACACTCAGTAGCACAGGAACAGAGCCAGAGAGAGAGAAAGAGAGGCAGGGACAACAACATTAGAAAGGTATAGTAATCATCCACAACTATTTTCGGTTGCAGATGATAAAGGATTGAGAAAGTTTATTCATGCAGGTCCATATGACAGAGAATATGCATGTTCTTTTAGTTTTCATATTATAATTTATATTTAATTGTGTTGTGGTTTGCAGTGTTTTGTGTTCTTTTCACTTTAAATTTGTGAAAGGAAAAAGCTGAAAATGTAAATAGTTAAAACTTGAAATGTGAATAGTTGATTTTTGTATTAGATGATTTATTTATTACATTTTATGTGGAGTGAATAAATAAAAGTATATTTACGGTGGCCCCTAGAGACAAAGCACATACAAACTTCAAATCACGTACGAACTCTGAAGCATGTACAAACTCCAAAACACGTAAAAACACGTACAAACTCCAAAACACGTAAAAACTCCAAAACACGTAAAAACACGTACAAACTCCGAAGCACGTAAAAACTCAGAAGCATATAAAAACTCAGAAGCACATAAAAACTCAAAACACGTACAAAAGAACAACAGAAGTGCTCCAGGATGCTGGGCGCAGTGTTGAGCCTTTGTTATCTTGTGGCTACACAAGCCAGCAAGTACCAACGACCGGATTTGGTGTGTGGTAATAACAGGTAAATGAACTTTTTTTTAAATTATTTGAATATAAGTTCAGTTCATGCTAGAAATGTGTTTTGGAGTTTGTACGTGTTTTGTCTCTAGGGGCCACCGCATATATTTATATATAAACATATATAAATAAAACCACTTGTTTTTACGTTAGTAATTCCTTTTGTGCATAATTTTATATTATTGTTAATAATAAATTAATTAAAGCAACAAAACAACCTGAAGAGCCGGTTCGGAGCTGAAAGAGCCGACTCTTTTTAGTGAGTCGAACCGAAAGAGCCGGTTCTCTAAAAAGAGCCGGAAATCCCATCACTACTCATTAATATGTAGGTACGTAACGTCCACGCCGGAGGCTGTCTTTAAATACGGGGAGACACCCTCACACCGGCAGCACTTCAGTCAAAGAGCGTTAGTGTGGAGCTGACACATTCCAACTCCTGTTTTCACCCGTTTCTTTGAAACCTTCAAGGTAAGATGGGTCGCGGTACTCTGACTCTACACACCACATCTGCACCCAGGACTCTCTAAAGACTGTTTTTTATTTAAAGATTTTAAAAGCTGAATGTCTCAAACCGCGTGCTAGAGGACAGACCGGGGCGTGACGATGTGTAATCAGTATTAATTGGGTTCAGCTGCAGATTAAATCAGTTAAGATTTCTGTCAGTATTATTTCCCTTATAGCATAAGTAAACAAGTCAAGCAGAGGTAACAGGTTGTCTTGGGCATTCTGCAGATGCATAGTTACTTGTGGGCTATTATGGAGTATTTTATTCGCCCGTTGTATAAAATGTAATAAAAACAGGAAATATTCCGACTCGTTGGTGTTTAAAAACCTTTTTATGTTCTTTCTGTTTGAATCCATCCCCGTGATCGAGGCGCTTGGGTTTTGGTGACGTAAAATGCGCATTGGCTACGCATGCCTACAGCCGCGGTGGCGACCATCTTCCAACAGCTATATATGACCCTGGCCCTTGCAATTTACTGCGCTTGGGCGTGCTTGCCTATCGCAGGGACGCAGTGTCTTTAATTGTCTTGTTGGTGTTTTATGGCTTTGCCAGAAATGCCGTCCCCGCGTTGTCGGCTTTGTCTGATTCATCGGACCTTTCTTGGCACAGAGTTGTGGATAAATATTTGACAGATGCAGACTGTGGGGAAACTATTAATGTCTGGTTCTATGACGACTGCAGGGCGGTAAAGCTTTTCTAGGACTTAAATTCAACAACAGTCTTTTCTTGAATTCAGATGTGGACAAGAGATGTGCAGCAGCATTGTAACTGAGATGCTGAACGGCAGCCGTTACCTGACACCCTGTATAGCCTTTAGTGGCCTGCTGGCAAAAGAATTAACCAAATGAGCACAATAATGTTGGGAAACATGATAACACTAGGACTGTGTGTAATGTCCCATTATACTCTTCCAGCTACTAAAAGTCGTCCTCTTATTCAGGCAACTAAGGAAGCAGTTTGCCTGGTTTGTGGAGCACAGCAGTGAAGCACTGTCCCATATAGAACACTGGCAATAATCCTAGATTATAATGGGTCCAAATGCTGGTACATGTAGTATGGATTACACTACTACATTTTTATCCTACAGTTTTGAGCAAACTGTGTATATACAAGCTGTAGATGGTCACCTTGATGTCAGACTGACATTCTGGCTCCAGCCATCTTGTTTGTTTCAAGTAAACTGATAAGATGCCTGGCAGCTCAAGGACACTGGTCACTTGTACACTAGTGGATGCTCATTCAAAAGTAAGCCGCACCCTAATGCAGAGGCTGCTTTATCCTCTTCTCTTAACGGCGCAGCATTTAAGACTAGAAGGGATCAATTGGCACCATAAACCCGTTTGGGAAAGCTTTACCGAGGACATAAATCATGGAAGATGTAAGGTCACATTCATACACTTTAGAGGTTTCAAGTGAGCTCTAGTAGATGTCTCAGTGCATTAATCTGGGCCTGTACTTGGCCATACGTGCTCATCTACACGTCTCAGTGGAAACTGTGCCTTGTCACACCGGTGGTGGAGCCAGGAAACGCAGTGTGTGTGCATGTGAGGCCATCTGGGGATGTTCCCTGTTGCACAGAGGCAAGCTGCAGTGCTTTCAAAAGCAGTGGTTGCCATGGATGCAAGGAGAGGCTCTTTAAAGCTCAATCTCTCAACCTTAATGAAAGTGTTCAAATGAAAATGACATTTCAGTTCTGTAATGATGAAATACAATAAAATCCAGGCTTGATTCATTGTGGGATGTGAAATTAGTCATGGAAACTTTTTTGTGAGCCAACTAGTAACCACACATTCAAATTGCTTCATAGATTATGCGTCTCGCTTTCTTCATGCTCTCTCACTCCCCTCTGTTTACCCCCCCAACCTTTTCCCTTCATTCTCTTCCCCTTTATACTTCTGCATGGCGTCCTTACGTCTTGTGTCTCATATCCTTCATTTCCTTTATCTTTACTTTTAATAGATGTCCACCATGGAGAAGCTCATTGGCCATGTGATGAAGGAGGAGCCTGTTGGCAGCAGGTGCAAAGTGACTGTAGTGGGTATTGGCATGGTGGGCATGGCCTCTGCTGTCAGTATCCTGCTCAAGGTAAGACGGGTAGGAGGGGAATAAACTTGTTGAAATTAAGAAGATTGCTACTATCCTTATTTGGGGATTGAAAAAGGTTTACTCAATAGGATTTCACTGGGACAGATGTAAAGGTTGTGATGGCTAGAGCAATAGACTTACCAGATCCAACGACATTTACCAGAAATGATGTGTTTGCTGTGTTATGTAAAGTTTGTTTGGTTGTTAAATTGACCTATAATATAATAATTAGGACTTGTGTGATGAGCTGGCACTGGTTGATGTGATGGAGGACAAGTTGAAGGGTGAGGCGATGGACCTGCAGCACGGATCCCTCTTCCTTAAGACGCACAAGATTGTAGCTGATAAAGGTGAGAATTGACAAACTGTCATTTAGTTTACTTGCTGACTAACCTGGAGTGGAATACAACTTTTTTTTTTTTTTTTTTTTTTTTTCTCCCTCCATCTCTTCAGACTACAGTGTGACAGCCAACTCTAAGGTGGTGGTAGTGACTGCAGGTGCCCGCCAGCAGGAGGGCGAGAGCCGTCTCAATCTGGTGCAGCGTAACGTTAACATCTTCAAGTTTATCATCCCCAACATCGTCAAGTACAGCCCCAAGTGCATCCTGATGGTGGTCTCCAACCCAGGTTAGACAAGGAGTCTACATCATGTGGGGTTTACATGGTCCAATTCCTGTTCGAAGCAGATTAATGGCTGATAATTTCTCATTTGGCACCTTCCCAGTGGACATCCTGACCTATGTTGCCTGGAAACTGAGTGGCTTCCCCCGTCACCGTGTGATTGGCTCTGGCACTAACCTCGACTCTGCTCGTTTCCGCCACATCATGGGAGAGAAGCTCCACCTGCATCCTTCTAGCTGCCATGGTTGGATCATCGGAGAGCATGGAGACTCTAGTGGTACGCTAGCGACATTATTTGCGAAATTTATACTGTCACGTACAGTTCAGAATTTCCTGTTTCAGTGGGGTGTATTTCTTTCTCGTAGTGCCTGTGTGGAGTGGCGTGAACGTTGCTGGAGTTTCTCTTCAAGGCCTCAACCCAAAGATGGGGGCTGAGGGTGACCCAGAGCACTGGAAGGCAGTGCACAAGATGGTGGTTGATGGGTGAGTGTTGCAATTTATTTGCTGGAGTCTGTCATCCTCTTCAAACATACTGATTTTTGTTTTTAACAACATGTATGGAGTGCCTATACTATTCCCCATGAAATGCTGTTAGACTAAAGCTCACTTGTTCTCTTTGACTCGTGTCTGACTGAAGTGCCTGACAATGATTAACACTGAATCCATAAATGGCAGTAATGACGCCGTATGACCCATTATCTGTATTGGTATGTCTGAAAGTTGTATGCAACTCTCTGCAGAAAGGTTAATATTGCACCATCATTTATTGTCTGCCAATCAGTAGACTTGTATTGTAATAGCTGGGTCTTTAGAGTTCAGCCATGTGCAATACAATGTTCTTTGTGTCCCAGTTGAGTCTTATCATTTCACTTATCTTTACAAAGATGAGAGAAATCCACATGTGTTGTTTCAACAGAAGAAATGGTATCTGTAAATGTGCACCTCTGTATGGCTAGTAGAACTCATTTGTCTTATCTTTTAAAGGCAGTTAAATATTTTAATTAAAAATCAATTTTGTATCCCTGTTTTCAAAACTCTTATGGGCAACTCGTCAAATTTAAGTTTCTCATGCAAATACCAGTGGCTGCAATCAATGTCTACTATAAACTTGTTAAAAAAAAGAGCTCGCACAACATGACCCATTTCTCCTTTCAGTCTGTTATATGCCATGCTCATTTTTATTTCTTGTCCATGCTGCAGAGCCTATGAGGTTATCAAGCTGAAGGGCTATACTTCCTGGGCCATTGGTATGTCTGTTGCTGACCTAGTGGAAAGTATCATGAAGAATCTGCACAAAGTGCACCCTGTGTCTACACTTGTCCAGGTAGATGAGGATTTCAGTCTTTATTTTTACTTGCTGAAAAGAAAATGCTATACTTTCCACAGATGTGACAAGGTCAGCTTGTAACTATCACATTTCCTTGCCTTTTACTGTATAGGGCATGCATGGGGTGAAGGACGAAGTCTTCCTGAGCATCCCTTGTATCCTGGGCAACAGTGGCTTGACAGATGTCATTCACATGACGCTGAAGCCTGAGGAGGAGAAGCAGCTGGTGAAGAGTGCTGAGACCCTGTGGGGTGTACAGAAGGAGCTCACTCTGTGAAAAGCACGTCTCTGAATTCTCCAGTTGTCCCTAAAATGACACCATGTGACTCCCTCCTAGTTTCCCTCTTGTGTCTCTCATTGTAATTGGTTGATGTCACCTGTGAATTTCTTAAAAGGCCAAGTGCTTGTAACTAAACCACTCAAAGCTGGGTTTTACGTTTGAGAGATTCACATACAGGTGTCATTTTCCTTTGCTTCCTTCAACCTGGCCTTGATCTTCCATGAAATTTTTGGAAACTCATGCTCGTATCCGTAAAGTCAGCCTGTGTTGGAGAGTAAGTATTTGTCATCCATTTGTCCTCTCTGAAATCATGCAGTCTTTGTGCATATATATTCTGTGTACTGTATGTTACGAGTACTGTTATTGCTTTTTCTGTACACTCCTAGGTCAGTCTGTATGCATTCTGTGGCCGTTGAAGTTATGTTTCTCCACTTGGTAATCTCTGTTTATATCTTGGAGTATAATGGAGACATTCCATTCTGTATGAGGAGGGCTTCCTATTCACCCACAGTAACACTGCTGCATATGTCACTGGTCCAAAATCTTATGATACCAAAGTACCTTATATTATAGTAAAGCAGACTTCCATAAACTTTCTTGGTACTGAAGCCTTCTTAAAGCCTAACCACAAGTGCACTGACAAAATACTTTTGAAAGCAAATTTCATGGCACACAAAAAAACTGGCAAAGTTTACATCTATTAAGGATAAAATGTGACTGCCATAATATAACTCAGATAACAGAGCCAGTGGGAAAGGGTTGGGTTATGAATCATAAGACTGCTACAGTCATTTAAAACAAAAGTTGCTTGTGTACCCTAAATGTTCTAACAGGGTTTTTTGTTTTTTTAACACCACCTGACTCTGGAAAAGAACATTAAAAACAAATTCTATTTATAAATGTTAGATCTATTTATGTATTAATGTCACAATATTAAAGAGGATTTATCGATAAGTTACTGGGAAACATGTCATGGCAGCTGGATATTAAGCTGTTTGCTGTAACATCAAATAAATCTGCCAGGATTATTCAAGTTTGTCCTGTGTTCTGTCCTGCATTTACCATTAAACCTGGGGTTGGGGGTCCGTTTGTTTGCGGAGCTGCTGGGTCAGCTGTTGCCCAATATGAGGCTGATCTGAGCTTTTCATGCAAGACTTCAAAATATTTAACTTGCCTTTAAATTACTCGTATTCATACTATTCTACCTGCTCACAACCACTAGCATTTTAATATGTAACTATCACTGGTTTCATAAGTGGTCTGTGTTAAGAGCAGTTTTCTTACAGAAAGCAGTTCTACAAACCAGTGGAGGAAATTATAGTTCATTATTTTGGCCTTTGGTGTACAGACTAGAGCACCAATCTTCAAGTTGGTACACTCTGAACCACCGCTACCTTTTGGTTGTGCAACACAGAAAATCGTTGAATAATATCAATTATGCAAGCCACATGAATGACATGACTAAAAAGAGATGACCTATTAAATCAATTTATTTGTACTGATTTACATCTTTACATAAAAGAGCAAGTTGCCTATGGTTAAACTGAGGAAAAAAAAACAAAACAAAATCTATAATACAATTCAAAGTGCATTTAGTAAAAGGCTAAATTCAAGAAAAAGAAAACTTTACACAAGTTAAAGTTTTGATTAGTACATTTGTTTACTTTTGTACCTCTTAACACCCAGTTTTATTCACAAATTTTTAACTTATGTTTACTTTAACCTTCTCAGCAGGACTGAGAATGGACAGCATGGGAAAAAAGAAAATAAATCAGATACAATGGAGAAATTCCTTTACGATCCAGTAATGTATGCCAAGCCTGCCACCTACCTTAGACACTCTACAGAGTGAAACAAAAAAATGTACATGATTGACTGGTTAAAGCAGTCAACGGGTATAACAAGCAGCCGCCACACACTGAAAGAACCTCTCTCTCTCACACACACACACCCTCCATAAGGAGACATACAAATGGAAAATAATGTAGTAATAGTAGTGTGTGCAAGTGGGATAAGAGCTCAAATTAAAGCTGAATGTCTGACCCAAACAAATCGGTTCAGGTTAATGGATATAACTTCATGGCTACTGAAACATGAACAGAAATCCTGAGGATGAACCCTTCCCTTCCTGAAAAGTACTCCTGTGTATTTACAGACATATCTTTTCATTACAAAAGGGAGTGATCATATGGGCTCTCTACAAAGCTCTTCACTTTTAGCCCCTACCATCTGTACCTACTAGCCAAATCATGTGTTATGGCAAAGAAATTGCCAACAGAACCTGTAAGCTTTAGTTTTAGGCCAAATTTAATGTCATGACAGTGTTTTTTGCTTTTAATATTTGGTCATAAAAATAACCCTCTCATGTTTAGGTCATGTCCTTACACAATGACCTCAAAGGAGTGTTTGGTTAGTTTAAAATCTAAACTGTCTAGCTACAACTATGGCTGCAATTTACCATTCAAATATGTATTTTGTCTTTGTTGGTGCTGTTCAAATTTCTATCAGAATAAATTCAATATAAGACTATAAAATAGAGCAGCTGGTTGATATACAAGATGATAGAAGAGAGTAAGAGAGCATGAAGATATGAATGTTTCTAGGTAGTAAGCGTGGGTCAGTAGAGGTCACTAAGCCCAGCAGTCTTGCGGGCTTTTTGCATAAGAGCACGAAGCTGGAACTGCTTCCTGGACAGAAGACGTACATGCTATAAACAGGAAAAAAAAAAAAAAAAGAGGCAGATAGGTTAAAGTGTCTGTATACTTGTTTCTGCTTATATGTGCTAGCAGCTATCTAGATCTGGTTACCTTGAGAAAAACTTCCAGGTCTATGACACCCCTGCGGAGGGCTTCGCCCAGGTAGAAGATTGTGTCTTCAATTGCATTCTCTTCAGCGTACAGGTTCAGGATCTGTTTGTACAATGGCGCTGTGGGCACAATGACGTCATCAATGTCATTATTCTCCGACTGGTTTTCCATTTTCTCCAAGGCCTCGCTCAGCTCCTCGTCTTTTCTCTTCAGCAGATCGATGTTCCTGTCAACTTCAGTCTAGTGGAAACATCGTGATGATTGCACATATTTAGCAAATCTCAAAAATGACTGCTGTAACAGTTATCTGTGGTGAATAGAGAACAAAACAAACAGAAAGATTTAACACTGAAAGTATGATCATCTCTCACCACTTCCTGGTCCAGTCTTGAGATCATCTCTTCCAGTTTCTGATGTCCTTTCTTCAGGTCCTCTTCTGTTCGCTTCAGGGCATCCAACTCTGCCTGAGCTCTGTCCATCTCCTCCTTCATTCTCCAGCGAAGCTTGTCACTCACTGCAGAAATTAGAGATGCCCGGATGGTGTCCTCGCCAATGGTGCCATCTCTGTTTGGGCCTTAAGAGGAAGAGATTATAATAAGTCATCTGAGACAGTGAACAGGAGAGCCAGATGGAAAAAAAGATACTACTACAACTTAAACCATAATCTCACCCAAATATAATTATATTTGATTTTGTTAAGTCTCTTTTACACATACCATGTCCTATGTAAAAGAGCCTTTACTGTAAATTGACAAAAGCTAATCATCTTCAGATAACTGTAAAAATGATAATTTAAATCATAATTCTGTGGAGGCTTTTCTTCCACAGAGAAACTGTGCCACCCTAAGGTGAGGATGTTTGACTAAACCATAACAGACATTTTTTTCAGGTTCTTGGTGGAGGCAAGAGGAAAATGCACAGATTTCTGTCAAATATGGTAACATGGACTTGTGGCCTTTACTATATACACAGACCAACTCTACCAGCGCACATAGTCACTCCCTAAAGCTCACTATGAGCCAAGAAAAACTCTCCACTATTCATCCTTGCATTGCAGTTATTCAGTTCAAACAATTCACACTACATTTAAAATATTTTCAACAGTATTTATAGGCACAGCAAGGCATCACCACAGAGAAATCTGACAACAAGGTTTATATACAAACAAAAGGGTCCAAAAGGGTGTTTTCCAGAATGATGGAAAATGAATGAAGTATTCACATGATTTTCCCAGTTAAGCCATTTATTGGCCTCCAGTTTTAGTTTCAGTTTAACACCCATTGGCCAATCTATGATTTATGTTCTGGTTGTAGCACTATCCACAGTGACAACAATATTGTAGGATGGTGGTGAAAAAAGCAACAGAAGGAAAATTACATCTTAACAAATTCATACTTTTATTGAAAAACAAATTCCATGTAGGCAACCTTACTAAGCATTACAGCTGGTATTTTGGACTGTATTGTAAAACAATTTACATGTTTATTTATTAGTGTTTTATACTAGCTACACAAGACAGTTCAAGGACTGGCAAATTCCAGATTATATAGCAGTAAATATACTGGCAAATGTCTGCAGAGTCAAGACCACCTTGTGTACAGTCTGGAGTCAGCGCCACAAATGTCAGAGTTAATTCACCCACTAGGTGACCCCATTTCTTCTCCTTTACCGTTCCAAACCTAAATATAGACCTGTGTGCTTCTGAAGTTTAAGTTGTGGGGGGCAAAAAGAAGCTTTCCCTTTCCGTTCAGGGCCATCCCACCCTTTGGCCTTTAATAGACCCCACTCTAGTTACACTAACGACCTTTCACTGGTGACTTGGTACGCTACTGAAGTTATTCAGAGGGTGAGAGAGTCGAAGTCAAAAGGTCAAGTGTCTCAGTATGGATTAACTAAAGATCATAAAGTTTTATCAAGGGTGAATAACGTTTTTTGCTGAGAATTAAAACTGTTCTACATTAATATTTCAAAGATACCTGGAAGTAGAAAACATATGCACCCAGATGCTGGATGTAATACTTACCCACTGTGGAAACTGGAGTCTGGGTGGGGTAGTGTGCCGGTCCAGCAGTGGCTGGGTAAGAGTTCCCCCCTGGGTACTGATAACTTGGGTAGCCTCTGAAAATAGTTAGATGATTGTCAAGCTAATGCTTTACATTTTCTATTCTGAAACATTTCAAGACCGTATTTGCAAAATTCAGCTGTACATGTAACAGAGCCAGTGCTGCAGTGTCTTGATAATAAAAGTCAGTGAATACTCCACCATCAAACATATTGAATTTGTTGTGTCACACATATAAGTGTTAGCTGTAGGCAGCAAATAAAAGGGCTTGGGAGAAATCTTACCCAGAGTTAGGATTTGGACCATATGGTGACACTGCAGGCATGCCAGGCATGTAGGAAGCTGCAGCAGAGAGAGAGAGACAAAAAACGAGATCTCAGGACACAAAGGTCAAAGGTTTCATTGATTTTTTTTGGGACTGCTCACAGGCACACAGAAGAGACAGAGATAAAGTATCAGTTTCAGTATTGTGTTGCCATAGTATGTGAGCTCCATCTGGTGCCCAAGGAAGTAAATGCACCATTAAAAAAAAAAACAAAAAAAACCTAATTTCTAACACTTTGGGAAAAAAAATTCACAGACTACTGTGTACAAGAAATGTATGTCACTCACAATTTGGGGGTCCGGCTGCTTGAAAGGCTTGGTAAGGAGCTTGTGTGGTCGGACGAGAAAACACAGGGGGCTCCTCCCCGAACACCACAATCATCACCTGAATCAGACCATACAGGTCTGATTGAGGCTATAAAACAGTGAGACACATTTTATTAACCAAATTGCCAGGCAAGTTAAGAATGCAAATGATATCTCGAGCCACAAAGGCACTTTTTTTGTCCTATAATCCAGCATACCAAAATGTTGCCTTTTTCTCCATCTAGTAAATTCTTTGAGCTACATTTTTGTGTGCAGAAACTCTAGTTGTCACACTACATGCTTTTAATACCTTAAAACATGTTTTTAAACATGGATTAAAAGAATTACTACTTACATGTTTCCATTCATGTAGATACGGCAGGTAAATCTTTCCATTAGCATCTATGTGCTTGCCAGTTTTGATCATCATAGCGCTGGTAGGTTTGACAAAACATATAGGTGGGTTGTAGGGATATGTGTCCAGGAGCCACAAACACACTGGGATGTTGTACACATTACCTACAGAAATCAAATACACAGTGTTATAATATAGCTATTGTCCAAAACCTTAATGTCCTCACTCCTCCCTTAATATTTAACAAACTCCATATTCTATTATCAAGAACATATTAAGTGAAACACATTTTATGTATCTTTGTACATCAAATACACATTTAAAAAAAATCACAAAGTCTGATATTCAAGCAAGATTAAAAAAAAACTGCTTTCTGTCCACATCCACAAGGTGAGAAAGTTTAGGTTTGGCATTTGTCCTGAGATAATGGTGTAAAAAGGAAAAAAAAAGGTGCAGTTAATCCAGTAAGTCAGAGTGACCACATCGGATAGAAAAAAAGTAGTCTAGTAGACATTATAAATAGTAGTAAAAAAAAAAAAAAACTTCACTTAATTATGCTTGAAATTTTCAAAAATATATATAAAGTTATTAATTTATTGGAAAACCTCTTTTTAGAGAGCAAAGAAACATCCATTACCTCTGTAGCTCACAGGAACAGTTCCTGTCAAGCTCATCAGATCTCTTGTGGAGCCATCATTAAATACTGAAATACAAGCAGATGCATGCCATTACACAACATACAAGTGAAACCAAGCAGTTAAAAACAGGAGATAAATATTACTTAATTTACCATAAGCATCCATGACTGGCTTCAAATCCTTGTACTGGGAGATCACATTGGTTATTTCACGAACAGTCAGGTCTCTGTATTTGTATTGCTGGGCAACAAGTAGAGGAGACAAAATTAATATTTTTACTTTTTTTTTTTTTTTAATATTTTGTTTACCAAGCTGCTATTCAAAATTCAGTGCCATACAAACTGAGAGTGATCATTTGTATTGACTGATTGATTTTATTTCACTCCAAAACATATCACAGACTAAAAACATATATCACTTAATTACCAGAATAATGACTAAAAAAATACAACTAAAAATAAAAGTCAACTTATTTGATAGGTATTTTGCACTGTCAGTTGAGCTAATGTTAACTGAATTATATTTCACTGACAGGCCACGTTTGTTTGTTTTTTTTACTATCAGAAATAATACTTTCACTCTTCAACAAATGAAGTGCAAGCTTACTGTTCTTCTAACCGCGGGATAACAGATTCTTATTACTGAGCTAAGCTCAATATCCTTAGGATTTTTACACAAACTACAAGAGCTGGATAAGAATCACGTACATAAAGGAAATGTTCAAAAGACAAATCTGAAACAGTAATAGACCTGTAACAGATCCTTGTGGTACACCACAGATAAAATTTCCAAGGGGTGACCTTGAAGAACCATTATTTAATTCTACATACTGTAAACAGGACTTGAAACACCTTACAGATTAAATTTACTGCCTCTTTACATTTGCTTATAAATTAGAATAATCCAATTAAAAAGCCTTGTGAACGTAAATTAGTACAATACCAGTATGGATACAATTATCCATATTAAACTCATTTTTATCAGAGAAGTGTTTAAGACCAGTGTCAATAGAGTCCCTTGGTCTGGCAACCGATTGAGAGTCATTAGCTTTTTCCCACCGATGCATCACAAACCTGGTAATAAACAATTCTCTAAAGTATTCTGAACACGACTGGCAATATAAATACAGGTCTACGGTAACCTCCAAAACCGTGGTCTCATTTTTTTAACCAAAGTAACTTCAATTAATAATATGTGCAACTGTGTGTTCTATGGTTACACAGTTATGCCTCAATCTAATTTAGTACAATATATTTTACCAAAACAATATTTAAGATACTTTATTATCTTAAATTTGGCGAAAATTGACAGTCTATTAAACAAAACCGTACCAGGAAATGTTAAACTGGCTTCTAACGTTAGCCAGTGTCAAACAGGACGCTATGAGCTAATTTGCTATCGTTTTTCAACAGTCAACACTCAAGCTCAAACTTACCTTTAGCATTTTCTTCAGGTTACTTTCGTTGACTACTGCCATGTTCCTCAGGTGTTTATTTTCACTTTTCTTATTAATAAGTTAAGCGTCTTAACAGCTGACTTTTATGACAGCTAAAGTGACAGCGAATGCAAGCTAAAGCTGGCTAGCGGAGCTCCGGTAAATGCAAGGCTAACGTTAGCCCTAGCTCGGGCGGACTCAAACAAGGGCGTGATTCAGCTACTACGAGAAATCTTCCAGTCTTGTAAACGGGAACTGTATCTGTGTTCCACGCGAATACTCAAAAAACAACTCATAAATCGACAAAATAGCTAACGAGTAATTGTAAAAAGGAGCTTGAAAACAAAAATCCGATGGTCAACAAAAGGAATTTCCGGCAGTTCTCTTTAGTGCTTCCGGTCCCTGTGTGACGTGATGTGATTAACACGTCAATGTAAGATCCCCAAATTCTACGATAGCCCGTGATATAAATCTGTAAATGTACACATCAAATGAATTAATAATTACATCTTATTTAATGTTTACTGTTTTTACTTCCGTGAGATGCACACAAACAGAATACTTGAATTCTGATGATACTATATTTCTTCCATACACTTGACTACCGTGGGAAGGAAGAACTCCCCTTTTACAAAAAGTGACCTAAAGCATGACATGTTCAGGGAGGGGCACTCATCTGCCACAACAGGACTCGGGGTGAGGCAATAGAGAAGAAACAAAAGGGGGAGCATAGCAGACAAGGACAAAACAAACATTATGGAAGAGAATATACAAAAATTATTCACATGATGCAGTGGCATCCAAATGCATTAGGAGTGAAGGAAGCCTGCTCTACCCCTAATTATAAGCGTTATCAAGTTTTAAATCTAATTTTAAAACTAGAGAGTATCTGTCTCCTGAATCCAAAGGAGCTGTTTCCACAAGAGAGCGAGCTGCAGGCTCTTCCTGCCATTCAACTATTGGATACTCTAGAAACCATGAGTAAGTCTTCATTCCAAGAGTTTAGTGCTCTACTGGGATAATATTGGGATAATATGATATGAGATTTTTAAGAGCTCATATTAAATATTAAATATCTCATATTAAAGTAAAATTGAGACAGGCATGGTGTTGGCAGGATCACACTTTAGGGCTGTTTTGCTGCCAGTGGTATTTACAAATTCTTCTACTTTTACCTCAAATTATGATGATGATTGAAACTTAAACACAATTCCATATTCCAACAGGGCAATGATCCAAACCATACATCAAAACTGGCTTTGAAATGAGTAAAGCACACTAAATGGCCTGTATATGTATAGCGTTTTTACTAGTCCCCACTAGGGACCCCAAAGCGCTTTACACACCCAGTCACACACTGGTGGAGGCAAGCTACAGTTGTAGCCTGGGGCAGACTGACAGAAGCAAGGCTGCCATATCGCACCATCGGCCCTTCTGGTAGGTGAAGTGTCTTGCCCAAGGACACAACAACCAAGACTGTCCGAGCCGGGGCTCGAACCAGCAACCTTCCAATTACAAGGCAAACTCCCAACTCTTGAGCCATGATCGCCACTAACATCAAGCTTCTGGAAAGGCCTTCCCAAAGTCACAATTATGGATTATGTTTAAAAGTCTGGGCCATGCCAGCAAGCCAACCAGTTTAAATGAATTGGTCAAATATTCAGCCACAGGTATGCCAGAAGCTTACTGATGCTAAAGAGTCTATTCAAGGTACAACTTCAGGACAGCATGGTGCAATCACTGTCCACTTAACATCGATGGATCCTCTGTGGAGGTCGTCAAGATCACCAAATTCAAGAAGGCCCAACAGCGTCTCTACTTCCTGCAGAAGCTGAGAAAAGCCTATCTCCCTCCATCCATTCTCACCATGTTCTACAGAGAGCCTATCAAGAGCATCCTGAGTAGCTGCATCACTGTCTGGTATGCAAACTGCACCGTACCGGATTGCAATACCCTACAACAGATCGTGACAGCACCTGAGAAGATCACTGAAGCCTCTTTTCCCTCCAGACACTTATAGCACCTGCTCCGTCCACAGAGCCAACAGCATTGTGGAGGACCCCACACACCCCTCACACACACTCTTCACCCTGCTGCCTTCTGGCAAGAGGTACCAGAGCATTCGGGCTCTCACTACCACTACCACTCTGTACTGTACCACTGTACATGGTTGGAAATGACAATAAAAGCCACTTGACTTAACTTAGGACATTTAAACAAATATCAGTGGAAATATATGGGTATATGTGAGCCTGTATGTATACTTTTGCTCCGGTATGGATTAGAGAAAATTCAAAATAAATTCAAATGTGTTCATGTGTGTTTAAGCTTAAAAAAAATGCAAAGCCTCTAATTCCCATGATTCCCATGATGAGTGTATGGAAACTTCTGACCACAACTTTATGTGGTATCCCAAAATCATACTTATAGTCATCAATCACACATTTAGCCATCATTTATATTCTTTAGCAGGACAAGGAAGACATAGGCTATATATATTCAGCCATTTATAGTTGCTATATTAAATATTATGGGCAAAAATCAAATGTTTTGTTAGTGAACTACAATTCCATGAGAGTTATTTCAACAATAACAAGCAATGCAGGTTTAACATAGCTATTTATTTTCAATAACAGAATAAATCAGTCAGTTTTTACAAAAGATTATATTTCAGTCAGAGTCTTCCGGGTATGTGTTTACACTGATGAAAAAAGCTTATACCTATATTCTATTGACAGAGGTAGTTTTTTTCTATTTTATATCAGTTTATAAAATAAGACAGGCTTTTATAAAATGACAGAGGACCACACCCATCTAAAGTCCAAACAGCCCAGAAAATATTGATGCAGTTGAGCAACATCTTTATGAGGCACTTGTAAAGCAATGACGGTGGTTAAAATGTTTATTGCTACCACACAAAATCAAATGAAAGGGTGCTAATTTGTGATGAAAATCATTTGAAATATAAAAATACAGCATGCTTTTTCATATCTGAAGACTTCACTATTTAACACACAGTCAATAGATACCATATCCACAATATGGGGGGAAAAACTGACAAAAACATTTCTCTCACAAACTGTTGCCAAATTGCACAAAATACTAACAATTAGTTTCATTTTCTTGCTGAAAAGGTTGCCCGTCTTCTCTTGTTAAAGACAGATATAAACTTCCATCTGTGTCTGTAAATACTTCTGGTTGTCTGTGGAACTGCAGCCAACCTGAACAAATAGAATAAATATCGTTAATCAAATAATGATCATGTCTGACATTCTGACAAGTGAAAGGTATTTTCAAACTCAATCAGGCGGATCCTCGATTATTGGCTCCATCTTATCAGGACACAGATGTTGTTTTTGACAGCATAGAGGCTTCTTTCGTGCTTGTGTGTGCTACTTACAAGAGGCTTGCTCAGGCTCTGCAGAAGGCTTCATACACACAGGAGGAAATTCTCCAAACACGGCAACCATCACCTGAACAAGGCTCATTAGGTCACACTCCCCCTAATAATAGAAGGAAAGGGTCACTTTCATGCGCTCTGGCTGTAGAGTTATGCAGCCACATTGTGTCAGTGCCAGCAAAATCAACCCCTAATCAACCCCACATGCAGCTTTGTCGAAAACAAATATTGCTTCAATTCTCACATTCTTCCACTCTCGCAGGTAAGGCAGCATGACTTCACCATTGCTGGAGATATACTTTCCGCTGAGGATCATCATCTGTTGTGTGGGTCTGATATAGCAGATGGGAGCAGTTTGGGGGTAGGTTTCCTCAATCCACAGGCAAATAGGAATGTTATATGTTATATCTTGTATAATGGCAAAGAGAAAGATATCAAAATCAGAGAGATTCTTAACCTTTCATATTTTTTGTTTGAAGTTATTCTGTTATGAAAGAGAACAAAATGGAATGCGAATGTTATTACTATTAATCGTGGCAGGAATGGTTCCGGTTAAGCTCATCAAGTTCTTTGTAGTTCCATCATTGTAAACTGTACAAAACACAGCAAAGGCAGTTACTGTTACAATGCAACGTTCCTTTTTCCACCGAGTTTACAAAGTTCGGCAGCATTGGACTGTGAACCTTACCATATTTATCCATTACGGGCACAAGGTTTCTGAAGTAAGTTAATGCCACGTTTATTTCATGAGCCACACACTTCCGAAGATATATCTTCAAAACATAAAATAACAAAAATTAAAAGGAGAATAGACAAAAAACAAACAAACACTGGAGAAATCTGTACATGAAACTACAGCCGCTGATCCAGCGATAAATGAAACATTCCTTACCTTAGGAAGCATTTTCTTAATCGTATCTTCGCTGTATGGCATGATTAAAGTTTCTCTGAGAAGAAAATGCCACCTTTTTTTTTCAATCAGTAACACTCTGTATGACTGTGTCAGACCTGTCTGCCTGTCATGGCTTTTCGAGAACCTCTTATCTTTTATGACCCTTGAAAGCCAGGAAGAGAGAGTATGCAAATCTTCCGTGCTGAAAACCAATAACTACTCTACATGGCTTAAAGAAGAGGCATAAAAACATGAAGTGACTTGCATCATGGGTCACTGTTAGATCAATCTGCTAGCATGTGTCTTGCTTTCTGCTTCCTGATTTAGTGATGACACTAACTTATCACTGTCAAATAAATCATTTCATTCATACCATATGGGTGACTCTGTGGCACTAATATAAATAACAGTCAACTCCAGTAGTGACAGAATAGAAATAAGTTCCAAATGCTCTGCTTTATAGGGAGTGCAGAATTATTAGGCAAGTTGTATTTTTGAGGAATAATTTTATTATTGAACAACAACCATGTTCTCAATGAACCCAAAAAACTCATTAATATCAAAGCTGAATGTTTTTGGAAGTAGTTTTTAGTTTGTTTTTAGTTTTAGCTATTTTAGGGGGGTATCTGTGTGTGCAGGTGACTATTACTGTGCATAATTATTAGGCAACTTAACAAAAAACAAATATATACCCATTTCAATTATTTCTTTTTACCAGTGACACCAATATAACATCTCCACATTCACAAATATACATTTCTGACATTCAAAAACAAAACAAAAACAAATCAGCGACCAATATAGCCACCTTTCTTTGCAAGGACACTCAAAAGCCTGCCATCCATGGATTCTGTCAGTGTTTTGATCTGTTCACCATCAACATTGCGTGCAGCAGCAACCACAGCCTCCCAGACACTGTTCAGAGAGGTGTACTGTTTTCCCTCCTTGTAAATCTCACATTTGATGATGGACCACAGGTTCTCAATGGGGTTCAGATCAGGTGAACAAGGAGGCCATGTCATTAGTTTTTCTTCTTTTATACCCTTTCTTGCCAGCCACGCTGTGGAGTACTTGGACGCGTGTGATGGAGCATTGTCCTGCATGAAAATCATGTTTTTCTTGAAGGATGCAGACTTCTTCCTGTACCACTGCTTGAAGAAGGTGTCTTCCAGAAACTGGCAGTAGGACTGGGAGTTGAGCTTGACTCCATCCTCAACCCGAAAAGGCCCCACAAGCTCATCTTTGATGATACCAGCCCAAACCAGTACTCCACCTCCACCTTGCTGGCGTCTGAGTCGGACTGGAGCTCTCTGCCCTTTACCAATCCAGCCACGGGCCCATCCATCTGGCCCATCAAGACTCACTCTCATTTCATCAGTCCATAAAACCTTAGAAAAACCAGTCTTGAGATATTTCTTGGCCCAGTCTTGATGTTTCAGCTTGTGTGTCTTGTTCAGTAGTGGTCGTCTTTCAGCCTTTCTTACCTTGGCCATGTCTCTGAGTATTGCACACCTTGTGCTTTTGGGCACTCCAGTGATGTTGCAGCTCTGAAATATGGCCAAACTGGTGGCAAGTGGCATCTTGGCAGCTGCACGCTTGACTTTTCTCAGTTCATGGGCAGTTATTTTGCGCCTTGGCTTTTCCACACGCTTCTTGCGACCCTGTTGACTATTTTGAATGAAACGCTTGATTGTTCGATGATCACGCTTCAGAAGCTTTGCAATTTTGAGACTGCTGCATCCCTCTGCAAGATATCTCACTATTTTTGACTTTTCTGAGCCTGTCAAGTCCTTCTTTTGACCCGTTTTGCCAAAGGAAAGGACGTTGCCTAATAATTATGCACACCTGATATAGGGTGTTGATGTCATTAGACCACACCCCTTCTCATTACAGAGTTGCACATCACCTAATATGCTTAATTGGTAGTAGGCTTTAGAGCCTATACAGCTTGGAGTAAGACAACATGCATGAAGAGGATGATGTGGACAAAATACTAATTTGCCTAATAATTCTGCACTCCCTGTAGTTGAGCTAATTTAATATCATAGATACCATTTACTCATGTAAAACTGGGAAATACGTAATACACTTCAGTGATTTTCTTATACTATACAATGTTCCTTGTTTAGTCCTTCCTTCTTTTTCAGATGCTGGAGGTGACTGAAATACACAAGCCTGACCCACTATTGCTGACTTTTATTGAATTCAGTTGCAAAGTAAGCCAAATAACTAACAAGTGTGAATCCCACATCAATCAAACTTTTTTTTTTTAAACCAAGGCTTCTTTTGAAAGCCTGCTCCCTTATTCACTACATGGTCACCGCCCAGTTTTCATTAATGAATGTAGGGCCCTATCGCTTGTTATCACTATAACTTAAATGTAATATTTTAATTTCTTCTAACATCTAACCATCCTGAAGGGTTTTAAAAACTACACATTACACATTAATGTTCAGTTGTGTAATATTAAATTTGTTGTCACTGCAGTGTTTTATGGTAGAATCATGTGTAAACAGGGTTTATGATTGCCCTTTGAACCCCTTATCAGAGCTGTATTTTCTCACATTATATAGGCCTCATGCTGTTGTACACTGGGACTCTTCCTTATAAGCAGTTAAATATAAAACATTTATCAAGAATATCTATATATGTCATCAGCTTTTATTATAAGACAAAAGCAATAGTTACTTTTGTCTTTTTTTAAACCAAAGCTGTCCCAGTCCTTCAACTTCACGGCAGAATACACATAGTAGCCTGCAGGGGGAAGCAAATCACAAACTTAAGAACAAAAGTTTGGTGGCGAGTGGACCAAAGCAGTTTGATCTTGACATCTTTATTCCTGTCCTGCAATACATTTGCCACATTTTCAAAGAGTAAATACATCTTAAATAGCTAAACAGTTGACATTTTTTTCACAAAATCCATCCACGCGCCCATTCCACAGTCTGCAAGGGGACAAACAAGCCCTTGAGCCCACCGAATCCTTGTGCAAAACCCCCAATGGTCCTGAAAGTCTTTGTCATGCTCGCCAGGTTTTCAGACATGTATACTGGTGGTTCACTGGCTGAGTATTGCGACAACATGATGCTTTTTCTAATGCAATGGTAATCTGAATGCATAGATTTGTGAAATTCTATGGTATTATTATATCATGGATGTACTGTTTAAAGATTAACAAGGATACCACAAGGACTGTAATTACATACTACAAACTCCACGCTCCTTTTCCATTGAAATGTCTGAGTACAGTGGATGAAAAATAAAAGCTGGGTACAACACAGCCAAAAGTAGGGCCCCTACGATTATCCCTCAAATAATGTAAGCAATATAAATTGTAAAATCGAGGCTTCTTTCAAACAGTATCAAGAGAGTCAAACACATTCACAGTTCATATCCTTCCTCCAAGCAGAGAAAAGAACACAAAACCTGACCACCATCATCCAGACAGTAATTAGACTGGTCATATTTCTGTAAGCAATGGTGAGAGTGAAAGAGAGTTCATTTGCATGTACAATATCAATTAGGTCAAAAAATAAAAACACTGTTTCCTTTAAAAGAAGGACAATGGCCAGATAAAGTTTGTCATCTGTTACATCAGAGCTTTGGATTTGAAGCAACAGGCTTGTAGTGTTTAGGACTCGGCACATTTCGACACATGCCCAATTCAGTGAACTACTATAATCTAGATATAATCTGTGCTAAATGCAACAATTTAGTCAAATCACTATCACATGTTCCAATGTGATAGAACTGAAATGTCATGAATATTTGATTATGACAAATTGGCTTATGCTGGGTTCTCTCTAAAGTTCATTACTACAGAAAAGCCCGTCTGTGTAGTGTTTTTAGGGACCTGTCTTTCAAATTCTGTACAGCGCATGTCGAAAGTCAACACACTCGTGTCTTTTTTTTTTTTGCACACATAGTTAAAACAAACAAACAATTCAGCAAACTGAACAGATGACCATCTTGCTGCACACATGAGGTACGACCTAGCTAACAGATAAGGCAAAGTAAACACACATCAGTCTTTTTATTCAGGCAGCAAATTAATCCGGTTACGGAGCGCACAAGCCTGTCTGTAATAAGAAACACAAAACAATGCACTCCCATATCCCGCTCCTTACACCTGTTACACACAATAGTCCCACATATACAGTAAATATGGTTCTGACATGACTAGCACCTGACTTGATATTGTTCCTTTGAAAAGCTGAAAGTGGCAGATAAAGCAGAGCAGTGTGAGGATAGTCTGGTGTGTGGAAAAACTGAAGTTTTACTCTGAGGCAGGACTTGTGCATTACACTTTGCAAAAACTAACTTATGACATCTATTAACCCTGGTTTCCTGGACTGATAGATATCCTCCGGGACACCAATTCCTGAGCCTTTTCGTCCACAAGGAGTGATTCTTGCAATCTAAAAATAGCTGTTGTACACCATACAGCTACTAAAATGAAATGCAGAGACTTTTTGCATTGCTGTTTTGTTTTTTTTTAATCGACTCGCTGCCAACTTTAAGGTATTTATCCCATTCTACAGGCAACCTATCGTGCTTTTGCAACTGCAAAGATAACAACAACTACATTTTCATGCACGGTACCTCTCCTTCTTAAACAAAAAGTAAAGCAGAAAAATAAGTAGTCATGACAGAGGGTATATTCCCAATACTTTGTAATTTGGAAAGTAAATTATTCTATTGCACCAGAATCTACGTACACTAACCATTACTATTATTATTCCACAAGACGACTCGCAATGAAACATCTGTAAAGAGAGAAGGCAGCGGTAAGCCATCTATCTAGAAATTCTCCATTCAAGAGATCTAGTCCAAAAGGATCTTCAACTACCTCAGGCAGGTCAAAAAAATGTCAAACCAGGTGCCAGCTGAAATAAGCACTTTCAAAACTGCCAATCAAAAATAAATGTTTCATATCAAATACAAAAATCAAAGTTGTTTTTTTTTTGTTATTTTACAGGTAGGCTAATTGATAAACAACAAAAAATACAGTCTTTCCCATGTCAGCATCCACCCCCTGTATCCAGTTAGAGCGCAGGGATTTCATTGCCATTCAAAAGAAACCAAAGGCAGGTAGGGTGAAGCGGGAATGGGATGGGTTAGCATGAGAGGTGTTGGGTTAACTAAAAGTCAATTCCAGTTCTTTCCACTGAAGTCACTCATTCCTTCCAGCAGCTAGGTGGGGGATGGGGAGTGGAATCAGGCTTTTAAGGAGGGCGGAGGTGAGATACCCGCCCCCCCAATTACCAGTGTTGAGACTGAAAACAATAAGTTAGCAGGAAAGTTGTGGAGCTACCCAGCGATGCCACATTGCAGCTGACAAAGAGTCATTAGTGGTGTTGCTCACAGGTCGATGTGGACCAACAAAAAAGATGGGACTGGACCAGTCTAGTTCCGCTAGCCACTTAGGCAACAGTCCAATATTCCCCTTTCCATACAAGTCTATAGTTCAGTCAGCCCTGATGGTTTCTGTCAGGGCTTTTGTTTCAATCATCCTTTTGTTGGAAAAGTTTTTGTTTTCATCGTTGGGTTGTTTCATCTTCCAGTCCTTAAGTCCATGCTGCCACTTTGTGCCGTAGCGTTTCTCAACATGTAGCAGTGAGCTGGGCAAAGAAAGTGACACAAGATATAATTAAAGTTTTAAAACTCAGATTGTTTCAAAAGTGCTTTTTTTTTTTTACAATGAGCATCATCTACACAGAGTTACAGGTGGTCAACAAATGAATGGTGAAACCAACAGAACAGAGATATCAAGCTCATTTTCCATGTTTGACCTTAAGTGGGCCAGACCAGTGAAGCACCCCTTTCTGCCATTGCAAGTACTATGTCTCAGTTTCTCTGCATGATAAAGAAATAATTCTATAGTAAATGGAAGAAATCTGTCAGCATGACTCTTTGGGACTAAATTATAAGTAATAAATGTATCAAATTACAGAAAAAGTAGCTCATTGCCTTTTTTATTGTAAAAGGACTATCTACAATGGAATTTTATATTGTAGATGGTGAAAAATCATAGACATTTTCTTATTTAAATGCTCACCTATTTGTTAATTACTTTAGTGTAATATGAAGTTTTTTATCGGAAGGAAAAATGGTAAAACTTCAAAATATATGGCCTTCCCAAAGCTGTCCTGTGGGCCAGATCGGAGTCTTTGGTGGGTGAGTTCTGGCCCCTGGGCTGTATTTTTGATACCCCTGCAATAGAGCTTTGGGCTACCATGTGCTTTGATCGCTCAGGCTCTGGAGCTCTGAGAAAATATTTCCAAAATTTATGTGTGACTCTGGTGCTACCTAACATATCAGTCCAAAATCTCCCTTACATGTTCAGTTACAATAGCATATAACATCATTTTCATACTCATCAATCAGTGGCTGCTTGTACTCTATGGTTGGGGGCTTGGAAGAGGCCAGCTCCCACCCTAACAGGATAAAGGTGAACAACTTTGTATTAACTTGTAATGATATGTCCCTTTAAAGGTAAACCTTCCCCAAAGCCAGTGAATTCCATCATTCCATGCATTCACAACTTAGCTTTGCAAACTGATTTGGTGACCATTACTGTGTATATAATTTCTCACCTGCATCACGACACCACACAGCGACAGCTCATACAGTCTTGACCACTCTCATCGGGTGGGTTCAACTTCCTCAACTTATGCTGCCTGATCTCTCTAACCAGTGTGTAGAAGGCGTCCTCTACTCCCTGTAAACACACGCAAACACACAGACATACAGAAAAATCCAGGTACTTAAAACACTCCCTTTCAAGGCTCCCATATTAAATGCACGTCTTCTGATTGACAGCAAAGCTTTTAGGTGTGCTCACCAATTGGCAACATTACCATGACAACCTTAATCATTGCGTGCACTGAGAATTATTAAATACGTTGTCAAGAAATCATGATGACTAAAAAGACTGCATTTCTTTACTTCTTGCATTTCCTTTTGAGTGACAGATATTCTGCAGGTGTAGTGATGAATGCGAGTATGTATGTACCTACATAATGTGTCACAGTGAGTCACAGACAGTGGGAGCTGTGAGGCAACTGGTCCTTATGAGCCCTTTCAAATACTGTAGCTCTGTTCTCAAGCCAAGGTAACCTGGCTATGAGTCACTGCCTGCAGCATAATAAAATGTTCCCAGCAACACAAATCACATCATAGCGCATGGTCTGCTGTAAGATGCGCATGAATATTTTTGCAAAATGTGAAATTACACAGCCTAAATAAGAACACTGACATAACCTGCAGATAACATAATGATGCAGCAAAATTAGCATATGAGGAATTTTAAAGATTCAAACACCAATAAAAGAGGCAGGACACGAGAAAAGTATTCCTCTGCGGAAAAACTTTATGTTGCTCCTTACTTTATGTAAACTGCTTACCTGCCGTGTTTTGGCAGAGGTCTCAATGTAGGGGATGCCATAGGAGCGAGCGAGCTCATGGGCTTGCCTCGTGTCCACCGTGCGCGCAGGGAGGTCACATTTGTTTCCCACAAGGACCATGGGAACATCATCGGAATCCTTAACACGCTTAATCTGTTCTCTGCGTTGCAAAACAAGAAAATTGAAAATTTAGTTTATTTCATTTCCTTATTATTATTTTTGTTCCTTGATACATCCAAGCACTTTATTTAGCCACAGTTACATGTCTGTTGGCTGAGATCCTCCCAGCATCATCAACAGCTCCACCCCTGGAGAACCAACCACCCGGGGAACTTTAGGACCCAGAGGAAGAGCTAGTGCCTACCGGTGCTGGGCTGTGCTGTGCTGCACTGCTGAAGGAGGGTGGGTGGGTGGACAACAGGCAGGCGGCAAACAGCATTACCTCATCACTACAGCAGCAAGTGCCAAATGCCATGCAGCCAGGGGGGACTGAGTGAGAGGAGAGGGTCAGATCACTCC
This sequence comes from Diplotaxodon limnothrissa, assembly GCF_057381915.1. Taxonomy (NCBI): domain Eukaryota; kingdom Metazoa; phylum Chordata; class Actinopteri; order Cichliformes; family Cichlidae; genus Diplotaxodon; species Diplotaxodon limnothrissa. Next base: position 6,268,398 of record NC_140602.1, read on the forward strand.
ATCAGCCCAGCCTTTCTTCTCAATCAGCCCCAGTATAGCCTGCAGTACAGTCAGCCAAACCCATCTGCAGTCAATACTGCCAATGGTAATTATGACAACACTTGCTCTGAGTTTTGATGTCAAAGCAAACAAGTTACCCTATCAAACCACAGATACTTGTATACCTGGTATTAAGGCGAGTGCTTAAAGTTTAGCTTTAAAGAGTTGTGGATTGGTCTTTATTTGGTGTTTTTGTACATGGATGAACACTGCTCTGCCATGTAGCGCTAGTCAGCACTGATAGTGGGGGGGAAAGTTTTTGTGGGTTTTATTTCTTGTCACAAACAATTGTTGCCTGTAAATACAGGCAGCAGATGTCTAGATAACTCAAAACATTTAACTGGGCACTGAGCCAAAGTGCACTGCATACCTGTATGGTTTAAGAGCAGTTATGCTAAAGCAGGGTCCAAAACAGCTGAGTTGCAATGGCAACAGGCCAAACAAATGTACATTTACACACTCTGGAAACCTGTGACTTAAAGTGTAGCCTCATGCAAGACCAGCAAGTGGATGCCTAATGTGATGAGAAAGAAAAAATGTGGCAAAGAGAGAAAACACTGTCACTTCCAGCTGAAACTATCACCCCCGCCCTCCCTTTCTCCTTCCCTGTCCTTGGGAGCGCTACCTCTCCCTGCTTCTCTAATTGAGTCAGGATCGATTTCATTGGCATCGTGCTGTAAGCCTCCAGTTGGGAGCTAAGCTTTCTTTAGCCGTGTTAAACGCTACAGCATGACATCATCAAGTACTGCAGAGAGCTGGCACACACGTATATAAAGCCCTTTTCCTGCAGACCCCACGGGAGTCCCTCTAACACACACTGCATATGCACATCCAGAGAAGCTAACAGACATGATTTAGCACCGGAGCTCCACCCCAACAGGCCTACGGTCTGGCCAAGAAATACAGAGGTGCACATTTTCCAGTTCTCTTTCTTTGCATTACTCTTAGACACACCTATACTGGTGAATGTCCTCAAAAGACTTGGTATTGTTGATGGCGAAGACACACAGGAAGCCCTCCCCCGTCCTCATGTACTGATCCCTCATGGCGCTGTACTCCTCTTGACCTGCAGTGTCCAGGATGTCCAACAGGCAGGTCTCCCCGTCGATCACAACCTGCTTCCTGTATGAGTCCTGCAGAAAAAGACAAACTTGCACTTTTAGAGAAGTGCTAAAGACATCACACAAAACTGATAGTTCACCTTAATGTAACCGGTGGTCCATTGCAGATTCTTACCCTGGGTCACTCAGGGCAAAGAAGTATACTATAGGGACACTATGTCAGTGACTGAATGTTGCTTGACTGTAATCAACTTAGGTTACTTTGTTAAATTCCCTCCTCACTTTCAGGTCAAATGAAAATCAAGAGATCAGAGGAGCAGGGTATCAGAGCCAATGTTTAGCCTTCCAACATGCAGTCACAAAAACATGGGAGTGCTGTCCCTTTGTTTGTTAGAGCATAGGGGCCAGGAATGCAAATACACAAAAAGGACATTGTCTGGCCAGAGGCAGGCGTGGTGAGAAAGAGAGGGATAGAGAGGGAGAAAAAGGGGAGAAAAGACAGGAGAAGACATTCTCACTGGCCTTCCTCTTTGCTCTGCAATATATTCCAGTGTCTTTTTCCTCAGGAAAATATTGAGTAAAAGGTGGAGAAAATGCTTTTCTCTTTTCTGAAATTATGGATTTCTTTCAAGCCTTGTCATTTGGAGGATTGCCACAGAAGTTAATTAATTAAAGTAACTTGGTTTAGACTGTGTGGTTGGACATTTATATAAAACATCTAATTACGCAAAGACTGCACATGAACCATTTTAAAGAATGTCGCAGAAGCACACAACAGTTCAAGGGGAAATACTTCATCTAAAGATAACTGCTGCAGGAATAATGTACAGAACACGTAGAAGCACGTCATACCTCTATTGTGGGGTCATATTCATCCACAAAGTGGTTCTGGATCAGCTGTATGGTAAGTGCACTCTTGCCCACGCCTCCAGCTCCCACCACCACCAGCTTATACTCCGTCATGTTCGCAGCTGCAGCTCAACCACACACTCACACACAACCACCGCTGCTGGAGAGAGGAAAAGGTGCAGGTTAGTATAATGACCAAAATAAACATGACACACAGTTTTGACAAGCACGTGTCAAGATTGACGTGTCCTCAATTGGTGGTACAGACAAAACATATGACAATACCATTAATGCCCACTGGTGAGAAACACGAGTGGTTGTGTATGCTGAAGTGTGTGCATGCAGTGGGGGCTGTAGTTGAGACCCTCAAAGGGGAATGTGAAAAATGTGCTGAAGGTACTCAATGTTCCAGTCCTCTCCCGCTCAGTGTTAGCAGCAAAAAGTGTGCATGAGAGGGAGTAAGAGAGAAAAAGGAGGGGCATCACACTGGCAGATAGATCCATATCACTCAGGGTTTAGATTACTGAGGTCTACCCTCGACCATACAGGGACAGTGATCCAAAAATAAACAAATACATATTAATAAAGATCAAATTGAGTCAATACTAGAACATTTTTAATAAAATAATTCTAAAAATATATTTAAAACTCTTCCACTGTTTCATTTTAACGATGAGGTAAATCACTATCTACGAGACTGTTGTTATGAAGGATTTCTTGTTGATTCACTCTACAGCGATCCATCCAGGAGGGTTACAATTTTATGACCCCCAGGTGTGCCTGCAGTTGCCCCCTACGCTCCACCACACCCACTTAATATGTCCAGTCGATGTAACGTGGTCAAGTTAACCATAAATCAAGCCATGTTATTAAAGAAATACGCAAGTCTCGCGAGGAAACATGCGCGATATCAATTTTACAAAATGTACAAAATGGTACAAAATGGCGCCGGTGAGGTCGGCTGCCGTGCTGGATGCTCTGCCCTAACTTCTCCACTTTTTGCAGTTTTTCGTCACTTTTTGCTATATCTGCGATAATCTTGCATGGGCATCATGCAAAACACACAAATCCGCTACAGTAGAGACACTTTGGTTTCTATTGGTCTGCAGTACACGAACATTTCACCATGTTTAACTCCGGACCCAACCTGGCCAAAGGAGATCCTGAGAGAGAACAAAGGACGCGACCCTAAGCGACGGCCTCGAGGTAAAAGAGCCGGCATCAGGAACAGGCTACGGGCTCGCGCACACCGCGCACCCATGCCCAGTATCCTGCTAGCCAATGTTCAATCCATCGAGAACAAGCTTGATGACCTCAGAGCCAGAATCAAGTTCCAGAGAGACATTCGGGACTGCAACCTCCTCTGCTTCACCGAGACTTGGCTGAACCCAGCGATACCAGACCACGCCGTGCAGCCGACGGGGTTCTTTTCGGTTTACCGCATGGACAGGACAATGGAGTCGGGGAAGAAAAGAGGTGGTGGAGTGTGTTTGATGGTGAACAACAGATGGTGCGACAGCACAAACATCTCCCCACTCACACGCTCTTGCTCGCCCAATCTGGAGCTTTTGATCGTTAAGTGTCGCCCTTTCTATCTCCCTCGGGAATTCACTGCGGTCATTGCCTGCACTGTTTACATTCCGCCTCACGCGGACTCGGACACTGCCTTATGTGAGCTACATGAGGCTCTCACACATCAACAAACACTTCACCGAGATGCCGCACTCATTGTTATGGGAGATTTTAACAGAGTGAATCTCAAACGGACATTTCACAACCTTCACCAGCACATCAACTGCCCCACCCGGGGCACGAGGACATTAGACCACTGCTACACCCCGTTCAAGAACTGTTACAAGGCTCAGCCCCTGCCGGCATTTGGAAAATCGGACCATTCCGCCATCTTCCTCATACCTGCTTACAAACAAAGGCTAAAGCAGCAACCACCAATCAGGAGGGAGGTCGCTCGCTGGACGGACCAATCGGTGGCCGCGCTGCAGGACGCACTGGATGACGCAGACTGGGACATGTTTCGGCGCAGCTCTGATGACATCAACATGTTTACGGAAGCGGTTGTGGGATTTATCGGGAAACTAGCGGACGACACAGCAGAAAGAACTATCATCCGAACGTTTCCCAACCAGAAGCCGTGGGTGGATAAAAACATCCGCGACGCTCTGAGATCACGCACCGCTGCCTACAATGAAGGGCTTGTCTCCGGTAATATGGACCTATACAAGGCTGCGTCCTACAACGTGCGCAGCGCGGTCCGAAAGGCAAAGCGGAGCTACGGGGAAAAACTAGAGTCACAGCTACGACAGTGCGACTCTAGGAGCCTGTGGAAAGGACTGCGGACTATAACGGACTATAAACGACCAGCTTCTTCAATGATGAATGCAGATGCTTCACTGGCTGATGAGCTGAACACGTTTTATGCTCGCTTCGACGCCGCAGCAATTAAAACAACAAACGGCTGTGCGCGCTCGGAGTGCACCAGTGAAGAAAATGCATTCGTCATCACAGAGCATGCCGTGAGGAACACCTTCAGGAGGGTGAACACCAGGAAGGCAGCAGGACCAGATGCAATCCCTGGCCGGGTCCTTAGAGCCTGCACTGATCAACTAGCACCGGTGTTCACGGAGATCTTCAACCTCTCCCTGGCCCAAGCTGTGGTTCCCACGTGCTTCAAACGGTCCATTATTGTCCCTGTTCCAAAGAAACAACAGCCCGCTTGCCACAATGACAACCGTCCAGTAGCACTGACTTCAATTGTGATGAAGTGTTTTGAAAGACTGATGAGAGATCACATCACTTCTTCACTTCCTCCCACCATCGACTCACTTCAGTTTGCTTACCGGACTAATCGTTCCACAGACGATGCCATATCTCACCTGCTCCACACATCCCTGAGTCACCTGGACACTGGCAGAGGGAATTATGTTAGGATGCTGTTCGTGGACTACAGTTCAGCATTCAACACAATAATTCCCTCTAAGCTTTTCACCAAGTTGACGGATCTAGGACTCAGCTCATCACTGTGTCAGTGGATCCTCAACTTCCTCACAGACAGACCCCAATCAGTGAGGGTAGGAAAACAAGTCTCCCCCTCCATCTCACTCAGCACTGGAGTGCCTCAGGGCTGTGTTTTAAGCCCCCTGCTGTACTCACTGTACACTTATGACTGTGTAGCCACATCCGACACCACCTCCATTGTCAAGTTTGCTGACGACACTGCTGTTGTGGGCCTGATCTCCGACATCGAGACGGCCTACCTGGAGGAGATTAGGAACCTGGAGACCTGGTGCCAGGAGAATAACCTCCTCCTAAACATCAGCAAGACTAAGGAGCTGATCGTGGACTTCACTACAAAGCAGGCGAGGAATTACAAACCCCTCATCATCAGTGGCACGCCAGTGGAGAGAGTGGACAGTTTCCGATACCTGGGTGTCCACATCACTCAGGACCTGTCATGGTCCTGTCACATCAACACCCTGGTTAAGAAAGCCCGTCAGCGTCTCTTCTTCCTCAGAAGACTTAGAGACTTCCATCTGCCACTGAAGGTGCTCAAGAACTTCTACTCCTGCACCATCGAGAGCATCCTGACGTCAAACATCTGCACCTGGTTTGGGAACAGCACCAAGCAGGACAGACGAGATCTGCAAAGGGTGGTGCGCTCGGCAGAACGCATCATTCAATCAGAGCTCCCTGACCTGCTGTCCATCTACACCAAGCGGTGCAAGTCCAAAGCTAGGAAGATTATGATGGACCTCTCCCATCCCAACAATGGACTCTTCTCACTGTTGAGGTCTGGGAAGCGCTTTCGCTCCCTTAAGGCCAAAACAGAGAGAATGAAGAGGAGCTTCTTCCCCCAGGCTATTCGGGGCCTGAACCAGGTGTAGGACTGGACTCTCCCAACACGTCACTATAAGACTGGACTCTCACACACGTCACCACACGCACCACCACACATTTCCTATAATCCTATAATTCCTATAATTTATAATCCTTATTTTTATAATCTCTTCTGCTATTTGCACATTCTTTACTGTAAATTCCTAAGTTAATTTGTAAATTTTTGTAGTAAATTGTAAATATTGTAAAACTTTTCTTCTGTCATTTAATGGTCGGGCATTGTACAGCTACAAGCATTTCACCCCCATGTCATACTGTGTATGGTTGTGTGTGTGTGACAAATAAAATTTGAATTTGAATTTTATGTTACCTGAAACGGGCACACTCAAACCTACATAAATTTAGGAGAAATGATTAAAACTGGGAGAAAAACCAAGTTATTCAAATATTAATGAGATGTTTTTCCAGTGTAATAGATTTTTGCATGCTTAAAAATGTGGGAAAACTTGCGTATATTACAATTTTGCTCATTTCACCACCAAACTAGGTGAAGCTGCAAATATTCATGTACAGACACAAACCAGTGCAAAGACACGTACCCACAGGTCATCTTCCCCCACCACAGCGTTGCTGGCCAGTAAAATTCCAGTGTTAAAGAGAAAGTAGTCATATGGTTTTTCTGTTATGTTCTGTGGCAAAGTGAGACTCATTGTATGGACAGCTGACCACAAACTCACCAAATATGCAACCTAAAAATGACCAAATAGCTTCTGAGTAGAAGACATGATGAGTTAGATTTATTACTGACTGATATGAACTTGTTGTGCTGGTTTTATAACATTAAATCGGCTACAAATCTATGACTAACAACAAGTGTGCTGGAGGCCCATTGTAACTACAGGACTCTACTATGGTTACAGTTTGACATTGTAGTAATAATGAGTGGAATAATAATGATGTCATATCTGGTTAAAGACCTAAGAGGAAAGTAACTGAGAACAGTTATAAATGATAGAAAGCCATGTGTCTTAACAGAAGCATAGTTTCACTTTCTGTTTGACAATTTAGACCAACAACCTCTAGACGCCACCTCTACGTCAAATATCTGTCTTTCAAACAGCAAAGCCTCGGTTGTCATAATTGTACTATACAATGAATCTAAAGTGTATATACAGTCTATATATAATATGGGCTGGTTCAAAAAAAAGGGAGGGTGACCTTAAAGGGAGAGCAGCTAAAACAGCTTGTTTCAGACAGTGAGCCCCCCAGCATGAGACAAATAAGACTCATTTTGAACCGTGACTAATGCAAAATGACTCTGATAAATATTCAAGGTGAAAACTCGTATATTATAAGTCCTCCTAAACAAAACAGTTCACTATTAACACTAACTTTACTTAACACCCAGTGTAACCCTAAATCTCTCTTCCTCAAAAGTTTAAACTATGTCTCATTTAGCATAAAAGACGGGCACATGTGGGTTAAACATCTCCACATGCTCATTAATAGTGTCTCACTTTGCTGAATGGTCCTGAAGAGGAAAATCATTAACCTGCACCACCTGCTGCAGTGTATAATCAATCTGTCAGGATTTCATGAGCAGCACAGTTCACATATGCTCTTTTACCTTCCGCAGGGAGCCGTGTGTCATCCCTCATATAAAATGCACTCTTTGTTATAGCTGCTACACAAACTACTTGCGCGCTTAAGAGTGTAAACATCAGGGCTTCAGTTGACCTGAGCAGTAAACACTCACGCCCTGTCTCTTGTGCTTTGACTCCCAAAGGAATGAAAGTACAAGCAATAGCTGGGGTGAATCTTGAACTCTAACAGTATAAAGAGAGAAGTAACAGGTGGCCTGTCATAAACACAGCCTGTGGTCAGTTCAATAACCGGACAAGACACAGAATTTCAAAAGAAAATGAAACATATAAGGTCAATTTAGCTGTGGAGAGGAAAAAAATAACAGACGTTCTATATTTGTCTCTGGGTGTGGTGTTGTATTAATAGAATCTGCATTCTCAGAAAGAAAAAAAAAAGTCCTGTTTGGGTTATTTGTGTCTGAGGCTGTATGTGCCTGTGCTGTTAGGACAAACTAAGATTAACCAAGACTGCAATAATGTTAATGATTGAGAGACAACCAGACTTGCTAAGTTGAGGACACAGTCATTTAACTGCTCTCATTCAATCACCATGATACGCAAGCACACAAACGCACACACTCCTGCATCCCGTAAGCCACTGCTTCACCTTAATGGAACAGGTAGCTCTGAGCACCATCACCATTACCAACAACGACCTCCTTGTCAAAACACCCTCGCTGCTATAACTCTGAAACACAACAGGAAGGGAATTATACTGACCCCTCAAACTTGTGGTTAAACATTTAGCTTCCTTTTCCCTCAGTGTAAATAAATCAGCCTGGTACACAGTGCAGCCTGCCCTGGCTGGACTGCAGACTCTGGTGGAGTAGCAGAGCCAGTCTAGCTCCTTAGAGCCCCCTCTAACTAAATAAACAGCAGCTGTGTGGCGAACAGAGACTTGTGTGGGGCAGGCAGACGCTGGAACACCTTTGGCTGCTGAAACTCCAGACAGGGCAAGGATCAACAATAATAGACTCATCGGCAGTTATTTCACGTTTAGTGTGGACACAAGATAAAATGTTCAACTATAGACAAGTCATTTAGATCAAAGATTTGATATGACTTATTCCAGTTCACTAAAAGACAGGATGACCAATATGCCATCATACAGGATGAAACACTTGATGACTAAAACTGAATACTCAACCATACTGTTGGTCAGCTGTTCCACGTATTCGCTCTGTTTTGTCATATCTAAACATTATTGTTAATCAGAGATTGATCAGATGCCACAAGCCTCACTGGTGAGCACTTGTGCATCTTAATTTCACTTGCTGCCTCACAATTAACAATAAAAGCACTGTTTTTCACAGAATTGGATTCTATTTGTGGCAGTAGCGGCCTGGACAGTTAGCCAGTAGGGAAACTCAAGCCTGAAAGAGCTAGATGGGGTCACAGCACTAAAACTAAAGAAGCTAAATCATTCTGGGTTGAGATTTTTTCGAAAAAATGAAATGTTGCCAAAGCCTATGAGAGATTCACACAGAAATATGCATGAAATGCCTCCTTTTTACCCGATATTCATCAATATGGCAGTGATAACTCGTGCGCTGAACTGATTAGTATGACGAATTTAGGCCAAACAAAAACAAAAAAAGATAGCTACATAATCGAATACAGCATCATACACAGTTCTTCAACATTTAACACACGTGGTTACAGCATTTTTTCTACATAACCAGATCTCTAGTGTACACCTGCCAAGCCAGTGATATTTACAGCCTAAAAAATGCAAATTCAACACATCCATGCATCGCTACTGGGAGTTCAGAGGAGGGAAAGCAGACAGCCGTCTTCTCTCAAACTAGGCCATGTCAGCTGCTGATTAATAATCCTCATATACATATGGAGATGAATAGCAAAATCAGTCACTGACACAGACAGTGCTGCGTTTCTACAGCCACTTGTTGTCAGGAGGGGCTCATACTGAGCGGGTCTTTGTGTAGATAGAGAGGAAAGACGAGGACACAGCCTCTGGAGGTCAAAATCATTAGTACTTGCATCAATTTCATCCACACTCAGGGACTAAGCAAAAGAGTGTTTTGTCTGAGTTCTCCTCTACACACAGATGGGTATGTTGGGTATAGCTGTATCAAACACAATATATCCCCATCTTCTCCTCTGCAATCCCGAGTGGAGTTGCTCTCAGCGTATGGTTAAACTCTGCTACCTTTATTTGCACACATGTGAAAACTTGCATTCATGATGTGGCAATTGTCTGTGTCCTTTTTACACACGGTGTACATGTGACCAAAGTAATTATCCTACAGCAGGGTGACTTTTGTTAGTCATTCAACAAAAAACAGTAATGAATCTGCCACAGCTGTCACACAGGCCGCACCTATCTCATTCCAAAGTTCCCAAAACCTTTGTAGAGCAGCTCTCTAATATGATCAAGGGCCACTATTTAGCATGTTTGAGTTTAGGGTTATTTATAGTGCACCACCGCCGGTCTGAAATTAACAGTCCATTTTGAAACCCTAGAGCCTCGCCTGGACCAAAAGGATAATCTTACATGACAGCTTACGGAGGGTGCAAGCAAAGAGCAGCAATTCAGATGGTAGCAGGAGAGTTCATTGGCAAGGGAGAAGACTGCTCTCTATATATACACCAAGGGCATAACAAACACAGAAGAGAAGAGTCTAGCAAGAAAGTGAAAAATATTAAACATAATGAAAATCCTCCAAGCCAAACTTCATTGCATCTTTTTCATCTTCTCAACACACGTGACACAAGGAGCTAGGTACATGGATGACCGTCTTCCTCAACATGCACTCTGGTCTCCATTTAAGTGCTTAATTGGTTAAAGGCTCCATACTGGCAGAGCCACAAGCCCACTGCAGAGATAATAGATTTTTAATGGAGCTATGATGGTAAGGAGACCCTCTCAAGGGAGGTGTCACGGTCAAATACGGAGACTCCGAGACCCATCCTAAAGTCTCGATAACCACCCCACCCTCCCTCTGCTTTCCAGTGACATCATTCTTCTAAACAGCATCCAAAACACTAAGTGTTTTCCACCAGCTTAGGAATGAAGCGCTATTCTGCTCTCAGGCCAGTGAAACACAATTACGTGAAGACATTGGTTCAGATTTTATGAAGTTGGTAGGAGGGTCAAACTGACTACAACATAGTTAAAAAAATTTACTCTTTTCTCTAGAATTTAACACAAAGCTGAATTTGGTTCTTTTAATAAACCATTTCTTTCCAAATTTCTAAATGTTTCACTATCTAAAGAGGCCTTTTAGCTGTTCTGAAAGCCACTAGCCTCTAGTGACCTTTTCCCTACTGGGTCATCCTTTTAGTTTGTAGGACAGGGTGACACAGTGGAGGCAGCAGCAGAGATAAAAAGAGCAGCTGACCTCCACACAAAAGCCTGCCGGTTGGAGGAGCTGCAAGGGTTATCATTAGACACCTAACACCCCCAAAACTCTAAATGTGGGCTCTGGGTAAATCTCAATGAGTTGTTTTAGTTCATGAAACAATGTGAAAGCAAAGAAAGCATCTTCTGGGTCACATAAAAACACCTAATGTCCATTCAACCCCCCCCCCCCCCCACACACACACACACACACACACATCAATACTAAAACCCAGCAGGGAACGGTGTTATTCGTAAAATTTTGGTTTTTAGAGTCACACTTACTGCTTGGCTGCATAAAAACCTTCAAAGGAAAAAACGAAGACAGATTGACCTCACACCTCAATCACTGGACCACCTCCAACTGTTTTCCAGCTGACTTGCCAAAACGCTACAGACACCAACACCAATATTTACTCACACAGAATCGCTGCAAAGCCTCCTTCTCGTAGTCATATAGACTGATGCACATTCACTTGCATGATTATGACTTTCACAGAAGATGCTGTGGTCAGCGAACATGACGATGTGGCGGATTAAAAAAAGAAACCGTGTACCGGAAAGCCCCAAGAAAAACACACGAGTGAAACACTTTCTGTTGTATTGCCTAAGAGGGCACTCATTCAAATGTTTGATACTACTTTGAATGCTGAGTGCATTTAATTGTTTACTGTCCAGGAGCGTCTATGGCCATTCGCTGAGTGTTTGGTGCTGTCTTTGTAAATCCCTTTCACCTTACTAGCCATTTTTTTTATCAGATACGAGACTTGAAATGATCATCTTTGTGAATGCCTTGTAATGGAATCTCACTTCCGCAGTGATAGCTTTTATTCACTGTGACGGGGCGTCACCCTAGTTGTCTCTGACGCCACTATCGAGACCAGCAACCTCACAGCCTGCTCCAGTCTTTTCCTTATACAATACAAAAGACAGAGGTACATTAGCATCTATTGCAATGGCACTTGCAAATGTCTTCGGTTTCTCTTTCAAAGTGAGGTAAAGCGGGGAGAAATCCTGGATGGTCATGTTATCCCTTTATAACCAAGTTTTAACACCCAAACTCAAGGAAGACCGCTTACCAAAAAATATATAATTGGCTTAAAACAGTCAGGGGCTGGGAGGAAAAATCATTCTATGTAGGCAGGGTAGAAAGAAGGCTGAGTTCTAAGCAGGATAATGTTCAAGCTCGCCGGGCGTGAATTAAAAAATGTTATGATAGCTAGCTAACCTGTTTTTCTGTAAGGACCGCAATCTCCAGCGGTGCCCAAATAACTGAAAGCACTTAAGAGAGGACATATTTCTCGGTGAGGGGAAAAAAACCGACATTTTTCGTAAGCAAGGATGTGTACAGTATACTTACAACAGGCAGAGGTCTATTGGCGACAGGAGCGGCGTTTCTACCGGAGAGGAAGAAGAAAATCTTTCAATTGTTTTGCTTCTCCGCTGAAATCGGAAAAAAGCCACAAAATATTCCGAGTCTCTTTCCCCGTTTCTTCAGGTATTTGCGTCCTATTCACTGTAAGAAACGGTGTAATTTTAAGTAGCTAAACTGCACCAAGGCATTCATTGGTCCTGGGTCCTATAATGTGCCCGCGTTGAACAATGTGCTTCCCAGAGAGAGCGGAGGGGATGAGGAGAGTAGTGCCCACGCCCAGCTCTATCAAACATAGATCCGCCCCGGTTACCAAGCATGTTACCGTGGCGTTCCAGTGCTGTCGGATTTTTGGCAACTCCACTGTGAAGGCCACTGGATCTACACATTTAAGCGCTAAATCCGAGTATTTAAAGAGGCACGTAAATCTGAATTCATGCAAAAACCTGAAAGTCATGAATGCCAAGTTAATTCGTTTGACAAACAGGAACGCTGTCTTTTTAAAAAAAAAAATTACTATTATCCATCTCTACCCAGCATAACCCTTCGCCACTCTGAAAAGTAAGTGCCACCCAAACAGATGACTAGCAGTGTTTTGGTTGAGAATATCCAAAGTTTAAAAACGAATAAACTAAATCACCAAAACTTCCCAGACATTATGATTGTTTTTCTATGTGATGACTCAAGGTTGGGAACCGGTGATAGTTATAAAGGTAATGTCGAAATTATGTGGTAGGGGAGAGCAGGCGTGATTGTAACACTTTTTGTTTCAGTAGTTACAACTCAGTAGGATGTAATTTTGAAACAAAATACCGTTATTGGTCCACTCCAAGTAGTAATGTTTCTAACCTTTTCATATTCAATTTCACAGATTACTTATTCAGGATTGTTGATTTTTTTTTAACTGTATGTTTTTTTTCTTCATATTTTTCTGTTCCAGGTGCTGGGATTTTTTTTTTATTCCATGCAAGTGCAACAGTTGGCCACTCATTGTGGTTTTATGCTTGTGCTCTGATCCTTTCTGTAATTTTTTGCCCCTCCTGATCCAGACTTTCTTAATGTTTTTAGTTCTCTAGTCTTTCTGACGGTTTCAACAATTTTCTTTGGACACTGACTGATTTTTTTGTACTCATTTTGTAGCTCAGTCCATGTGCTTGACCAAGGCTGAGGACTTGTTGTAGACATAACCCAAATGCTTTTGAGGAATATTTTTTTTGTTCAACCACTCACTAACACTGACTGTATGAATCATTCAAGTATAAGAAATGTACCTCACTCGAGGCATGAATCAGCGTTGTGTCTAAACATAATTTAAATTGGTATTTTTAGTCTCTTTGTTACTAGCATCATTTTCTTTAGTTGTATGTATGACAAATGTCAAAGATAACACATGTTTAACGCAGTGTTTGATGTTTCCCAAAGAACTGTTTGCTGAAAACTTGGAAAATCGTTAATACTGTGCAGTGTGCCCCTAAAAAAATCTGGGCAATCTGGGGCAGTGGAGGACAATAAAAAATGTGACAGGCATAAAACGATTTACAGCTAATCAACAGAAAGAAAGACCAGGACCTAAGAGATGTATCTTGTCCTTCAGTTGATCAATCTACTGTTTGCTGAATCTTCATCAGAAATGTTCTCAGTGGCTGTCATGAAGGGAAACAGGGGGGGGGGAAGGTTGGAGTATGCCAAATTACACAAGAACTGGGCTGAAAATCAATGGAAACAGATCTTATGTTGAGATGAAACGACTTATTATTATTATTATTATTATTATTATTATTATTATTATTATTATTATTATTATTATTATTATTATGAATGTAGAAAGGTTCTGTTAGATTTTGATCCACTAAATCGTCTGATTGGGAACAGCTTCATTTTTCAGCATTCTGATGATCCCAAACAGACTGCTAGTGCACACAAAAAAAATATTTAAATAAAAAAGAAAGGCACAAGAAAACGTTATCAGTCCTGGATTGATCTCATCAATATCGACTGAATATTATCCAGTAACTACTGGATAATAGATTAGATGAGTGCCAACCATAAGAAATACCGGAGTGTACTACATATCCCAGGGAGCCACGGGTCTAACTGGGTCTAACTGCACAAACTGACCCCAGAGCCGCTGAATGGAATTCATGCAGCGGCTTTGGGGTCAGTTTGTGCCGTATCCAGGAAGTCGTCTGTGGTTGCCAAGGAAACTTTTGCTTGCGAGCCCTCAGTTGTAGGTTTGAATGTAAATGTATAGACTATCTAGTGACACAGACGGGAAAATTCTGCAAAAGGTGATATATATTCTTATTATAGATATAATATTATATTTCCGTATACACCAGCATGTAGCTAGGGTACATGCTGCTTTATTTAGCGCTACTTAGAATATCTGGCTGTAGAGAAGGTACTGCTCACTGCTTCCCTTTTGTTTCACAAGCCGTTTTGGTGTTTTCAATATAACTTTATGATTGTTTATTTTATACAGCGTGAGGCATGAGTTACTGTCATGGGTCTGTGCCCCACGGGGTCAGGTCTGGTACAGCACGGGTCCTGGTGACTGAGCTGAGTGGTTCAGGCTCCATCAACCCAACTCCTGCAAGTAAACCCTGTGAGGACTCTGAAACACCAGTGGAATTTTATCTCTCCCCGGAGAAGTTGGTAGGTACCTTTAAATACAGTTAGTATTTATCACCGTTATAAACCTCTTATCATGTTGTTTATACGTATATAATATACTATATATATAATATACTAGTGAAAGCATTTAGTTAGTTTAGCATAATTCTAAATTGACAATAGTAAATGTTAGCATCTGGATAACATCTACCATATACATCTTGCCTGTATTATAATGCCTATTTTACTGAAATAATTTCGTTAGTGTTGTCTCTTATACTAATTAAAATCCTCTTTGATTTTTGCTTAAAAAGATTATGTTTGAAACTGAAATTGGGCAAAAAAAATTCTTCAAAGATTTTACATCAAATCAAAGTCATGTTTGTTAATCGTAGCTACAGAATGATACAGACTACATAAAGTAAAGAGACAGTGCCCTTCTGCCCAGGTCAGCTTCTTATTCTCCTCCTACAGAAATTGCTGTGTGGCACACAAGACCTCTCTAATGTGACCTCACTGGAGATCTGTGTAGACACTCAAGAAAACACACTTGGTAACTTTGGTAAGACATATAACATGTCACTGATTAAATACAGTACTGTGCACTGTGCAAGTCTTGAGGCACCCTTCATTCGGTTATATTTTGCAAGAAATATGGGAAATAGGTGCAGTGATTCATTGAAGTATGTGCAAATATACACAAATATACACCATAATCAGCATTTGTAATAATCTAACAAGATTTGGTCTACCAAAGTCAGTATTTAGCATGACCACTTTTATTCTTCAACACAGTCTCAACTCTCTTACGCAAGCTTTCTTGTCATTTCTTTAAGTAGTCTTCAGGGTTCTAGAAGGACATTTCAAAGCTCTTCTTGGGAGTTTGGCTGCGTTTTGTTCTGTTCTTAGTCAACACGATCCCACACTGCTTAGGTAATGTTGAAGTCCGTGTTCTGGAGAGGCCATGGCATGTTTTTCTATCCAGGTATGCTTTTACAGCAGTGGCAGCGTGTTTGGGATCATTAGCATGCTTAAACATGAAGTTGTTGCAAATACAACACTTTTTAGATTGTGATCAAAATTGGCCCATATTGGTCTTTCACTGGCTTAAATGCAGCTCCAAACCATGACACTGTGTTTTACAGATGTCTGTAGACATTCACTGTTCTACCTCTCTCTTGACCTTCTCCATATATATTGATGATGACTTGAACCAAAAATGTCCAATTTGTATTTATCACTCCACAAGATCTGTTGCCACTAATTTTTTAGTCCATTTTTTTGTGTAATTTTGCTGGACTTTTTTTTTCTAATTTCTTAAATACATGACTTGTTGATACTGTTCCTCTGCTGTAGTTATTTTGCGGCTGTCAAACTGTGTTATCTTTTGTAGACTCGACTAAACAAATGAATTGTTACTGTGACAGGCAGCTTGTAAAAAAGTCCCTAAATATAGAAATTAAAATTGGTTCTTTTCTAAATTGTCTGTTGTGTAAGTTGTGTGCAGACACAAAACTAGTTCACCTCTTGAGTTAGGTACCTTTTTTTAGTTGTTGAATGATTCATAGGTCAGTGTTAAGTAGTTTAACTAAGAAAATGATCAAGTACAAAGACTGTACTGAAAATAAGTAAAAAAAGCAGCCAGTGTCCCATGAAAAACTTCAGAAAGCTTAGAGACCTGTTGTTCAAGAATAATTAAATACAACAAAGTCTGGTTCCTTGAAGACAAAATACAAACAAATGAGGAATGGCTCAAGACTTTTGCACAGTACTGCAGCTGAATATGTAAAACAGTAAAACAATAGGTGTCTGTTTGTATGTGTACTTATTAGAACTAACTGTTAGTCAGCATCAGTGGTGTTATTGTTTTCTTTGTGTAGCCAAGGCTACAAAAATACAGTAACTTTTATCTCATTTAAGTTCAGTTAAACTAACGAGCAATGAGAAACTGTTAACACAATTTACAGTAATGATTCATAACAGATACTTGTAATAATCACAACACAGACAGTCATAAATTTCCACACCTGATTACCTCACAGGTGTGCCAGCCATCATTAGATAATGGTAGGGGGATATATTTACTATGACTGAGCTTTGTCCTCAGAAAAAATCCTAGATTGTGTAAGGCATGACAAACACTGTCTGTACATGTATGAGTCATGTTTTACCTGCCACTTCAGGGACGCTTTCTTTTACTTAAATGATGCTGAACATCTGATTAGCAAATAAATCAGGTGATAAGAACGAAACCATGTTAAAATGACACCAGTGTTACATGAAAATGAGAAAAATAGTTTTGTTTAACTAATTTTCTTGCAGGTGTCTACTTGCCTGGATTAGTGCAGCTAAAAATGAACAACAGCAGGATCCTGTCAGTAAGGTAAGTAAGACAAAAATAGTATCTTTTTCTTTACTTCAAAGTTTGTATTCCTGAGAAACAAATTTACAAAGTATAATAATTTTTAGATTTCCAAGATGATACTGATGCATGCTTCTGGTCATTTTTATCTTATTTTATACATGTTTCCAAAATAGGAAAACCCACATATTTCCTTGAAGAGAAATAAATATAAGTTAACCCAGAACAGAAAAAACCCCCATAGTTTAGTGAATGCTGTCGTGGTTTACTCTGTCATTACAGGAAGTCAAAAGTTATGAGCTTACCCAAAGAAGTATAGTATGGCTATAGTGACAAGGTTTTGAAATAGGGACTTCCAATATTTATGTGTGGAAGATGCTTGTTGCAACTTGTAAACCAGACACCATAGAGGTGAGACCTGTGTACAGGTTTAGAGATACACAGAGAACAGGTTAAACCACCTTTCTCACAATAGGATACAGAGGGGTTCAGGTACTATCAGATTTCAAAATCATGCATTTGATCCTCAGAAAGAGACAGGGAATATCTAAAGTTTTTCCTAGCTTGTCCAGTGATCATAGCTACAGCTGTTTCATCAAAAGTATATTGAAGCAAAGCTACAAATAGTTGTCACAGTAAGTGAGATGGAGAGAATATTTTTTACCATTACTGTGCAAAAGTCTTGACCCATCTCTCATTACTTTATATTTTGCTTCTCATGAGACAGATTTTCTTGAATGTGGTCTATTTAAATAAATTATAAACAATAGATTATGAAGTCTTGAAAAGGTTTAATTTAGACATCGGCAGTTTTTCACTCATTTTCAGTCCATCGCTTACACCTAACCATTTTCAGAGGAATTTTTTTTTGTTTGTTAAACAAGTTAACATAGAAATATGAAATATGTATTATTCGAGCATAAAAAATGCACCCAACTGAAGGAATGAACGTGAATGTTGTGCACATAACAGAAAGTTTAGCGAAGGAAGAATTTTTGTATCTGTAGGCACTCTGTTAGTAGCAGTCTGTCAGAAAAAACATAATCCGTTCCCAGTTCTGTAGTTGTATCTATGAGCAGATAATAAAAGATACCAAAAGATAACACAAGCAATAAAGTAATATATTTGAACCACCAATGTGATTCCCAAAGAGCTGTTAGCTGAAAACATGGCATATCTAAACATGGTGGGCAGTGTGTCTTTAATTAAAATAAGGAAATTGGACAATGACACAAGTGTTACATGAAAATGAGAAAAATTGTTTCGTTTATCTAATTATCTAATAATCAATATTTATGGAGGAGGACAGGAGAGATGTACAAGAGTTAGTGTCTATAGCCATCTGTAGAACACTGTGGAGGGCTCTGTCATGGTTTGGAGCTGCGTTTCAGCCAGTGGTGTTGGAAATCTCCCCAACACTGAAAGTGTTACGATCACAGAAAAGTACCTTGCAATGCCATCTGAAAATTGCTGGATTGACAACAGCTTCATGTTTCAACACGCCAGCAAACCCAACACATTGCCAATGCAATAACTGCAACACTGTCAGTCATGGATTGGCCTCCCCAGGTATAACAGACTGTATTTATGTTCATTTCAATAAATCCCTACACCTACTTTTAATTTTTCCTAGCAGAATATAATAAAATGAAGAGTACTCTGAGACTTTTGCACAGAACTGTACACAGAGATAGATAGTGAACTGTCTGCTCCACCCCGAGAGCACCAGAGCAGAGCAGAGTCAGCCGGACATGCACTGGCTCTGATAGCATTTCCTGCTTTGGGTTGTGGGAATTGTAGTGGAGTTGGTGTTGTAGTGTAAGGTACACTGAAACTATTGTGGAAAGGTTCAGGCAGGGAGGAAAGCGGGAGACAGTGAACAGGACATAATTTTCACGAAGAGAAAGGAGCTGCAAGCTTCAGTAGCCAAGAAAGTATCCTTTTTTTAGCCATGATTATGTAACTCTCTTTCCTGCCTCTAAATCAAGTTTGTGTTATTTTGTCTCCCTAGAGACTTGGGAACCACCATCTCCCAACTGCAGGTGCTATGGATGTCTCGGTGCTGCCTACGAGATCTAGATGGGATTACTACTTTCTGTGCTGTTACGGTAGACTTTATAGGTTACAGGTGGCTTTGTAGGAACTATTCAGGAGCTTGGTAGCTTCTTTCTTTTCTCTTTTTGCAAATGTTAAAAAATGTGTGTACGGAACAAAACATAAATTGTGTCAAGGATTTTTGGATACATTTCAAATAGGCCTTCATACCTCAAACATTAATTTCCATTTGTCATAGTACCTGAGTGACCCATTTTTTCCCAAATCATTTCCTCGTTTTTGCGGCAAATACTGAACGTGCCTAGGTAGTAACATATGATTCAAGTAATTGAACTTTCGCTGTTTAAAACGTCCAACTGTCTGTGGCATGGGACGATACCACAGTGTGACTTGGGTCCAACATGTTTTTTTTCTTTAGTGCATTTTCCTTCTGCTGGTTCAGTTCATTAATCACACATTTTCTACCACTTAACACTTATTTCCTGTCCTTCTTCTCAGGAGCTGTACTTGTCCTATAACAACGTGTCAGACCTGAGTCAGGTTGGCATGCTGGAGAACCTGCAGCTGTTAGATCTGGAAGGGAATGACGTGGATGATTTAGTCCAGGTTCAGTATCTCAGTTTATGTAGCAAACTGGAGAGACTTACCCTGGAGGGAAACCCTGTCTGTTTACGCCCAAACCCTACATCAACTCAGGTATGAGTATTATGCGATGTGTTTGTCCTTTGTTGTTCAGACTTTAAGCGGATGCTCCTATTGCGATTAACATACCCAGTACATCTTGAAGCAACCGCCACAGAGTGGTGCAATGCTCAGAGTGGCAGTCTGGCAAAAGATAAAACGAAACCAAGAATGGTTGCAGCTGAATAGAGCTTGAGCAAGGAGCTGGGCAGAGTTCCTGAAAAGGAAGTGTTGTATTCATTTGATGTTGTAAATGCCAACTTGCAAATGCAACTTGTGGTTCTAATCGTTCAACAGTCTCGCCTGTGCTGGCTGTCAGCCCTGAAGACAGATAATCTCTAACATGTAATCAGTTTGTGCTGAGACATGAGAGCATGTGTGCGATCGCAACTCTCTGTATGTGGGTCCTTAACTCAACAGAAACACTCTGCTAGAGCAGGAGACATCAAAATACTCAAAAATAATTAGACATAACATACTGTTGAAATAGTATATATGTAAACATCAATGCTTTATTTTTATGTTAAGGTGCATTTTTTGGTTTCTGTGACAAAGCCTTAAACAGCTTATCATGGGCCAAGTCAGTGAAACTGATTGTAGCTGGGTACACGGCTGAAGCTGCAGTGAGCTGAGTTTTTTGGGCCACTGTGAATGTGTTTATTTACACCCACCAGCAGAGCATTAATTAAGAAACTAGGGCAATGAGGAGAGATGCTGAGCTGAATATGCATTAGGCCCGTGCTTTGTAACAACTGAGGGGGTTCTTGGGTTTACTCCCTTGCCAAGTGATCACTCTTCATGCGCTCTGTCTTTCTCTCACTTCCTCTTATTTAAAACTCATTCTCCTCCTCTTTTCTCTCATTTTCTTGCTTTTGTTTACAGGCCTCTCACACTCTCCTTTTCATTTTCTGCATCTGTGTGGTTTGGTGAAACCAAAGCGAGGCCAGCGATTCACTGGCCTCTCTCTCGCTCTCTGCTCTCTTCCAAATGATAAAAGTCTAGAATTTATAGCAAATAAATTATTTATTTATTTGCAAGACTTTACAGACGCTAGCTGTTATGAGCTGGGATCAGCTTATGCTGTCTGGCACCCCCTATTTAAAAATACCACGTATTATTAAAAATGTCACTGTTGCAAAAAAATGTGATCTTGAATCTTGTCGGCCTATAAAGCTCTGAATGGTTTAGGACCAAAATACATCAATGACCTCCTGACCCAGTATGAACCATCCAGATCCCTCAGGTCATCTGGATCCGGTCTTTTATCAGTTCCCAGAGTCAGAACCAGACACGGAGAAGCTGCATTCAGCTTTTATGCTCCTTATATCTGGAACAAACTCCCAGAAAGCCTCAGATCAGCTGAAACACTCAGTTTATTTAAATCCAGGTTGAAGACTCACCTGTTCTCAGCTGCATTTGAATAAAGCACCAAATCCACACTTTAAGCTTAAATTTCAAAACTTACATTTAACTACTGATTTTATCTACTGTTCTGATTTTATCTGTTTTGATTTTATATACTGTTGTTTGTTTGTTTGTTAATTAGTTAGTTAGTTTATTTGCTTGTTTTATTCAATTTTAAATCATGCTTTTTATTTGTTCTTGTTTCTAATGTCTCTGTAAAGCACTTTGAATCACCTTGTTGTTGAATTGTGCTATACAAATAAACTTGCCTTGCCTTGCCTTGCCTTACACCTTAGCTCTGTCATTTTCTCTTGTTTCGTTCCTCCTGCCCAGATGGCAGACTACAGTTACCGGGCAGCGGTGAGGGAGCTGGTCCCTCAGCTGCGTTACCTTGATGATGTAAAGGTGGAGGAGGACAGGCTTAGCTGCTGTACCACCATGGGAGAAGACTGGGACATTCTCAGAAACTCCATTAGAGATTCTAACTCCTCTTATCCTGCTGGTGATGGTGTGTGTGTGTACTGTTTTAAATCCATCAACATGGTCCAGATATTCAGATGACGATTTAACAAACACCTCACTTTTGTCTTTGTAGAGGAGACAACCGACAGTGTACGTCCTTACAGCCGACCCAGTTCAGCCACATGCCCTTCTCCCAGCTTCTCCGGTGTCTGGGCCATGTCATCGTCAGGCACCAGACCACACTCAGGCTCAAGACTCATGTCAGCGATCAGGCCTGGAGTTCTCTCCCCTTCTGGATCCAGACCTGGTTCTGCAGACTCAGATCTGGCAGTAGTGGAAGCTGAAACCAGCAATCTGACTCACAGTTAGGCACTCCTGTGGTTGATCTCATTAGTCTTAGTGCCATTTCCATTTTATTTTGATTAGCATTACTCTGTGCAGGTGAACTGTTGGAGCAGTAAAAACAATCTTTGCTCAACAGTGCCACCAAGAGGACTTAATTGTGCCATGAAATAATGACAGTTTCAATCACTGATGCCTGTTTTACTCTGTCAATTTTTGAAGGAGCGGGTAACATCATCTTCTGTGGGAACCCAGTCCAGGCTATTCGAGCAAAGCGGCAAAAGTTAAGGGTAAGTAGCAACAAAGTCCTGCAATGCAGTGGAGAAAATTATTTGATCTCACTTAATAAATTATGAGATGTATCCATACACCACACGCTGTGATCCATATACATGAGTTATTTCTGTCTCGCTGTTCCCCATAAAACAGAGTCTTCATTGTCCACTAAGAGGAACAGCAAGCTTTATGAGCTTTGACAGGCCATTATGAATGCCTGGCACCAGCAGCTCGTCTCTTTAATGTCATGTCAGTATAAAAAGAATCAGCTAATTATTATCAGGCAGACAAACAACCTGAGAGGACAAGCATAGTGAGGGGTGATGGAGATGTGAGAAGGGTTGTGTCAGAAGAAGTTGACAGACGGGGCTATCACTGTCACCACCCTCTGATCTGTTATAACTGGCATAAATACACCCCACCACTGTCACTCTGCATCTTATTTATACCTTTCTGTCTCATTCAATCTGCCCTTGCTGTGTTTGTTGTTCCTCACTGTTTTTGCTATCCATAATTAATATGCTCTTAGGCCTCTATTACTTTAAGTTTCCTACCATCATCTATTACCACTCATGCTTGTTGTGCCTCTCTACTGTCTGATAGACAGCACCCACCAGGTCTACTTTCACCCCCCGAGACACTCCCATTCACGTACCAGAACACACATATGACCTCGAGGAGCCTGATCTGACAGAACGTGCTGATGTCTTTGCAGAGCTCAGAGCTTGGAAGGAACAGCATAGCAGGTATTACATGCTGAATTACTTTTTTAAAAACACATACATGTGAAAAATAATAAAAGCTACATTTTAATCTATATCTTGCCATTGCTGACCATGCAATAGATTAATTGCATATTAAAACAGTTGTCCATTGAATACCATCAGAGGGCTGTGGAGGATTTCACAAATACAAAGCCTCTTCACAGCCAGTTAAAATCGCAGAAGCTGTCGATGTGGCTATGTCTGAAGACTTGTATGCACATAAAACTAAATATCATCATTCTTTGTTTCAGACGTCTTGAGGCCATAGCGAAAGACAGACTGCCACAAATCTTGTCCATTCAGCACTCTGATGATGAAGAAGCCCGTTGTGATGAGGAAGAAGATGGCTGTGGTGCTATGAGGAGTGACAGCAGTAATGAAGAACATGAAGAGGAGAAAAAGTGTGACAACCAAGATGCAGCCTCACTAGATTTCTCTTTCCAGTCTCTTTCCCCAGGTGAGAACTTTGTGAAGTTATTTATAACTTCATAAATTATAAATAAGGCTGTACAGAATAAAAGCAGTAATTGTAATGTCTGATCTTTTTGTAATGTAAGGAGAAAAATAACTGAATTATTTCAATTATTCTTATTGTTTGTTTATTTTTAGATCTGCTTCCCAGAAAAAACTTACCCTCAGATATGGCTCGACTGTCGCTGGTCCCCAAAACCGCAGTGTCCCCTTCTCCTCCTCTCAAAGGCAGTGCAACTGCTGTTGATTTGAAACCGCAAGGGATCCGTGCACGGAGGCTTCACCTTAGCCAGGCCAGACCACAATATTTACCTGAATTCAGCAGCGCCTTTGAAATATGTAGGACTTCAGGAGATACAGACCTGCAAATGAGTGTGCCTCCAATGACTCTGCCTGCACCCATACCGCACCCACCTCCAACAGCTGCCCCAAGTGAAAGGCTGAAGCATTCACGGTATGTCATTATTAAAAAGTATCTTTATATTCAAATAGTCAGATTTGAAACAACACATTTTGTTGTAAAATGTTTAGCTGAGTTTTGTAAATCAGTGACATCACCATATTGTGATCTCAACTTGGTCAGTGGAATGTGGACATTAAAAAAGATCTCTATCTTTTAGTGTGAAGATGGACTCTGGTGAGCAGCCAGGCCAGAAGTGTGAGATATCCAAAATCCTCAAGAGACCAGCAATAACTCGCCCTCACACAGCCAGGGCAGCTTTACAGAAACATCACCAGCACCACATACTCCAGTCCTGCAGAGGGAGCTCACAGCCAGATTGACTGTTGACTGTCTCCTGTCAGTATGACTGCTCTTAACTGCTCAATTAAATGGGGTCTTTCCCCTTTTTCAACTCATCACTCAGCCGTATATTGATTTGTCATAGTTTACCACCATCGTTTCTTTTTCTCTGTTTTTTAAGAACTGAAGATACTGTTGTTGTTCACCAGTTCAACAGCATCCAGTGCTCACGAAGCTCACAGCACAAACAGTACACTGTAAAAAGAATAACCCTATTAAAAAAAAAAAAAAAAAAGATGTCCAATTGTCACATCCAAAATATTTGACTTCATAGAATCCAAATTGAGTCACTTGATATGACCTGATACTTTTATGTTGATATAAACAATATTACTAGACTTGACTGAAACTTTAAATTTTGCATTGATCCAAATTGATTTTTTTTTACATAGAACCATATTTTAATTATTGAACCAAGCTAATATATTGAAATTTAACCAACCCAATGTATTCACATCGAACCAAATTAACATGAAGTAATATGTTTGTGTTGAAGCCAGGTAATTGATTTACATATATTCAAACTATATTTTTTACATTTCATTTTATTTCAGTTCAAAAATGCTCTGCATTTCCTATAAAAAACAAGACAGTTGGCCAACCAATTATTTCAAAATTATTTATTGTTCCAAACCACTTTAACTATAATCAATAGAGAGGATTAGTAATATACAGATTTAGTGCTACGGCAGAAATGATTAGAGAAATGTTTGTTTTATAAAACCTGCAATCTTTTGAAAACCAGTATAAAACCTGCAATCTTTTGAAAACCAGTATAAAACCTGCAATCTTTTGAAAACCGTTGGATATTTTCCTTTACTGAGACAAAACCTCTCACACCACAGAACTGCTCTTAAATAGACTCTTAAAATATCGAAGAGACCGTAAGTGCACATCTCAGGATGCTCTATAGAATTTTTACAAATACAGCCCTGTGCTGTTTAGCTGGAAAGATGTAAAATATGAACTTCCACGAAGACTACCTGCAGTGATGGTAAAGTTCCTGATGTTCAATGTGTAATAGTCTCATATTGTCACTTGAGGGCACTGTGTGTAAATATTAAATCAGAAAATGAATCCATTGCTTCAACCACACTGAGCAAGCAATCCTTCAAACCTACCACCTTGACATGTGACATTCATTATTTTTTTTGTCTGTTTGACTACACTTACGGCTGGGGTTACCTCCATGCTACAGTAGTGCATGCTACAGTATTTGCCATTTAAATGTACAACATACAAGCATATTTCATATTTTACTGATACAGCAATGCCGCAATAGAATGAAAAAAAAAATCAAGTCCATGTAGAGTTTATATGTTTTAACTATGATATAATCTTTGTTTTCCAAGTGCTATGGAGAATTACCCATCGCCTGCACTGTGACGGTCAATCTCAGACTCATTTGTTCTGAGAAACAACTGGAACTAACAACACTGCATTTGTGGAAATGAGGGCCAGAGTGGCAGCCTAATTCCTTAGTGGTTCTTAAGAGCAAATTATGCCGGGACAAGTTTGTTTTGAAGCCGTCACAATAATTATAACATGGAACTTCATTTCAAGGAAACCCCGACAACCAGCACAGTGATGTCTCCAAACTTGCCCCGTGTTTTGTACGAACACCTGACATAAGCACACACATACAGCAGGACACACAGGTAAGAACGCACGTCCCATATTTGTGTCTGTCGTGCGTCACTTGTGTCCACAGAAACAGGATGTAAATAAATGACTCAAAGTACAAAAAAAGAACCACAGGATAGTATTGCGAATATTTCTGACCACTGTGCTGGTTTAAGAGATGTACATGCTCTTAAAGTAGGAATTTATGTATGTTTGAACATGTAATTGCCTACAGCCATCCAGCTGTTATGTAACACGTTAGTTCTTTTCTTATTTTCTAGCAGCACTTTCCATCAGGCAGCCACCCCATCTTTTCACATAACTGCTTTGTCTATAGGATTGTTTAATTTTCTCACTCCCTGTCAGGCTTTTGTAGCCACACTCCCATCCCTCTGGTCTCTCTGTATTACATCTCAGGATGCAGGTAGAGGAGAATGGAATTAAATGCAATGCCTTTTATGGTGGGAAAGTGGGATGGTGTCCACCTACTCTGTCTGAACAGTCTTGTAATTTATTCAAAAGGATCATTCTCCTAGCTTGTCAAGACTAGAAACGGAACCTGGCCTCTTCTTCACTCACTCAGTTATTACCAAATGTTGTCAGAAACCATAAAGGTGTGTTTCTATCTAATGTTTAGGGGTGGTAAACACTGTGGAAAAAAACCCAACAAGAAAATAATTAAATAATTTTGAAGTTAATTTTTTATGTAAAAGTAAAAAAAAAAAATCCAAAACCTATTTTATTCACAACAGAACATTGATAAATATCTGATGTTTAAACTGAAACAACAAAGTTGGAACAGGCCTTGCTGACTGCTGTATAGCAGCCTTCCTTTTTTAAAACAACAATCTGCAAATGTCTGTAGACTGAGGAGACCCGTTACTAGATTTTTAGATGAGGAAAGTTTTTTTTCCCTATATAGAATTCTTGCTGCTCAATACTTTTGGATATTTCTGTTGGTTAAAGGTCTGGACTACAGGCGGGCCAGGTTCAGCACCCGGACTCTTCTACTACAAAGCCATGCTGTTGTAACAGTATGTAGCAAGACAGTTAGAAGCATTCCACAGACACCCATGCACTCCCGTAACATCAAAGATACAGGCTTTTGAACTGAGCAAATTGGGTTGTACATGTACTAAAAACAACAGATTTATTTGCCCTTAACGTCAAAAGACATGGTGCTTTTCTAAATTTAAAACCCCCCTCTATCTTTAGAGTTGCATAATATATAGTACCAATGTACAAAGAAAACTGAATCATAAACTTGTTAATTATAAAAATGTATAAGATTATTCAGAAAGTTCTAAAAGAGAATCAAGTCGACTTCAAGAAAAAATGTTCCTGTCTGCCGCTAATACACCCACACAATAGACTTTACACATACAGTATTTGTCAACAGTGAAGTGGAGCAGCACATACTGTATGTCAGCACATGCCATGAATACTTATAATAATAAGTTCCAGATGTGGTGAATAGGACCCAGGTACTTTAGGTTGTAGTTACATTCTTCAGAATACTATCAAAGCCGCACCTTCTTGCTGTAAAAAAAAAAGTTCAAATAAATTAACGGAAAATTGATAGTGAAAATGAGGTATTATGATAATATCATCGTGTTTTGACTTGAGACGAGTCACTTTTTCTATCAGGCGTTGGAACTGGAAATACCTACATGAGTTCAGACAGGTCTGGGAGACGCCATTTGTACAGTACCACACGATTCTGCCGCGAGGAACATTCCTTTGTAAGATATTTAGGTTTCATAACTCATTTTCCACTGACACCTTTACAACCAAATGCAGACATGCTGTCCATAATGGCAAACAAAAGGCATGAACACAATAATTATTCCTTTACATTTGCAGGTGTTTAATTTGAATTTAATTTGATCTGTATGGTAAAAATATATTCTATTCAATTCAGGTTTACAACAACAGTAACCTCAAAGTACTTTATACTGTAATTTAATTAAATTCAGTTTTATTTCTACAGTGCCAAATCACAACAACAGTCACTTCAAGGTGCTTTATATTGTAAGGTAGACCCTACAATAATACATACAGAGAAAAACCCAAAAATCTAATGACCCCCTATGAGCAAGCACTTTGGCGACAGTGGGAGAGAAAAACTTCCTTTTAACAGGAAGAAACCTCCGGCAGAACCAGGCTCAGGGAGGGGCGGGGCCATCTGTTGCGACCGGTTGGGGTGAGAGAAGGAAGACAGGATAGAAGACATACTGTGGAAGAGAGACAGAGGTTAATAACAAGTATGATTCAATGCAGAGGGGTCTATTAACATATAGTGAGTGAAAAAGATGACTGAAAAGGAAAAACTCAATGCATCATGGGAGTCCCCCAACAGCCTATGCCTATCCGGTTGTTCAGTCTCATGTCACTAGCCGTGTCTGGGTCTAAACTCCGCTGCAGCTCCATATATCAAACGATCACTATGGCATTACTGAGAGTTGAAAAACTGTCTAAAGTCTTTCATCTTTAATAAAATGATCAGCGTTCTGCTCTACCAGGTGTAACAATTGAGTTTAACATCCAGGCATCCATGAAAACGGAATTTATGACATTTAACGGAGTTAGAAGTTAGCAGGGAGTTAGCTCGCTAGCTTCTATCTAAATACAATATAGCATGTCCTGACTGCGAGGTTTTGGAAACAAATTCAAACGTACAGCTCTGTTATCACTTCCAGCATAAATGAAGACAGAAAACTAAACAGCAGTGACGTTTGTAGAGTTACTGAAGTTGGGCTAGCTGGTATATAATGATGTGCTACGTGACCGCTAGCGACACAGCTATGTTAGCATAATATAAACAAGCTAACTTTTTTTCCACTCGATAAAAGTTAACGTGAGTGTTCTCAGTGGTCAGAAACAAATGTAATCGCATGGCAGGATGCTGTAAAAGGACCAAACTTCAGCCAGGAGAACAACTGAGATAATCCATCCACAATACGAGGTTAGTCATTCATATACTGCTGCATGGGCTGGGCTGTAGTTACATCCTAAGGTTTTAAAAACTGAGCTTAAATAAATGATTAGTGGTAATAAAAGCCGAGGGAGGTCAACCGGGATCACTGACTGTTTTAGGAGCTTTTTGAGATCAAATAGAAGAAAATACATAACATTAAACATGTTAACAACACAAAAGCCAAACGCAGACTACTTTAGGCCCGGAAGTAGGATTCGTCGCGTCATCACTGAACAACCGGATAGCAGCATAACTAAGGGAGAATTCAGGGTCACCTGGTCCAGCTCTAACTATATGCTTTAGCAAAAAGGAAAGTTTTAAGCCTAATCTTAAAAGTAGAGATAGTGTCTGTCTCCCGAATCCAAACTGGGAGCTGGTTCCACAGAAGAGGGGCCTGAAAACTGAAGTCTATGCCTCCCATTGTACTTTTAAATACTCTAGGAACAACAAGTCAGCCTGCAGTGCGAGAGCGAAGTGCTCTAATGGGGTGATATGGTACTATAAGGTCGTTAAGATAAGATGGGGCCTGATTATTTAAGACCTTGTATGTGAGGAGCAGGATTTTGAATTCAATTCTGGATTTAACAGGGAGCCAATGAAGGGAAGCCAATACAGGAGAAATCTGCTCTCTCTTTCTAGTCCCTGTCAGGACTCTTGCTGCAGCATTTTGGATTAACTGAAGGCTTTTCAGGGAATTTTTAAGACACCCTGATAATAATGAATGACAGTCGTCCAGCCTGGAAGTAATAAATGCATGAACTAGTTTTTCAGCGTCACTCTGAGACAGGATATTTCTAACTTTAGAGATGTTGCACAAATGGAAGAAAGCAATCCTACATATTTGTTTAATATGTGCATTGAAGGACATATCCTGGTCAAAAATGACTCCAAGGTTCCTCACAGTGTTACTGGAGGCCAAAGTAATGCCATCCAGAGTAAGAATCTGGTTAGATACCATAGTTCTAAAGTATTGGAAAAACCCCTAACAATCAAGTGCCCCCCGATGAGCAAGCACTTTGTGACAATGGGAAGGGAAACTCCCGTTTAACAGGAAGAAACCTCTGGCAGAACCAGGCTCAGGGAGGGGCAGCCATCTGACAGGACCGGTTGGGGGTGAAAGGAAAGAGAAAAGAAGAAAGAGAAGACAAAAGAAAACAAAGCATAGGAAGACGGACCAAACACACTAAGGGAGAGAGAAGATAAAATTATAATGACATGTTGCAGAGGTATATAAACACATGGAGAAGAAGTGCTCTGTGCATCACATGAAGTCCCGCAGCAATCTGAGCCAATATCAGCATATCTAAGGGATGGTTCAAGGGCACCTGATCCTGTCCTGACTAAGCTTTATGAAAAAGGAAAGTTTTCGGTTTATTTTAAAAGTAAAGACACCTGTCTCCCAAATCCAAATAGGGAGCTGACTCCACAGGAGAGGGTCCTGGTAGCTAAAGGCTCTGCCTCCCAATTTAGAATCTCTAGAAACTACAAGCAAGCCTGCATTTTGATAGTGCACTGTGGGCATAATATGATAGTATGAGGGCCTGAAGCATTTGTATGTGTCGAGAAATTCTGGATTTACCGGGGAACCACTGAAGAGTGGTTAGGAGAAAGTCACGTTATGTATGAGAGAAAGTCACATTACGCAAAGCTGCTGAAACGTGATTTCTTTGTCATTGCCTTTTTGCAATATAAAACGTAGGATAATATAGACTAAAAACTGCAGCTTCACACTGCACGGAGAGAGTATATCAGGAATGATGACCTAAGGCACTGCTTTGAGTCACTGTTTTGCAATCTTAAATTGGCATACTGGAGCTATATAGCACTTACCACTCATTGTGTTTCAATGCCGTGTGTTCAGAAACTTTGAGCAGAGGCAACAAGGATTACCTGATGTGCAAGAGAGAGTCTTAAACAGACCGATATTCATTAGTGGGGTTTTTTTTGTTTTTTTTGCTCAAACTGATGTGAATGAAACACTTAGGCTAACATTCACAGACCTAGATTTTGTCTTTATTTTGAAACAGTAATTATTAATAACTGTAACAGCAGTTATAATGTTAACTGTTACAATTAATTTGGCAAAAAATCTATATACTCAGTAATACTCAGTAATATTGTTGTTCTACATGTTCTTGAACCAACAAATACATTCTTTTAATTAAATGAATAACAATCTTATGTAAGATCAGTCATGGGTAACAGTCAATATTCATGCATTACATAGATACTGAAGACATTGTGATGTAACACAATCAGTTTAGTCAGAAAAATATCTATTAATAGTGCCAACTTCCTCCTGTCAGATCAAATCAGATTTGTTTGAGGAGGAGAGAGGTGATTTTCAACTTCAAAATCATTAAAACTGCTGTTACTTACAATCCATTAAATGATCTAACAGTCTGAAGGACAAATGCTTTTCTGCTACATCCATCACGCTGTTTGTTGTGACTACCTAAAGCTACGTGTTGACACAGGTTAACTAGCTTTTTATCATAATAAACAATGAGCCAATCCTAAAAGGCTTATTAGTGTTTGCTGCTGCCATGGAGACACAGCTCCAGGTTGTTCCTCCAAAAGTGGCAGTTAATCATTTGCCATTAGTCATTTCTATAAAAATGTGTATAAGTATGCATGGACGCACAGGGCATAGCCTGGGGTGGCACTGGCCCCACTTGTTGATGCCTTATCATATCAGTGCAACCATGGGTATCAATTAAAAAGAATGATAGGAAAGTGATAGCTCCCGCTTTCCTCTGGAAAACATTTTTATCCCCTTTCACTTGCCTTACTTTGAACTGGTATTTTACACTGGTATTTTTAAATTATTTGATACTTTACACTGGTATTTTTAAATTATACCTTATCACTGTTGTTCCCAGATTTTGTTTTTCACAAATAAACATGTGTACTGTTGCTTTGTGATACAGGCTATCAATGCTTCATTTCACAAACACAAAGAGCTGTTCAAGGACGGCGTGGTGCATATACCTGTTTTTTTAGAAAAGGTGTCGCATTGCAATTTTGCATTAATGTGAGTGGATTAAAGGAGTCAGTTTATATACAAGCATGTATATAAACAAATACAGATACATATAGGGGAAGAAGAAAAAAAAGAAAAGAGCGACGGTAACATTAAACAAAGACATTACAAGCATTACAAATTTTAATGTTTTTATCATTTATGTATGTGTTTGGCAAGGAGTAAAGTCAAGTAGATGAGGTAAAAAGCTTTTGAGTCAGTACACCATGTAAGATTTTTTTTTTGTAGAAAAGTACAAAGATTTTGTTAGAAATAAAATAAACAATGTTTTTCCATGAAAGCTGTGCGTAAGTACAAGACCAAAATAAATGACAGCAAGTCTCTAGAAAGGGCTCACAACGAGTGTTTTTCACAGGCTAAAACCTATGAATTAATTTGAAAGAGACCGCCTTCATTTTGTTTGTCATAAACAAACAAAAAAAGTGTGAGAAAGACCAAATTCTTCCCAAATTCCCTAACAAAATGACTCCAGTAAGAGATG
The DNA here is from genome assembly GCF_057381915.1 of Diplotaxodon limnothrissa. Classification (NCBI taxonomy): domain Eukaryota; kingdom Metazoa; phylum Chordata; class Actinopteri; order Cichliformes; family Cichlidae; genus Diplotaxodon; species Diplotaxodon limnothrissa. The sequence goes on from NC_140602.1 coordinate 6,300,931, forward strand.
ACAGGAGGAACAGACGTCAGATCACACCTTTGTGTGCGGTGAAGCAATTGTTAGGTGAGGTGTAAGGTGAATTGTTACTTCCTTACCTCGGAGCCATATTGCTTTGAGGCACAGGAGATCTTTGCTCATTAATATTATTATAACTCACTTATTTTTAATGCAGATGTTCACGAGTTTTTGTTTATTTCCAATATAATTTTCGCTTCTGGGGAGGTACAACTCCCCAGAAGCATTGCATTTCACGTTATTTCATTTTATTTTTTCACAAGCTTGTCGTTAAGACCTTTAATTTGAAAGGGCGAACCGGAAGTCGTGTAGTTTGCCTTTACCGGACTGGAGTGTGGATTTTTGCCCACAGTGAGCAGCTGGAAGATGAGATGAAGCACTCGACTGTCCGCTGAATTGAAAACGCCTGCTAACTCACTTGTAAGTTGTTTTCATTTCATTTTTTAAAATCTTTTTTAAAATCTTTGTTTATATCAAGATAAAGTTGAACGGAAATGTTTTTTAAGACTGGTGGTAATGCAACAAGTGCTGGCAACTGAGCTCAGAGCACCTGCAGTATGGTGACAGGCTAACGATAAACTGGGATACAAAATTTACCTACCCACTTTGTGGTGTTAATGGTCCACTTATGTTGATGGGAGCAGCTTCTGTGTAGGTTTAGTTGGATTGTTGCTATGTTAATATATTTTTATGTAAATAGATCAACTGAAGCTTTACAAATAATCGCTTAAATGATGTTTATACAGTACACTGAAGTTACTGGCAATGAGAAGAAATGTTATCATTGAACATTATCATTTCACAAAGCTCCACGATGCTCATTGACTGCATATAGAAGATGGACGTAGCTCTCAGGTCTCAAAAATGAAGCCAATGCTAATGTGAAGTAAACATTAATTCCTTTGATTGGCCAGTAGGGGGCACTTCTCTGGTTGCCAGAAGACAGTTGAAGCGTTATAGAAGTCCATAGGAAAATGACCCTCTGCTTCCTTGCACAGTCACCTTAATGAACACTTTCCTAACAACACTATGCACTCAGTAACTAGTTTCAAATCATGCTGAATATGCAATTATGTCATAGAACGATTTGGGAATTAGTCATAACCTCTAATCTATTGATTTATTTTCCTGAACAACAAATTTTTCCAACATTATTTTTGTCTACCAGAACATGATTTTTCATCTTTCCAGGTCTCAAAATACTGATTCATGTTTGTTAGCATCAACGTTATGTAACAATATTTCAAGGAAATTTGTAATGTGTATATATACATTTTTTTTGTCAGCATAGAAAATTAATGCTGAAAAACTTTTTATTGAGTGCAGCCCAAAGGAAGCGGCATTTAGTAGTGCAAACAAAATGAAGGGCATTTTTATGTCCTTCTTTTTCAGTGAGTTACTGCCAGAGCACCAACCACTCCACCCACCAAACGGGTAACAGAATTCAAGCTGTCAATTTATTCAAGGCCGCCCAACAATATAGGGCAATAGCAGTGACACCGCAGAAGTCAAGTGTAAGCACAAAAGTAGCCTATGTAGTGATTTCCTGTGAAATTTTAAATAAAAGTATAAATAACTGATTAACACTTTAACAACAGCAATAAGTGAAGTAACTTAAGCCTGTAACTTTTAAGGAGATGCTCAGTATTCACACATACTCAAATGGAACTTGAAAAATATTTTCAGCCTGCGATGTTGTAATCTTAGTTGAGCTTTTTCACCAGTTCTTTAAAGCTGTGCTTTTCCACTGCGTAACCATGTCAGCAATTTCCATGTTTGCTCTTCCTGTCAAAAGGAGTGCAACTAGCAAGTGCTTCAGCAATGCTCAGTTGAGTCATTTGTTTACTTTTGGGCCACACATTACCAGCTGCTCTCCTTGTAGCCTGGTTGCACATGACGGTGTGTTTTCGCCTCAGTTGGTGAAACAAGTATGTTTATTTTTTTTCCACCTTCAGCAGGAACAGATTTCTTGCATATTTCCATAGCGCTGTGTTTTGTTGGTGGTTGGTGAAGTAGTTCTCGTTTTGCTATAACGTCACTGGAGGTTGACATGCAGCTCTGGGGTCCTTAGGGACTAGAAAAGCGCTATACAAATACAGGCCATTTACAGGCCATTTAGCTCTTGCTATCATACATGTCAGATGACAATGACTGGAATCATTAGGGACGGTATGGTATGGCATGACCATAGTGTCTATGTAGACTAAACATTTTTGATGGAGGTGCTGGCCATTGGTACACCTGACACGTTGACATATTTTCACACATCATTTGTATTATTTTTAAAATCTAAATATGTTACGTCAACACCGATCTGTAGTTGTCAGCCATTTTTTTTATTGGCCTACTGATGTATCTGCATTTTGTGCTGATTTACAATCTGCTTATTGTTTGGCTTGATAGATAATAATGAAAAGTACACATCACTTTTCCGCGTTATCTATTTCTTCAAATGTCTTTATCGACAGTCAAAACTCTAAAGGTCAATAAATGGAAAAGCAACAAAAATATTCATAAATTGCTGATGCAAATAATTGATTTTATAAATATATCACATATATTTCTACCAAGTATTCAAAGTATACCTGTATACAAAGACGTTTATCAGTTTATTTACTTTTTATCTGTTATTTATGTTTGCCTAGCTATTCTGATGTGAGGCGTTTTAAGATTGATTATTTGTATTTGGTATTTGATTCTTCCTCGTATTGATTTCATGTATCTCCTCCACTTCTCATATGTTGTTTGTACTTCTCTGTCGCATCCCTCACACACCATGTTGTATTATATTGGCTTCTTCCTTCTTTTGAAAAAATAAAAACTTTCCCACTTCACTTTTTAAAACAATTGTTCAGCTCTGTAAACTGTTTTTGTTTCCTCTTCATGTTTTACTTGGAATCACTGAGTGAAACCGAGTACTGAGTGGTCTCCTTTAGTCCATTCAGATTAATGCAAAAGTGCAATGCAATGCCCTTTAACAAACTTTTTTTTTTTTTTAAACTTAACACCGTGCTTTGAAAAAGTTGGAACAGGTACATGCAGCACACTGTACTTTAACAGCTCTTTGTGTTTGTGAAATGAAGGATAGACAGCCAGAAACGGTACGCTACACTGCAGATGTTAAACAGTGCATCAGATACTTTCTCCTGACAGATACAACAATCACCACAATACCAGTGCTCACTGATAAGTATTCTTCTATAAACAATCACCAGTATATGTCGGCCAGTAATTTACCCCCAGTTTAGTCAATTTTAAATTGAGGAATTTTATTTTTTAAATTTAATTGAGTCTGCTACCATATTTGACACAAAGCTTTGCATCATCTTGAAATTTCTGACTATTTGATAAGTAAATGTCAATTATCTTTTTCTCCTTCTTCATCTTTCGGCTGCTCCCTTTAGGGGCCACCACAGTGGATCATCTCCCTCACATCAGCCTATCCCTACCATCCTCCTGTGTCACACCAACTCTCTGTATAGCCTTGTTCATTACATCTGTGAGTCCTTACATTTAAATTCCTCACTTTCGCCTCCAGACTCCTGCTTTTCCTTCTCTCTTTCAATCCAATAAGGCAGGAGAAAATAATCTCAAACTCACTCACATCATAGACTCTCGGGAGCAAATCCGCACGTGGATACTTTGTAATTACGACTTTTAATTAATTTAATTGAGAAAATGCATTCCTATTTCTTCTGAATATTCATAGAAGAAAGTTATTAAGACTGTCGGTCACACACTTTTAGAAAGACTGACAAATAACTCAATGTGTCATTGTATGAATGGGTCAATCTTCAGGTATCTCCAAGCATATCCCAAGAATCTGTGATAAGCCTAGAGCTACAATGTGTGTGCTATCTATTGATAAGCTGGTACAGGATTGTTAAGCCTCTGGCAGACCTCCCCATAACCTTTCTTTCTTTTTTTTTTTTCATGACTGTCCATGCAGTTGATACCGGCGGCTCTGTCGTCTTCATTTGCTGAGGCTTATTGCTGTTATTGTGTCGCCATTCATGTTGTAGGGAGGTAATTGAGCCCCTTATTTCTTGCTAGATGCCTTTGGAGAATGAGACCTACCAGCCACAGCTGAAGCAGGGTAATTTAGTGTCACTGAAGCAATGTATTAAAAGGCAGATGATTGTGTTCAAGTGTTCACTATATTGCAGAGAGAGTGATGGATGTGTGATATCATCAGGGTAATAAACCATCTGCCTATCACTTGTAGACCATATTTGTCTCACTGCTTTGTAGGGGATTTACAATTAGCTGGAAAGCCTCACTACAATTTACTTGACTATTCAGGGAGTGCATAGTGAAAAAAAAAAAAAACACAAACTAATTTTGAAGTTTAGGTTTATTAAAATGGTCTAAAGTGGAAACATAAATAAGTCATGACAACAATAAAATAAACAAATGTAAAAGTAGCTTTGAAAAGATTTTAGCTTAAAACAGCTGAATCCGTTTAGACTGAAGAATCGTTGGCCATTCATGCTCCGAGATAACACTAACCTGTGGGGGAGTGATCGTATCCAGCCCAAGGGGCAGGATAGGATCAGTAATAAGTTCTCCTGTGCACATGGATTTCAGATCACGCTTCAGTCATCTGTTGATATTGGATCAAATAAATCAACCTGAAAACGGATTTCTGCATCGCCACTTCCTACAGATGATGCAGCTTTGCTGGCTTCATTTGGCTCAGACATCTGCTGTGCTCTGGGGCTGTTTGTAAGTCGGGCGTATTGAAGTGTTTGAGATGATGCAGTTACCGATTTCCAAGTCTTCAAGCCTTTCGGTAAACACTGGATCGACTCCTTTGGGTTTTAAGAGAAGTACCTCCATGAGTGCTGTTAAGATGGAATCTTGTTTCTCCCAAGTTCCTAGTATTAATACTCAATATTTTTTCAATGCAGTTACAAATTGTGTGTGTGTGTGTGTGTGTGTGTGTGTGTGTGTGTGTTTTTTTTTGTTTTTTTTTTTAATGGTCTATTAGTGTTTTCTTCTGATAATTGATTCATTTTTTTGCTATCACACAGTTACAAGCTATACACACTGTTAATGGCAATATTGTGTGTGTGGTGTTAAGTGGGGGTTCCTCAGATTGTTTCAAGTAATTCTAAATGCACTACTGAGCTGTTGGTAATGAAACCGGCACGAGTCCCTGCTGCTAGCACCACAACCACTGTTCAGTCATATTCTCAGCCTTTTTTTTTTTTTTTTTTAATCCTTTTCTTCTGCAAGAGAGCAGCTGAAGCCAGTATCTTATTAAATTGGGGGGGGGCATAGTAAACTGAGATGACTGAGAAAGCCCAAATTTTCCCTTTTCATGATTATAGTGGTCTAATGATGGCCCAACAGAATATAAAATGTTAATCTAACATTTACACATACAGCTGTTTTGTTTTTATTAAAGCTGGTATATGTGTGACGGGTGGTTTTGGTTAATGTTTCATGATGACAACAAGTGTCATTTGGTCATGATGGTGTCCTGTCAGAAAGTGTATGCTAATGCACTACATGTAATAAAACATTACTAAAGTGGAAAGGAAGTTATAGAGTGTGTCAACTGTTCTTTTAATATCCTATTGTTAACAGGAAAAAAAAATAGTTTCCAATTTATTTCATGTTGAGTTTAGACTGTGGAAAAAGTTTTTTCACTCAAGCGTCAGGTCAGCTATACTTTGAGTTTCTTTCCCTTTCTATCCTTGTCTCTTTATCTTAGGTCCTCTATCACCCCTCCACCCAAAAACGCCATCCTTCTTTTTTATTCTCTTCTCCTCTCTCTCAGTGTATAGGGAGTGGTGTTTGGGCAGTCATGTGACTTTTTGTCTGAACACAATTGCCGGTGTTTGCCATTGGCCATTTTTCTTTGAAAGAGCGTTGGTTTCCCGGGTAACGGGGAATGGCGGCACCACTTCGCTTTTCTCTCCAGCTGCCCCCTCCCGTCTGCGTTGTTCTGACCTGGTCTCTCTCTCTCTTTCTCTCTGTCGCCGTCTCTTCGTCAGGCTGTGGATCAGGTAGCCTGTGAGCACGACACACACATACAGTGAGAGGGTTGTCTCGCTCTTCCTCCTCTCCTTCTTCTCCTTTTTCATCAGGCTGGCAGTTGCAGAGTCGATTAGACTGCAGGAGGTGAGTGAAACAAATGACCTTATTTGTTTAGATTTAGGTGCTTTTTTTTTTTTTTTGTTGCGTTGCACTGTTTCTTTTCTAGCTGAGCACATGGTTGAACTTGTTTAAAATACTAAGTACTAAACTATCCACCTACTAAGTAAATAGAGCATCCAGTACAAATTAGTCAGTGATTAAACAATCATTACTAATTGGAACAGTAATCTTAAAGTTAAAAAATAAATTGGCCTTATTTTAGAGATACTCTAACTCTAATGTCCATGTTAGAAATAGAGTGGGAGCACTATTTGATGCTTGTTAAAAAATATTTTTTTAACTCTAACCGTTTGATCTACTGGGATTCCTGCTAACTTGTATGTGTCTAGCACAAAGTTTTATCCATGTTTTATTTTGAAATTTAAAGATATGGCATCACGCACTCATTTTACACATTCCAAAAAGGAAGGAAATCAAAGTCCATCAAGAGGCAAGTTCACTTCTTAAGCATCTTGCTGATGTCTCTGGGTAGTAGAGCTGGGCGATATAAGATTTTTTCATATCACGATATGTTTTTTTCATTTCAGGCGATAACGATATCTATCACGATATAAGCCAAATAACTATATTTGTAAGATTTAAATGTGCCGTTGCTCACAAGTAAAATGTGAAATAATCAGCAGCTTGTTTTTATTTAAATATTTATTTCCCATAATAAGTTCAACAGGGTAGATGTACTTAAGGAACATGAGACTTTTTCAGATAAATAAAGGCAAATATTGCAAACTACACAAAAGGCAGCTGCTAAAGCGTTTAAGTTTCAAAATAGAACAAACAAAACAGACTAAATTGTCAATTCCACTTAGAAACAAAATATTAATTCTAAAAATAAATCTTAGTTTGTTTTACAGAAGAACAGACAAAACTGACTAACTTTTGTCAATATCAAATAAACTGAGAACTAAAAGGAAATTCTCAATCTCTCCTTGTTGTATAGCTGAGCTTTTCAAACAGTTTTAACAGTTACTTTAGTCTGACAAAAGCCGAATGACGAATTGGCGCTTCCAGTCAGAGACTGAGGCTACGTCCACACGTACACGGGTATTTTTGAAAACGGAGATTTTCCGTTTTCGTTTTAAAAAATAATCCCGTCCACACATAAAGGCAGAAATGAAGGAAAACGCTGCTATGAACATGCCAAAGCAGCAGATGGAGCTAGATTCCTAACCGTGCAGAAATGTTGGCCAATCAGAAGTCTAGAGTCCTCGGTGGGAAAAAGTAAACAAAGCTGGGGCATAGAAGCAGAACCGAGTCGTATGTGTGGAGGGACAGTAACTGTGTGTATATGTAAGCATTTAAACACTGCAGAGAGTAGAATTAACAGTATTGTAGAAATTCATTTCACCGAAACAATAACGTGGCGCACAGTGTGACGTCAAAAAATGCGCACACCTTTGACGCTGCGTTTTCTCCGTTTTTCTAGTCCACACGTAAATGCAAAATCTGAGTTTTTACAAATCTCCGTTTTCAGTGACCAAAAACGGCGTTTACGTGTGGACGAAAGGTGCAAACGCATAGAAAATCTGTGTTTTCAAAAATACCCGGGTACGTGTGGACATAGCGCATGCACCAGTTTATTGTATTTCCAGACTTGCTTTCGGCACAATTTACAGTGCACGCTACTCTGTTTTTTGTCAGACTTGAAATAGCCGAAATACCTTCACACTACGGAACTTCTATGGCTCTTCCATCCGGCATTGGAACCATCATCTGTTTTCCCTTCGGTCACGCTCGGTTGATTTTTCTAGTCGGCACACTCATTTCCTCCATTACCTGGGCGGTACGTGGCTGGCTGCTTCCCAAACAAACACACGTGCAGCTTGGCACTTGTGCTGTAAGTAACAAGTCACGTGACGTGACGCTGCGGCTGTGATTGGTTCGGCTCTGCGCTGCTTAATTTGGATTGGCTTTCTTTTTTTTGTTTTTTTGTTTTAAGAGGACAAGAGCGGCGAGGTCTATCGCGATAGTTTAATTTTTCTATCGAGAAAAAGTTATATCGCGATACATATCGTTATCGTTCTATCGCCCAGCTCTACTGGGTAGTTATGTGAGGAGTAACTTTTTAAATCCCCGTCCAACTGAATGAAAGAAGTGATGCTTGTTTTTGGAACAGAATGATAATTCATTAATGGTCTAATTCAGAGCGCTGATACGATTACATTTCTGCCCATCCAGTGAGAGTACTGAAGAAATACTCTATTGATTCATGTTATTCATGGAAGTCAAACACACAAAAATAGAGAAGTGTGCTTGCTACAGTGAAGTTGAAACTGTTCTTCCTCTCTGCTACTTGCATCCATCACTGCAAAAACATGATTGGCTAACATAGTTCCTGTTTGGACTGTTGATTTGATCTTTCGAGATATGGATGGGGAAAAACACGGTCTTTGACAGAGGTCTATAACTTTGTGCTTAGGATTTTGTAATCAAGCCGGCTGTCTATTAAGTTGTCTCTGAGGGAAAACTGGCTGGTTCACATATGGGCTGATAGTAACTAGTGCAAACAGGTAATTTAATTAAGTATCAGTATTAACCATAAGAGCCCAAAGCTATTTTGTGGGTAATTTCTAATAAATACCTTTTAAATAAATCTCTTGGGGAAAAGCTAGCTAGTCATACATGCTGTACTTTAATTATTTTTTGGAGCCTTCTGACTTTAGTAGATGGTGCAGTAGTGGAGAGTAGAAAAGGCCTTGCAGCGTATGGTTGCCTGCTCACCCTGTGAGCTAAACTGGCGCCCACGTTTTCATAAATCTTTAAGGTGTCTGGGTTATTCATTATATTGTTTTTATTTTTCATACAACGTGTCTGCTTCATGTTTGGGACATCGCAGAGGTTTTCTATATATTTAGAATTTGATTACTAAAAACTATTTTGCACAGAGAAAAAAAAAATTGTATAATCTGCTCTTAGAAATAAATACACGGGTAAAGCTGTTATTTGGAAAAACGTTTAATCTTTAATCTTCAAAATATGATTTCTGTGCCAGGTTAGATGAACATCATCATAGAGAGCAGCTCTGTCTTGTTATATATATTTCCCCACTCATCCGTGCTGGCAGTCTTTATCCTTCAAGCTTGGGTCCTCTACAAGAGGTCTGGGAGCTAGAGGTTCCAACGACTGCACTCTGCTGGAGTAGGATCTCGGATGTCGTTCCTGGGATCTGCTGGAGCCGCTCACACAGTTTGGGGTTACTGCCTTGAATTCTTCATGTAAACCCTTCCGCTGGAATTACCTGTATAGTAGCGTCCCAACAGCTCCTTTGTCTACTTCTGCCTTCTTGTTCTCCAGCCTTACACAGCTGTAGGTTTTTGTGTGTGTGTGTGTGTGTGTGTGTGTTTGTGTATTTTGTATGTATTTAACTTGTATTTTACTACTTTGCATTTTCACTGTAAACCTGCATAGGTTTTTATCTTTTCATCTTCTGTCTTATGCACATTTAAGGCTACGTCCGCACGTACATGGGTATTTTTGAAAATGGAGATTTTCCGTTTTTGTTTAAAAAAAATAATCCCGTCCTCACGTAAGCGCAAAAATAAAGGAAAATGCTGCTAGGAATATGCCAAAGCAACAGGTGGCGATATATTCCTAACCGTGTAGAAATGTTGGCCAATCAGAAGTCTAGAAGCCTCGGTGGGAAATAGTAAACAAAGATAGGACATAGAAGCAGAACCGAGTCCTACGTGTGGAGGGACAGTAACTGTGTGTGTATGTGTAAGCATTTAAACACTGCAGAGAGTACAATTAACAGTATTGTAGAAATTCATTTCACCGAAACAATAACGTGGCGCACAGTGTGACGTCAAAAATGGCACACACCTTTGACGCTGCGTTTTCTCAGTTTTCCTCGTCCACATGTACATGCAAAAACTGAGTTTTCAAAAATATCCACCCTGGCAGGCGTTTTTAAAAATCTCCGTTTTCAGTAACGCCGTTTATGTGTGGATGAAAGGTGCAAATGCATAGAAAAAGCTCAGTTTTCAAAAATACCCGGGTACGTGTGGACGTAGCCTAAGTACAATGAATTTTGCTATATAAGTAAGTACAACTGCCATAGTGCTTTCAGGCTCAAAGCATGGTAGTAGGTCCTTGGTTATGATGAAGCAGAGAACTAAAACAGTCATGGCTGGCATGGGTTTTTAAATGTCTCACAGGATATACTGTGCCCTAAACTGTGTGGAGATTATATGAACATTATTGGCCTAACTTATTTCTATGTTGTAATGAGAGCTGAACAATAACCTCGGTTATTCTTGAATTTCCATGAAAGATTCAACAGCTGTCTGTGATCTGTGCTCCACTCATCGTGGCACGGACACAATAAGGCCTGTGTTTGGGAATGAGGCCAATTTGAGAGGATTTTAAACATTGGTTGCTGTCCTGAAGTGGTTCCCCTTGAGCTTCATTTCTTAGGCTCTACCAACCAGGTGGTTGCTTCTGTGTTTGGTTACTGTGGTAACACTGCAAAGTGGCTCCCTGCCCCTGCCTCAGGTGTACTTTATCTTATGACCCGAAGGACACTTTGCACATACAAATACACATACACTTGCACTCCCATATACAAACACACACTAGGACCTTGATTGCTGACACGGGGAAATATGAAAGACGACTTTGTCCATTCTAGAAGTGACGGTGTAGTGGGAACAATGTTGTTATATATGTTGGTTTCTTAGGTTTATCAGTGTTAATTCTAAGAAAAGGAGCCTTTGCAGATATATTTTCTTCACTCCTGACTTTAAAATCTCTTAAAACTAATGAAGATTTGAGTCTCATCTGCGTTCATGTTTTGTATAAAGCCATTTATCTGTGCTTTTTTTTTTCTTTTTTTCTTTCTTTTTTTGCCAGCTTACATTGGGGCCAAATTTAGGGCTTAAAGCATTTCAAGCCTGTTGTTACTGACTGAGGTTTAACTCTGCACAGTCAGTTCATGAAGATTTTAATTTAATGTTTTTTTTTTTTTTTTTTAAGTATATCCGTTTCTTGTCTGCATTAATCGTTTGTAGACTCAGTAAGCGGGAAACAGGGCTGGAGTGGGTGTCATTGATCCGCAGTCTGGTATTGCATTGCTGATGCAACCAAGAGGAAACTGGTGCCGAGGCCTTGTTGTTGCCTCTGACTGGCTGCCATGATGTCACCACTGCTGACCCGACAATCCTGACATTCCTGCTGATAGAGGTTTTATGCAGACGTGGAGGGCAATATGTGAGAGAGATGCACAGACTTGCACACATACGGCCTTTGTCTAAGCACTGATTAGTAATCTGGCATATACACCAACACACACGTCATTAATTCAGTCTCACGCATATGCCCACTCCAGCACACTCAAATGCTCTACAAGCCGAATAAAGACGGTGATGGCGAGTCTCATCAGCTTCGTTAAAATTCAACAGATCTTTAAGTGTCTCTGCTTGAATTTTCGGTGAATGCTTATTTTATTTTTATTTTACTACAAAAGACTTTCTATAGTACAGCTACAGCTTTCCTTTGATTCAGCCAAGCCACAGAAGGAAAGAGATGACAGGCCTGCTGCGGTGAAAGCTTTTAAACGCTGCTGTTCCCGCAGGTGCTTGGATAGTCCTTTCACAGCAAAGGCCAGTATTGTAAACAATGTTAAGAATAAGTGGTTAGAAAATGGAGTGTGACATCTGAGACCATATGGAGGACAAATGGAAAAGGATTTGGACTCAACAAACAGTTGTAAGAAATAATGTAAATCAACAAACTGAAGACTGGAGACAAAGGTGTAGACGAACAGGCTGGGTGTCTGTGAGTGTTCAGTGTGGCTTCTGCCTCACACTGTGTGAGGTTTACAAAGCTTTTGTTCACATTTGACCCGACCCCTAACCTGCACCCATCTGATAACTCCCCTCTCTGTAACCTGGATTTCCTGTCCATCCACTTCTTCACTTTGTTGGGCTTGCTCGACACACTTGGCGTGATAAAGCTACCTCTGGCTCTACCTCTTTGTTATTGAGTGAAACATACTAACAAAGGACATAATTTGCATGCATGATAAATCACAACATATGTTAATGCTTTACTCAGCATATTGAAAAATGTTGAAAAAAAAAATCACAGTAACTTTGTATTATGAGTGAAGTTTTGTGATAATTTTGTATCACAATCTAGTGATTACTACCTGTAGAAGACAACACCTTAATCTTGCACTAATTTCTCTTTCTTTGTATTCTCGCTCTGTAATCGCACATTAGCTAGGATTGTAATTCATGGGTTTGGTCCTCCCTTTTTCTAAAGAAGTCTTTGGGTTAGTCAGGCCCTGAGGCTGAGACAAACAGGCCCTCACAGGATTGTCTTGATCATTACAAGTATTTTTCAACCTCCTAGGACCTGGCGTCCACATATGTGGACATCACATTTTGGGTTATTTAGACTAAAATACTCAATTTTGCTCTACAAGGGCCTGATATCCACTTACGAGGACATTATACTGCTACTGTTCTATCAAAATTTTAAACGAATATCCTCATATGTGGCTCTTATTTTTCTTAAAAACAAAAATAAGGTTAAAAAAAAAAATCTGGTAATTCTTTGTTTTTACATTCATTGGGCCCCAATATGCCCAAATATCAAAGAGAAATTAAAAATGCATGTCTTGGAAGCGTTTGGGTCTTAGGAGGTTAATAATGCCTTTATTGAACTTTTAAAGGGCGTAACAAATAAACAGCAAAAAGAACAATAAAATGTTTCTATATTATTCATATCCTTGCAGCTAAATAAAAAGAAATAATAATTCACTGTCACAAAACCAAGTAGCTCGGAATGTTAAAATATGACACAAAAATGAGCTCCCTTAAACCGAAAAAAGAAAAATGTGAAACAATAGTAACAAATAGCAACAAGAATATGTCTGGTGTGTTTTTATTATAGTGATTTAATGTGGCAAGAGTCACATGTTCTCATGAGGCAACTAAAGTGTGTTAATCTGAGGTGTTTATTCACAATTCCCTTTCAGCACAAGCTGATATCAAGTCACCTGCTGAGGTTGCAGTTTCCATATCTTCACCCCATGCTTTTGCATATAATATGATGCATTCGTATTCATAAACGGACTATAAAATTCAGATGAAGCCCTTTATAATCACTTTATAATGACTTGTTGATTTTTGTCTTTTTTCCCCTCCTATCACTTCCTTTTCTTGTATGGGAGAGAGAAAGGAAAAATTGGAAACAGCTGCTACATCTGGTACAAACAGTCTATCCAACTTTGTGTGTCACAGCTCTCTCTCCCTGTAGCATTGAGGCTGGTTGTAGTATCCATTTACTGATAGGAACAGCATGGGGCAACACAGTGTGACACTAATGGCACAGCTTTTTCTCCAGAGACAGTGTCTTACCAGAAAGCGTGATTTTTAAGCAGTCGAGATATTTTGAAGTACTAGTTTGCTGCTTCCAACACGAAGACACTGAAGATAAACACACTGCAGCGTGTGATCGCTGTCCAAAAATGTATTTCATCTCTCAAAATAGCTTTTCATTCAGCTGCTCAAAATGCAACGTGATGCAATGTGTGACGCAGCAATGTTTTTGAATGGTGGTAACTTTGTCCTGAGCCAGTCTAGACTGGTTCTGAATAAAGAAGCAGAAAAAGAGATGATGGAGAAAGTGCCAGAGTGTAGCCAAAGTCCTGACAACTTGGAAGCTGTGAAAGCCAACTGAGAATCTCTTTTGCTTCATTGAAGCGGTCTTAAAAAGAGTGATCAGAGAGCGAGGTGGCTTTCTGTATATTTTTCTGTCTTTTCTATCCTGTTTAGAAGAATTCAAAGTTTGTTTACCTGGAGTGTATCAGCTGATCCAGTTGACCGTGTCTTGCTGTCATTTTCCTTTTGTGCTCACTTGTCATCCCTTTGTGTTCAGATTCACCTTGGCGGCAGATTGTCGAATCACCCGTTGTTATTTGTCAGGCGATAATGCAGTGACATGTATTTGCTTTCAAACCACAAATCATCTTGTGATCCAAGTTTCTAGGAAGAAAACAAAAGTCTTTGTCTGTTCTTGATGTGGGATGTGCTATATTTACATCTCAACAGGGCAATTACCTTCACTGGCAAAACCATGTTGTCTGTCATAATGATACACAAGACATAGCTGCAATATGGGAGCACCAACATTGGCCTGACCATAATGAGACAGCAACCCTATACTTAGCCATGTTTGGGAAAAACAGAGCATTACTACCTTGTGTTGCTTGAGAATGAAAACTGATGTCAACAAAAGTTCAGGATTTATTTTTATTTTTTTTAAAGCTTGTTTGGCGTTCTGAAAATAGAAGTGTATCATTCCATTCGTTGTCCAGGTTTTAGTCTTAGCCAACCCGTTGACTACTTGTTGGAGAGTGCTTTTAGTGAAGGGTTGAATTAACTGAGGGAAGAAAATGGTGGTGGTTTCAACAGGGGAGATGGAAATGGATGAGCCTTAGGAGCAACTTCATGCTATTCATTGTTGTTGAATAATAGCCAACAAAGACAGTGTCAGCATGCATTCCCCTCTCTTTGCTCCCAAGTTGAACTGCTGCCAGACACAGCCAGTCTATTTTTCACTCTCAGAGCCATCTTCTTGCCTCTCCTGAGTCGAGTTATGGATGGGTCATCTTTAGACAGACTTACAACCACTTGGTCGTTGAAGTATTGCCTTAGTTTATAGCTGGTGTTTCGAAACCGCTGTGTGACATTTTTACTTTTTTTTTTTTTTTTGAATGCAGATAAATGATAAAGAACTACTTGAAAGACTTGCCTCGAAAAGTGCAGGTTTTAAAGCTGTTTTGGCCTCATCTTTGTTTTCTTTAGCGTCTTTGCTGAATGCAGAGGCGGAGCTGGAAATTGAGAAGGGGAGGGGGTTGCAGGAATGTTTGAGTCACAGGAAAAAAGGGATGATATGTAGAGCTTGACAAGGGGGTGTGGGGTGGGGCACAGCAGTGGGAGGTACCCTGAGGAATGCCTGGAAGGTGTCAGCAAAGTCTGGGAGGCTTTGGACTGATTATCCTTTACATCACAATGCCCTCTGTCTTAAATTAAGTGGATGTGGGTCTGTGGACGGACGAGCAGATGATCCATTTACAAGTAATAGCCCATCAGGACCCAACAAGTGTGGTTACTTTTTTAACTGTGGCCTTTTGGACCTAAGCACCACCTCAGGAGGTTGTTCCCCTATTTTATTCAAGAGGGGTTTAAATTTTGTCAGACATCATAGCTCTTAGATGTGTCAAAAGCTTTGCTGTATAGACAGAACAGTGAAACACTTTACACTGATGGGAACTGACCCTCCGTGAGCCTCTGAGTCAGCCTGGCTAAAAGCTACAGAATTCTTCGCAGGGATCTTTTGTTTTTTGCATGATTTAATTCATCAAATTAATGCAATTAATCCCCAACATCTATTTTTGGAACATCTGCTTTATACAATGTGCACGCTGGTTATTAGGCACCGTGACTGCGTGTCCTCATTAGTTTGGTTGGAATACAGTTTGTTGTCAGATGGAGGCAAAGTAAAGAAAAGGATGACAAAGGTTTTGTTGATCGTCTGCTGCTGCATCTTTGCATCAGAGTTCCAAAACTACAAAGGATTAAAGTAGAGGGGAAGTAAAAAAATTGCTCTGATATTTTGTGACACTAAAGGAAAATTGTGAAATTGGCCTTTTTATTCCCTTGGACTTGGTTAGTTTTTACTTAATTAATGCCACAAAACACATTGATTATAAATTAACTAAAAAGAGGTGTAACTAAATAAGAACTGATGTATTAATTGAGAATGCTAAATGTCACTTATATGTCAGTATTGGTGTATATATATTTGCACCACTTTATAGTTTAAAGAACTTCTGGTAACAGCAGGTGTTCCTGTAAGATATGCTGCTGAGTATTTGGTCTCAGTCTTATTAATACAAGCAAATTTTTGGGATTCTCATCAGAAATATTTGCGTATGTTTTCTGTTCATGTAAAAGAGTGTATCAACTGCTACATTAAAAAAAAAAAAAATTATCTGGTTAACATGCAAATCTGTAATCTTGAGATTACATGTTGCCTCTAGGTGAAAAGTTGGAGGAAAATATATGACATGCCACCTGGAGCTGTAAAATGTCCATGGGTACAAATTGGTGGCGCGATCGATTGGTATCAGAAAAGCCTCAGGGCGATATGTAGATTCATTGAAATTCTTCTTTTTATGCATTTTGAAAATGTATTATTATGAAAAGTCAAAGGAAAAGATATAACATGTGCTTTTGAGCTCAACCTGTGTCTCAAATTTATAATGAGGTTGTCAGTAGTTCACATAAGAAAACTACCACTGTGGTTAAATGGTATGCAGGTGTATGTGTTAGACATGAACTTATTACTTCCGCGGCTGCACTTTGTTTTTCATGTGCGAGGCACAGTGGAGGGGTGCCAGACAGAGAGCGGGGATTGCTTCATACTGAAAAGAGCCATAAAAGTTTTATTTTATTTTTTTCAAAACCCATGAACGTGTTCATTTTAAGCCGTGACAGTCTGAAGGGTGTTGTTTTATGTTGCTATAAAAACTGGTAACAATCAGTTTTTAATGTGTGCTTTATTTAGCATCATATAGGCTGTTATAGTCTCGGTGCTAATATATTAGCTGTTTTGCTTCATTATCTGGGCCTCAGTTAGTCCTCCTTTTAAACTCGAGATGTTTGCTTGCTTTTACATAACGTCTAAGTGGCCATTTTCTAGTTTCTTCTGTAGGGAAGATAGTGAGGGAGAAATAAGACACTAAAAAAATAGTTTACGGTTAAGATTGAGGGAGACGTACGGATAAAGATGAGGATAATGTCAAGAGAGTGGGGTATGGCTCATGCTGGGGGCTCCCACACATTCTGCCTAGCCCATTGGTCATGCATGTCTCAGCTCTGTGTGTGTTTGTGAGAGAAGGTTATGGAGGTAGGAGCACAACTCAAGATTGTTACATTATTTTAAAATGTTAAATAGTTTCTATCCTACTTTTGTAAAGTAATGAGTTTCTCTTATAATGTGACTGTGTTGCTTTCTGGACAGTAGTCATTAGATTTAAGTTGCTTCTTTCTCTCATTTTCCCACAGGGCGTTGCCTGACTCAAACACATGCACGCACACACACAAACACACACACACACACGTTGTCCAGTTCCACCTGGTCTGTCGGACTATGACCTCATTCCAGGAAAAGGAAGAGAAAATCACCTGACAGACTCATTTGTGTAATCAGCTGTAACCAGAGGCCACTGCGTGTATGTCTAATGCCTCGAGCTACTGATTGTGCTAACAGCAGGGAGTTTATACTGCTCTTAATTTTTAAATTTTCCTCTAAGTAGTCCTTTGTGTCATTCAGAAATACAGATTGCGAACAGAAGAACTGCAAAAATTGATGCTGATAGAGTACGGCAACACACAAAACACTCTTTCAACTACCTGAAAAAGGGGGGAGGTGATCTGATCTGTCAGCACAGCAAGAAAGGGTGGGGAGAAAAAGAGTGAGAGAGAGAATGGACTGGCGGGGAGGGTGTGTTTCTGTGTGGGTGAGAGAGACGGCGAGGAGGAGGAGTGTAGAATGACAGAGGGAGAGAGAACTCTGGCACCTCTCAGATCTCGGCTGTGGCGAGGGCTCCTGGTTGAAGCACATTCCTCAAGCAGCCAGCGACGAAAAGGCAGCGGGACAGTGCGGAGGAGAAGTCGCGACATCCTTTAAATCTCTTCGTGACCACATAGGACTGCCTCTCACCTCCTCTCGGCTCACGCACTGCTCACACAGACACTTGCTAAGCTGCGTAACGCACCAGCCGCTCAACCAGCTCTGCTGCCCTGTCAGAAGTAAAGGATTTCCCCGATTGAGGCACAGGGACAGAAAGAATAAAAAAAAACTGATTGAGGAAAAGAAATTTAAATCACTGAAGAGGCGGAAAGGCTTCTCTTTTACTCGGTAAGTGTACGGGCTTCTTTTGGTGATTGTTTGAACGTGTCCTTGACTGCTTGAATCACGGTGTCAGGAAGTTTCTCTGAATACAGCCGGCTTTGCCGTATGTTCCAGCATGCACGTAAAAACCTGTTATTATTACTACTATAAATACTGTTAGTTTTTATTATAAATGGCGAGTTTCTGTTTGTATTGTTGTTTGAATGGCATAATAATGAAGAGACTCTTGTGTTATGTCTGTAGAGTGATGAACTGTGTCTTTACATGTACCTGTTGACACTAGACCCGTCACCCAAGTATTCTTGCCTGAGACAAAAGGACCCAAACCTGTTTGGAGGAAACCTCATTGACTGTGCACTTGTGCAATTATGCCCCTTCCCCCCCTTTTTTCTTTAAAAAAAAAAAAATAAATAACTTTTTGTGTCAGTCACAAAGCCAGCCTGCCTGTGCAAATAGAGGCTGTCCACAAGTGTAATGTATCACAGGCTGCTCTTTTTACTACCCCAGGATTAAAGATTAATTTATGAAAGTCACGGGCAGAGTTCAGCTCACTTACTGCACGTTCCGTGCTATACATCTCAAACACTGTGCAAATCTAATGCACCAAATCCAGTGGAAGTGAGCCTATATAAACGTTGACTCATCATTATGCATGGCTAGCATCTTAGTTACAGATTCTCAGCATGGTTTGTGTTAGACAGTGAAGCTCATTAGCAGGCTGTATTTGTTGTCCAATCAGGGCTGCTGGTTTTAAATCCCTCTCTCCAGGAGGGAATTTTTTTTTTTCCAGGTTGTGGGAGTCAAACAGTTACACCTCGTGTGTTATCTCTGTTAGTATGTTTCACAAAGTTGACTTGTTTCCAGAAAGATAGTGTCAGAATAATAGATGGTTAAGGGAAGGGAGCCATATGGACTTTGACCCAAGCGCTTGGTTCTAATTATTTAGTTTTAGGTTATGTAATCGTTAGCAGTTGTTATACTACAGTGTGTAACCCTTATTCAAATGATCAGTCCCACCTGATGTTTGCTCAGAGTTATCAAGGACAGTAAATTTATTATCCTAAGTAAATGTAGTGGACCATATTTGCTTGAGATCTTTGAAGGGAACAGAAGTATGACGATTTAATGTACTAGAAAACAGAGTGGCTATTATAGTCATAAGAAAAAGCCACATGTGAAACGTGAAAGGCACTTTTAATTAAACATATTGTGGTTAAAATAAGATCCCTTTATGTTGCTCAAGTGTTTCCAGCTGTCAGTAGAAAGTGACTAAAGCCTGCTTGAATAATGCCATGTGCCACTTAGCATATCCATGATGTAATCGCATCATATTTGCCTCGGCCTAGTGTCTGCCCTTTCACAGCTGCTATAAAAACATTTTCTTTTTTTCCACCTAAATTTCCAGGAAAAGTTCGTCTCACATACATGATTTTATTTTATTTTCCTGTTAAGTAATAGTGACTGAAATGCAGCCCATTAAGACTGCGTTATTATGTTATTATATTAAATCAGATTAGATTACTGCAGTCACTTCAAAGCCATTTCCAAGCAGCTGCTCTTCATGGCTAAAATTGTGCTTCTATATATGCGATATCACTTAAAAATAACGCATACAAATAGTTTGAAAGTAGAGCTGCATTATGACTTTGGTTGTGTGTACAGGAAAATGTAAGATGTCCCATTAAAAAAGAGGAAGTTGGTGGACATGCACAGCTCATTTGTCTGGTGCAAAAAAATCAAGCGATTATAAAGGAAACGATCAATGTTGGTTCAAAACATCATTCGAATTGTTGCCAGGTGCATTTATTTATGTCATTTTTTAATGTCACTACAGGAGGTACAAAGTCGCTAAGTTCCCAACAATAAAAAGAAGTTGTGAGCAAGTGGAGCAGGGCTTTGGTTGCAGATACAAAAGAAAGTTTTGGCACCAAACTGTGGCTTCTGTTTACGTAAAACTATGAATAAATAACTCTATTGTACTATGAACATATGTGAAGGCATATCTGCTGAAGGTTTGAAACTATATTAAGTCGTAGCACTTGCCTCGATGTTTTCAACTTCAACGGCTATATTTCTGCAGCAATTTTTTATTAATATGCAACAATAGCCAAAGGGAAGAGTATCCAGTTTATCATCACCAAGGTAAAGCCGGCTGAGCGGCAGGTTTAAGAAAATATTAATGCTAATGTTTAAAACTTTCACTGCTGCATGGCCCGGTGGTAGGAACTCTGTTATGAACTATATAAATGGTATTATCTCATCCTTTGAAATATTTTCAAATGAGATAATGTGATTTAAAAGGCGGTATACTCCCTATTCCTAGGAATGCATCATAAAACGTTCAACTTTTATTCTCAGCCTTATTTTCTCTCTGCTACCCTTCAAGTCTCCATCAAGTGCTTAGATATTTCTTATTTTCTGTCACATGAATGAGCCTTTTTAGCATTGAGACAGTAGAGTGTCCTGTGAGAGTGGTTGTGCCTTGTTCTCTGCAGTGTTATTTTTAATGCTCTTTTCCTGCTTGAATACACAGATGGACTCCTCTTCTAGAATAGTCCGTCTGTCTCTCTCCGTCTCTGTCAGTGTGTCTGTCTGTCACTCAGCTCACATGGCAAGGAAGGCAAGCCTGCCCATGCACAGCAAGATATCTCTTGGGATTCTTGATGGGAACTTTCGAAGTCATCCTTCATGCTGTGAAGCGTCTGAATTTCTCACAGTCCTTATCAGTAGCATTTCCGTACTCCTGCCGATGCACTCAGGTGCAGATGTAATTGGAAACTCTACGGCCACATGTTGGTGAAATAATATTTTTGCATGTATGAGGCTGTGATTATTTTCAGGCGGGTGGTTTGAGCCACTTTTTCGTCTTTTCCGATAAAACTGTCTTTCTTTCTCGTGTGTTGCTGTGCTTACCTCACTTGCTCTCTCCTGTACTTTTCCGTGCGTCCTTCCCCCTGCCTGTGCAATGTGACGGAAGGTAATGCTGTGCCTTGCTCATGTCGGATCCATTAGGGATGAAAGCACACTGCAGTGATAAAAGATTGATCCAGTACTACTTGCATCACATCCCTCACATCTTGCTCCCTTATCCTCCCTCACACCCCTCTTTCCAATCCAAAGTCAACCCAGTTTTCAATTTATCAAATCATTTGTACTCCTCTAAATAAATCATCCTCACCGAGTTTACTATGGCAGACGTTTTCCCACAGGATTTCATAAAGGAGAACACAGTCTTGTAGGATGCTGTAGAGTCTTACAAGTTCTCACTTATGAAATTTTCTCGATGGTGTGTTTATTTAAAAAAAGAAAAAATTGGGACGGCTCTGTTTCAGTGTCTCCTTTCTTTAGTGTTCTTGCTGTATCGGGTAGGATAGTATGTACTTTGCTAGAAGAACCAGTGAGAGACTGGCATCCAGCCCAACACACACACACACACACACACACACACACACACACACACACACACAGGCCTTTTCTTCGCCTGTTTTATCTGAAGAGGCAAAGACAAACACAGCAGACCTGTAGTTTCAGCAGAGAGGTTATAATTACTGAGAGGAAGGGAGGATTTAAAAAAGGAATTTCACTGTGGCTCTGTTTTGAGATTTTTTAGAAACCTCTCTTTTCAAGAGCACCTGGCTTTTTACTTTTTATGTGTGAGTTGTAAAGCTGTACAGAAATTTGTGGACTGATTATAAACAAGTGTTGAAGTCTTTTGATCCTTGAAGTTGGAGAGGCATTTCCCTGAGGCAGTGAGGCTTTTTTGTTTTTTATGCCAACTTTTCTGAATTGTGCTTACTTTTGTCCTCAGTTATCCCTTTCAGGGGAAGCTGTTGAAATAATTCGAGGTCACCGAGTGACACAAATAGCCACAATCTCCCTTCATTCATCTAACATGTTCAGGTCAGAGGTTACCTAAAGCCATCTACTCTCAGAACCATGCAGACTTGGTCCACCTTAGGATATGTTCCCAAGTAAGCCCAGCTGGCTATAAAGTTCATCTGAGTCACTGTTTTCATGTCTTATCAGGATAAACTTCTTGTGACATTGTCAAACCAATAGCGTCTTATTTCCTGTCGCTATTTGACACCAGTGGCAGGTTACTGTTGCTGAGGTAATGAACAATCTGTGTCTGTTTGTAGGCTTGAGACGCATGGACAGACACTCAATGTGTAGTCATTATACTGCGGTAAACATCTTATTCCCGCTAGGATGGTCATGTGACCGTTTGTGTTTGTGTGAATCTGTGAATATGTGTGAGAGTGAGCGAGCAAGCAGCAAGTTGCTCCCTTGCTGAACCAGCCATGCTATACCGATTCTCTGCACACAGAGCTCTCTGGGCAGTAAATAACACGGTGCCTCAGCCGGGGGACCTGGAAAGGTCCACGAGGGGGGTCAAGACTCCAACAAGAAAGCGAAAAAAATATCTGCCTCTGGGAGCAGAGATAGTAAATCATCATATAGGACAGGAGAGAGGCAGGTGGATCTGACAGATTTGCCCATCATGCTGAGAGGCTTGACGGTAGACCTGTCATTGAATGTTGATATGGTAGATCAAGCATAAAACATGCAAAACAAACCACCATTGCTCATGGGTAGATGTAGGTAAAACAAAAATTCTCTGGAAACTTTTGGTCTGAGAGATTCGCTTATACATCCTCTTATAAATACACCAAACATGACAACATTACAGCCTATACATAATATTGCTACTTCATTTTGATTGAAGTACAAAAACAGGTTCTAAGTAAACAAAGTTACAAGAGTCTAATGATCCTGTAAGCCAGAGGTAGGCAACTCTAGGCCTCGAGGGCCGGTGTCCTGCAGGTTTTAGATATCTCCCTGTGTCAACACACCTGAATCAAGTGGTTAGTTCATTCCCAGGCCTCTGGAGAACTTCAAGAAATGTTGGGGAGGTAATTTAGCCATTTTAATCAGCTGTGTTGGATCAAGAACACATCTAAAACCTGCAGGACACCAACACTTGAGCCCTGGAGTTGCCTACTCTTGCTGTAAGCAGTATCAGTACGTTTCATGCAACCCTATGGAGTTGAGTCTTCATCACCTGTACAGTTTACTTTACTGCGCTTCCTTTAACCCTGTGACAGAGACACCAAAACTGGTCCTTTATTTCATCCAGAGCGATAAGCAGATATAGGAAAGATACAGACATATTTTCAGCATCAGATTACCGTCATACCTGGGCCCTGCTCCAAGACTTAACTTTACTGAGTTTCCTGGATATCTTATCTGGGTAAAACCCTCAAAAGTGGAGCATGTCATAAGTGTTATTTATAAGATATATATTTTTTGTAAGTTTTATTTTGATATATCTCACATTTGGTATTTCCATCTTTATGCTTGCTACTTTTAATATTCCTTCATTAAGAAACACCTCGTCATTGTTCCATCTTGTCCTTGTTATTCCAAAAGGGTAGCTAACATATCTCTCACAAGTATACTCAGCCACAGGATCCTTGTCAGTTTGTGTATATACTTGTGTATCCATACCAAAGATCACCGTGGTGATCATGTGGAAGATCTTAGTCCCAAAGGTGCTCCAAGGATGCTGGAAATCGGCACCCTGCTCTCCTACTTTTTTCTGATGCACACATCCGTCTGCTGCACTGCTCGGGCATCGTCGTTACTCCTCTCAAAGTAATGATGGGGAGAGAAAGTCATGCGTGACACCACCTTCCCATCAAACTATAAATCATCTGAACCTTATGATCTGCTTGCAACACAGGTATTTCATCATTCACTTTCTGTGCAGTTGAGTATAAAACTCAAAATTATACTATTAAGAGCACTGCGTATAAGAAACAGGTCTGAAAGCTCGTATCAATTTCAATTGTATTGTTTGATCTTCTCTGTACTTACTCAGAGTTTGACTTATCCTGTAAAAATAAGCATATATTTTTAAAGTAAGGTATCTAAAAATGTAGCGTGTTTTTTATTTATTTATTTTATTTAAATAGTTAAATATATATATCTTGAATGTACTCCCTAAGTTACTCTGGATCTTTTTTTATCTTTTAATGTTTATTTGCTCCACTCTCTGACTGATGTTTTGTTTGACTCATGTAACATTTAGACCACACACATGTGACATCGCAGTTCTGTGACGCATTGTAAATACCAAAGTGTTTACCTGTTTAACCCCTTAGGAGCCTTTATCTTAGCGTACACAAATAGCGTCTTTGTGGAATGAATCTCCTTTCCTGCAGATCTTATCTTTGTAGCAAGACTTAACAAGGTCCTGCTGCAATATTCTACCTTTAGTTTTACTTACACACAGCCACACACACGCACACGCACACTCTTGGTTGCTCTCACTCTATGGCTGTGCTGTATTCCTAGCTAAAGGCCAGGCATGTTGAAACTCCCTAGGTAAATACTGTAAAGGTGTGAGGATGAATGTTTTGCATAGCTGAAGGTCCTTAGCGATGGAATAACATGTTAATTTGTACAGCTGGTGGCTGCTTCTCAAACTTTCTGGCTGTCTTTCAATGATTGTCACGGTCGGGACCCAGCTTTCAGTTTCAAAGTCGAGTCTAATCAAAACCAGCAGTGAATGGACTGCATTAGCTATAGTAGTCACATGTGAACTGCCCATGTAATGTTCACGGCCTGTAAAAAGAGACAAGTGGAATTCCTCACTTTGATCTGTGAAAACATGCTTCACACAGAGAGATGTATGTGCTGGAGTTGTGTGTTTTTTGTTGTAATAGTTCATCCCTGTGCAAGAATGAGCACCTGCTGTATCCTTAAGTAATAACTGCCTCACCTAACAGGCAAACAGACCTGTGATGGACGGGTGTGTTGATAATGATGATCTGATGCTTTGAGATTTCTTTTGTGCTATTTTTGTTGCTGCAACACAGATATAGATATATAGATATAGATATATAGAGATATAGATATATAGATAGTAGAGGTGGGAATCACCATACATCCCACGATACGATATTATCACAATACTTAACGCACGATATGATATTATTGCGTTTTTTTGTTTTTGTTTTTTTTGTTTTTTTTTAAATATCTGCGATATTCAGATTCTGTAAATAAAGGTAAACTTTATCAATATTCATTTTATCTAATATTAAAGTCTCGCACTCAGTCTTTCTCTCATTTCAGTCAGTTTTATTGTTGACAAACGGAACGGTTTGTATTACATACTAGTCCAACTTAACTGAATGCAACCATCTGGTACAATTATAGCTATTCTGAACTATGCAATTTATGAAAACTATGCAGCCCCTTCAGCAACTGAAGAATTTGAAAGTAAATTAAAACAAAATATAATTTTACATTAAATAAAAAAGTTTTAAACTTAATTAAAATAAAACATGTCTTAAATTAAAATAAGTAAACTGTCATGTTTATTGCTGCCAAAAAAAGTTAAACACATTTGGACAGTGAAGGAATGTCAAGATTCTTGCTCAGAAAAAGGAGCTGATCAACATGCTCTGAAGTCAGAGCACAAAAACTTTTTTTGTAACAAAATATCGTTTTCTGCTGTCCCTGTATCGATACATTATTAGCAAACAAAATATCACGATACTACACGGTATCGATTTTTCCCCCACCCCTAATAGATAGATAGATATATAATTTTTTTTTTTTCTTCAAACTTGAGCAACTAATGGTAACTCCCTTCAGCTTATATAAGGACTGACGAGTGTATGTTGCATCATGGATTGCATGGACTTAGTAGAGTGTGATGAACAAAACACCACCTCTCTCAGTTCGGAGGCTCTAAAGTCAAAGGAGTTACTAATTCCATGTACTTTAAATACAGTTAATCATATCAAATGATAAAAAGTAATTAGACAGGGCTCAATACTTAATTATAAAGATTGCATGTTGTCAACCCTAATCATTGTTTTGCTCTTTTGCATTCGAGGCCTTATTCTGATTTTGCTTTAAGATCTAGGAAAAAAAAAAAAACGAGAAAACAAAAAAACAAGAGTAAATAATTGATATGAGCAGACATGGAAGCGACCTTTAAATTACTAATGAGTTTAGCGTCAAACTTGTGACACTGGAGGATAGCTTTCCTCCTCAATGGCACATGCATGGGCACATGGGCACATAAATAACATGTGCTGGAAAATTCAAGACTACAAATTTTCCACTTATGTACTGTGTAAATTGCATTTGTTAAATTAGTGGGTTCAAGCATAATCATTTTTGAGTCAGGCTCCCTGGTGTCTATACTTATTCTCATGTAACGTATTATTTAGTCTATCTGCTAACTGAATATCTTCTTCTGCGTGTCTGTTCGTAGGCTATATATGACCATGTACTTATTGCGCATCCTATATAAGTGGGTCTGCCACTACTATGTGTTTTATATGAGTTTGGCTGGGAACAGAGTGATATCCTCCTTCCCTGGCAAGCACTGCTGAGTCAGGTTGGGAGTATATAATTACATATGGGTACCCATCAGCAGTCAGAAAGTCTTCTTCTATGGCTCACCCAACAATATAAACTCCTGTGCTTGCAGGGCTCAGCTTGCAGGCAACCAAACCAGTCATCCTGAGCTGAGCTCTCAGTGGAGGCCAGCTTTGCTTGACCTCTCATTGGCTATGTGAAAAGGACTTTATTATCATTCTCACCATTAGCTGCTGGCTCTATGGGCAGATCCATGAGTCAGCGCAAACAAATATGTCCCCTGTAATGTATTCACCTCCGCTCGGCTTCCAGGCTTGAAGCAAATAAGTGAATGGCGACTGCCAAATCAGGTATGAGTAAGTATTCATCACAGTGCGGTGAATAATGCAGTATTGTTGTATTGCGGCCAGGCCTGTGTAAACTATTGTGGCCACGTGCTTATAGGTGTCTAGTTTATTGGCTTACAGTGAAATCCAAAATTGTGCCACGAGTTCTTTAAATTTCCAGAGTAGAATAATAAAAGCAAAACCTACTTTCTTGGGCCATCGGTCCATTTTGTTTTCATCGCTTTTCAAATTCATAATCGCGTTAGGATTGGAGCCTCTCCAGGCTGGTGTTGGGCGAGAATTTGTAATTTCAAGAACTGAATTTGAACAAATGTTCTTTGTATGACATCTACATATGCTCTTCCTCCCTTGTGGTTAAGGGCAGGTTACGATTTGTCACTGTGAGTGCTGCTGGTGATTCACGGTGAGTGCTGTTTTTACACAGTGTGACTGCAGGGGTATTGACTGCCAAGGGTGATGGCAAGACTCTGAACGGCCATTTCAAGGTGTCCTTCAAGTGGAAGTAATTGAGTTTAAGCTGTAAACTCTCACTGATCATCAGTTGCATGCTTAACGCAAGGACAGCTTGTATTTTATTTTAGATATATGTATGATGCAGTGAGTTGCACCATCTGATTTAGAGTTAACATTTAAAAAAGAGCAAAGCAAATGACATAACTAATCTATATCAAGATCAACTTTTTAAATGTGTATAATCACCCTCATGAAGCTCATTTTTAGCAGCTTTTTATAACTACTCTGATTCTATTAATACTATATTGTTTCCTATATTTGCCCTTGCAAAGGTTCTGCCTGTGTTAATGAACCACTGATCCACTTTCACTGAGATTTCACACTTGGATTAGGTAATCATTATAATGGAGAAGGCTAAAAGGCTGGAGTGACAGATCCCTGTATGGAAGTATGACAACCAAAGCTTATTAATGCTGTTTCTGATTCTTTTGCGCTCAGTCATTAGCATGTCAATGGAGTAGAAACACAGGCAGACAGGGGGCATTTTCAAAAGGGCTTGTCAGTAACAAGCACTTGGACTTTTTTCTGAGAAATATTTACCAAAATAATGTACTGTGAAAAACTGCATTATTCATCACGTGTGTTGAAGCTTCACTGAAGCTTTGCTAGTAGAAACCCAGGCAATTGTTCAGTCTCTAATCAGCAAACATCGTGTCTGGAGCCTGGCCCTGGACTGTGAGGAAGAAGTGTCACCATCAGTGTCACACATAATTTTACACATAAGGCTACCCTAATGCTCGCATTAAATTAAATGTGACTTTGCAAGAGGAAACCAATGTTTATTCTCAAAAGTAGAAGAAATGTTTCCATGTGTCACTTACTGACCCTTTTTAGAGTTGCTTTCCTAGCACCTAAACAAACTTATTGACCACTAGTGAGGTGTGTATACATGGAAACTTTAGTGTTAATTTGTGCAGTAGAAGCCCTCACCCCTTGTAAATGTACAGCACTTTCCTCACAATACTCAGTGTGCCTCTGTCTGCTGCTGGCACTTGGTCCCTGCTGATAATAACTTATGCAAAGGAGTTGCTGGTGTCCGTTGGAGAATTTAGAAAGCGTTTCTTACATGTTTTCATCATGTAAGGTTTGGAAGGAGCTCTGTTAAAGATACAATCGCTGCTGATAAATACATGAGGCTAGGCTAGGCTTGTTAGCGTTATTAATTTAAAGCAACTCCCTGAATACCTTCTAATTGTGCCTGAAGGCTGAGTTGATCTGGGATTGCACAGATGTTTTATCCAGTACAGTACAGTTCAATCCCAGAGGCAACTTTTAGTTAAAAATGTGCAGGTGGAAGAAGAGAGATTTAAATGTATGGGTACTGGGACTACTAATGATTTTTTTTTGTCTTTAAATTCAGTTGCTTTTTCCGTCATAGTTCTCCTGTTCAGATATGACCTATCATTGGCCTTATCAGTGAATACATGAACAGTTTAATGTGTAAATTAAGAACATTTCCATTTTTTAGTTTGTGTCCGTTGCAACTCTTTTGCAGCCAGTGTGCAAGACAATTGAGATTTCAACATGTAAAACCAGTTCTATTTGCTGAGGCTAAAGAACACTTTTCTGCCACTGTGAACAATTTTTAGTGCTGTTCTCAACTGATTGTGTCATAGAACTTTTTGTTCTCATCTTTCTGTGGAACATAACCTGTGCTGACGTAGTAGATACTGAAAAATGAAA
The DNA here is from genome assembly GCF_057381915.1 of Diplotaxodon limnothrissa. Lineage (NCBI taxonomy): Eukaryota > Metazoa > Chordata > Actinopteri > Cichliformes > Cichlidae > Diplotaxodon > Diplotaxodon limnothrissa. The sequence continues at coordinate 6,329,967 of NC_140602.1, forward strand.
TAGGAGGAGGTGTGACAAAGAATGCGAAACAAGGAAGCCAGGCAGAATGAAATAAAATATCTGTATTCCATTTTATTGGTGGTAACAGTGCTTATCTGTGGTAACACTCCAGAATGGCAGTAAAAGCTGGTGTGTCAGACGACTCAGCGATGCCAGAGGCCACAAAAGAGACAGCATTGTCTGCTGAGTGTAGAACCAGAGCAACAATAGTCTCTCTGCAGTTTAGATGAGACCAGGCTGTTCTGTGCCAGCGTGTTGCTGTCTCTTTGAGTGTTTGTCTTTGCCAACCTGGAACAGAGTGGCACTGAGGGCCTAGCTTCTCCCAGTACTCTTAATTGTCCTTTAACAACAATATTTATCCTATTATATACATGTAAAAAAGCGTGGGACAGGGTCTTATTTCCCCTGCGTATACTGATAGGGATAAATGTTTGCATGCATTTGTTGCTACGATCCATTGACAAATGCGATGTAAACTCTGCCCTTTACTCCTGCCATTGTTCCTCAGACTCGTGTTGCTGCCCTTACTCAGAGCTGGAGCAGATTCTTATAAAGATAAGCCTACACGGTCTGTCTTCTTTTTGTGAACTCCCAAACATATACAGGCATGCATTCCCAACCTTTGACCACTGCATGTGCATGACACAGGGTTGTGTACTGCCCCTGCACACACACTCACATTCATATTACACACCCACACGTAGCCTTGAGCATTTAGGAGCTCTAGTACATTATTAACCCTGCTTGGAATTTTTCTGCAAAGCTTTTGTTTCCGCAGGTTTCCTAATATTGTGTATGACTAACAGAAATGACTTGTTCAGACCTTTAGAAAGGAAATTGAAGGTTAAGGTGTGTCTGCCCTGCTGCATCAAACCAAGTGCATTGTGCTTGAGTGTCAGCTTTTATGTCTTTACATGTCTTGTGTGTTTATATGTATGTAGGAAAAAAGGGGATTTGGAGATTGGGTGTCTTTCAAAACACTTGATTCCTGTCTGAGCAGCCTCAAATGTTTGAACTTTAGGGGGGGGGGTTTGGGTCCTTGTGACGTAAATGTCGTCATCGGACCACGACCAAGGTGGTCGATTGACAGCGTGGACTCGTTTGTGGAGAATTTACATTACAATGCACCAACTACGCATGCGTCCAGGCAGCAAATTTCAAGCGGACTTCAAAGAAGTATAACAGGAGTGGCTAACTCGGTCTTCTGGTCTCCCGCTGTCCGTATATGCAACCAAGTATAATCTAGGCTTTAAGTTCCCATCAGTTCACAGCTTGAGACAGATCAAGCCTTGTGTATTTGCAGTGCTGTGATAAAAGCCACTTTTTCTTTTAGTCAAATTTACAAAGCAGATGGGAGACCTGTATTGAAGAGACACAAACAGAGGCATAGACAGGGTGATGAAAGACACAAAGCAGGTTTGCTAGATGGATGAGTGATAATAAGGGTGGCACATTTTCTCTACCACTCTCTTTTTTTTTTAAACTGTCAGCATTTTTTCTTACATATTCGTTGGCTTTCTCATTTATGCACTGTCACTGTCTTTTTTTATCTTTCATTATATAAAAATGACTTATGTGTATTCCTTGTGAAATTCACCAGATGAGCTCCTCAAGTGGCTCTTTTGTGAGTGTGTTCTTATCTGAGCTTGGAGTCAGAGATTATTGATTACTGTTTATTTCTCTTCAGGGGATTTGTGACTGGTCAGAGTTTCAGTGAAAATTGCAACCTGTTTTTTGTCATGGGTAAAGTTGGGTATGTGGTGGTGTATTATTATTATTTTTTCCATTAGAATTGGGTAGGGTGGGTCAATGTGAGTTTAAGGTGTACGGTTGGAATTTAATTCCCATGTGGGGACAAAACTGATTCGTAACACTAAAAACATTTACTTTTCTGTTGCTGCAGCAACTACACAACAGGAGAGTCACTTCCTACATTTAGAATGAGTCACTCACGCGGATTCATTAACCTTGATAGTTTGCCAAGTGAAGCGTTGGAGAATGTTGAGTACATTTAAGCTTAATTATTTATGTTTTCGTTGTCTTTTATTCCTGCTGATTTACAAGCTTTTGTTGTCCTTTCTGCCTTATTAGGTGTAATAGTGAAGTAATAAAGCTCACAAAGTAAAATAAATGAAGGATGACTCTGAGTGATTGCCTTCACACCACCATCTGCTCAGCTGTGAATGCTACTCTGCTGCATGTGCTGCCAGACAGTCCTGAGATTATTGGAAACAGTGGATTTGCTGCCTGAATAACTATTGCCAACTGGACTCTGTTCTACAAGACACACATAAGATGTGTGTCAGGCAATATATAAGGCAGCTGATATCTGTAATAGGCTAAAATCAGGCTCTAGCATGTTTAGAGGCTCATAACATGTGCACAGCAAACTGCAGCTGGTGTTTGTCCATAGCATTTGCATATTTATGTGTTATATTGTCAGTGTATTCCCACTCTTTATCTTTGGTGATTTTAGTCCATGTTTTTAATGGTACCTTTGGTTCTCCTCCTCCTGTTTTTCCACGAGAACTGACACAGGACTCCAGAGCTGTTCTGAGAAAATGAGCTGGGTCAGGCGGATGTCTGGTTGTCAGTGTTGCTCTGCCTTTGACAAAAAGAATAGACAGCAACCTGAGACTAACAGGCCCGTTTGTTTCCTGTTAGTTTATCACATTTCACTAGCCAGGAGGTACAAGAGCTAAATATCACGGGAGAGTGACATTCTGTGCTGGGAGATGTTTCTGTGTTTGTATTCTCATTTAATCTGATTGTTATGGTGCATAAAAATCTTGGATGTCTAATGTAGGAAGTTTTAGATGAGGTGCTGCGAAGAAGTTGCAGAATAAGCCTTAATGTCAAGAGCTCAACCTCTCCTTTAGCTCCGTTTCTGTTTCTCTCAGGGTTGTTTCCGATCCATGATGGTGCCTTCCTATAAATTAAAGTTTGGTTTCCAGCCTTTAGTTTTCATTCCCATGCTTGAAAATGAATGTTTCTTCAAGTTCATATGTATGTGTTCATAAAAAGCCTCAGAGCTAAAATAAACGATTGTCTACACATTCTGTCAACCTGTTAAGCTTGATTGTGCATTACAACATAGCACACCGTGTGCCCACTCAAAGAAGAGCGTTGACATCTTTGCTTGCGTTGACATTTCTGGCGTTGGAGTTTGATAAGCACTCCCTTTTTCATATCAGGTTTCATTCCAGATGAAATCATCATACACGTTTCATCCAAATAATTTTTACCTCGTGTGATCATCCATCACTATCTCCCGCTTTATTTCCTATGATCTCATTGTATGTGATCAATCTCTAAGCTATGTGTTTTGGTGCCACATTCTGGGATGCTGTTGCCACATCCATCGGGTCTGTGATGCTGTTTAGATGCCAAACAAATGGTAAATGGTCTGTATTTGTATTTGCCGGGGAGCAGAGTTCTTGTTTGGTATCTAAACAGCGCAGAAGTAATGGTAGTGTGGACCAGGCAGGTCAGAGGAAGGGTGGGGCGAGGCCTTTGTTACGAAAAACAGGAATTCTTCCGGCTGGAAGATGAAGTCAGTGCATTCCTCCAGAGCAGCTCCCAATAGTCAGTGGAGCATTGAAGGAAGGCCATGGTGAATGCTGGGGCTCAGTTTTAAACACCTCCCATTGAAAACCAGAGAGACAGACAGAAAGAGAACACCATCTGTCACACTGTTTGGTAAAGAGTTGCCTTTTACCCACCTAGGCTACACTTGCTGTGCCAAGTCCTTACAGATAACTCTGCCTGAGGCCTTTTTATGTGTACGACAGTGTTTTATTACCTTGTTTTGAAGTGTAGCTGTAAAAGTACAGACTGACAGCAGGACTGCACATAATGAAATTTCTTTAGGTTAAACCTGCTGCCTGGACGTGTTTTAGACTACCCGCTGATCAACTGTGGAAGTCTGATGAAACCTACTTGTGGTCCTGCTGAGGCCCGTCAAACTGAACACACGTACACACATTTGTTCCATCTCTCCTGCTATGTTTCGTACACTCCCAAACACCCTCTTCAAAACATAGACACACTTGAGTTGCTCCACTTTCCCTGTCTGTTCCCCTTGGCACTAAGCTATCATAACGGCTTTGAAGGAGGGCAGCAGAGCGTTTAATTGGGTTACAGATTGGCATTTATGCTCCCAGGTCCACACGATACTGCCGGGCTTTTAACTAACCACTGGGAACTTAATAAAACGCCACAACGCTGTACCCATCAGCTGCCAGTCTTTTCTAATTCCATGATCCATGTCTCAGCACAGCAGATTTTGGATGTCAGTGCTGTTTGTTGTATAAACTGGTATTTCTACAAAACGTACAGTAAGTGAGGGCAATATGTACTGTACATCAACGCTTTCAATGCATCATGTTTAGGTTATCAACAAGTTGTGTCCCATGTGTTGGTGTTGGATTACATAAGCACATTGAGCTCACGTTTTTGTTTGCTGGGTATTCTTGTTACTTTGAGGAAACTTTGTTACAGTAGCACACCTCTTACTTTCTTCTCTGCTGTTTAATTTTTTTTTCACAGAGTTAGTGCCATGCAGTGGTAAGCTGAGGAAAGCCAAGCTGAACTGATCTGCTCTGAAGACTTTCTTACCCTTCACCGTACCCTATCAGTCCCAGATGGAGCTCAAAGTGTGGGTGGATGGAGTAGTGCGGGTTGTCTGCGGTCTGTCCGAGGAGACTTCCTGTCAGGATGTGGTCATTGCTCTAGCACAGGCCATTGGTAAGTACCTCAAACGTTGTCATCATTTCATGACACCAGCTTATCTTTAAGCCTGCTTAGATAAAAGCTTGGCATTTAGATTTTTATGCATACACAAACAAGTGTACTGAAGCATCGCAGAATTGCCCTCATCCTGTTCTTTATTAACCTTTTTGCTCTCCGCTGACCCAAATCAAGTACGCTGCTGGATTGTCAGCAGGTCAGTTTGAATTTGAGCCGGCACTCTGTCCCTATATCCTCCGGCTTTATTTGAGCTATACGCTGCGGTAGGATTGAACAGAACTCCAGTTTTAGCGCTCTCCTCCTTCTATGAGCAAGCTGCTTGCCAAGTCATTAGGGAGGGTTTGTCCTAATTTCAAGGTCCTTGTGGAAACTTCAGTTTATTTGAACATTTTTCACATGTTGTGTGGCTCTTACGCAGCTGCCTTTTATTCCAGTCCACAGAGGCAGAGATTTAGACGTATCAGCATCGTCATAATGCATCTGATGTCATTTGTTCATTATTTAGAATTGGTACGAGGACATAACCCCACAGTTTTATTAAAAATAAAAGAGCGAAGCAACTAAGAATACAAAAAATTTGACTGATGTATATCATTTTTTAGGAATAAAAATATTGGTGTGCTACTTCTTTGTATGGAAATATTTAGGGTAGGAGGTTTTTTATAGTCACTCTTTATTTTTTCTGTCTTTGTCACAGGTCAGACAGGCCGTTATGTTCTTATTCAGCGTCTAAGGGACACAGAAAGGCAGCTGCTGGCCACAGAGAGGCCTCTGGAGTCTCTCGCAAAGTTGGGCCAACATGGCAATGAAGTTCAGTTCTTTCTACGTCGCACTGGCCCCAGCAGCAGTGATGGACCCGGCTCAAAACAAGAGAGACCTAATCCCCTTCCATTGCCTAAGCATCCTGAACCAGAGCCTTTGAAACGTAGCCAGCCTAAAAAAGCCCTGACCTTTAACTTGGGGCCTTCCACCTCTCCTAAGACCAAGGCCAAACAACTTAAGAGGTCTCCACGGGACTCTCCAGAACAAAGAGCCTCCCCCTCTCCTTCATCCAGCCCTCTGTCCCCTCATATGTCATCCCCTTCTCCCTCACTACCTATAGGCCCTTCAAAAGATGAAGTATTCAGGAAAGTTCTTCAGCAACAGGAGAGACTAAGAGCCATTGAGGCCCAGTTAGAAGCCCTAGAGAGGGAGTCACACACCTGGGAGCGTCCCTACCCATCTCCATGTCCCTCACCTCTTTCTGATGCTCGTTTGCAAGACGAGATGGACGCTTTGGAGCAAGCAATGCGAAGGAACCAGGCAGAGCTTGCACATGAGCAGTACTGGGAGGAGGAGCTAAAAGCCGAGGTAGAAAGCGAGCGAGGAATGCGAAGGAAGCTTGGAGAGCTCCATACAAAGCTAGATGACTGTGGACGGCGGCTCCATGAATTCTCAGTTCGCTCTGCTCAGCTGGAGGAAGAGATCCAGCGGGAAACCCAGACACAAGGGAAAGCCACAGGACCTGAGGAGTCGTTTGACGCTGTAAGGGAAGAGTTACAAAGTCGAGAGAGACATGGGACAGAGCTAGAGGAACAGCTATCTGAGACTGACAAGGCTCTGGAGAAAGCAGAGTCTCTGTTGCAGGTAAGGAGAGAGGTCTGTGCTTTAGAAAAAGGGCTGTAACTCCACACAAGCCCTTCTGTTGTCATTTCAGGGGTGCAGTCCATACCCTTTTTTGTATTACTCAAAACAGTATTCATGTTATACACTCCAATAAACAGTACGTCACGAAGCCTCGTGCATATTGATGAAACTGCAGTAATATGATTGCTGAATGCTCATATTCTACCATGTCTGAAAGTGCTTCATTGTCATGAGCTATTTACAACCTAGCTTAACTGGTTTAGCAGGTATCATCTTTTATGTATCGCACTTTCTAAATACGTGGTTACTGACTGTGTTTATATTATGTCGGCTTATATATGCATATTGTATTGTTTATAGATTTAAAAAAAATATTAAAAAGATTTGATTTGTAGAACAAAAGCCTCTTTTATTGGATCTATTTCTCAGCCTCAGCGTGTTGTAGTTTAGAAAGTCAGTTTGCTTTTGGTTGTCTTAGATGTGGCTTCATCAGTTTGAAGTGAAACGTGTGTTTCCTCTATGATAGTGATAGTTCAGTTTTTCAAATCCTCATGCACTGAAAGCCCAGAGTGTCCCATTCTTTGTCCTGTAGGCCACAATAAATATCAAAATATATCGTCACTCATGCTAATGGGGATGCATTTGTCATGAAACATTTTGCTGCGGAACAGAGATTTTTTTTTTTTGGGGGGGGGGGGAATTGTACATGCCTGTATAAAAACACCAGGTCATAACAGGTAACCAACAGCACTGTGAGTGCTTATAATCCAAAAGTAGCGCCAAAGGCATTTTGCCACCCAGACAGTAATTGTATGGAGGGAATGAGAAACCAGTATTTCCTGTAAATGAAATATTAACCTGACAGGGTATAATAAACCTCCGTTCGTAGTAATGGAAAGGGTCTATGTCAGCTGATCGGTTGAGGCAGCCAGCCGAGTCTTTAAAGTGTTGGTGGTGATGAGCACAGTGTTCCTGCCATCAGACTAATGGAGGAAGACCTGCAGGTATGAACTGCCTCACCAGAATGTTGTGGTCCAACATCAATTACTCAGAGACACACACTTATTGGCTTGTTTGTGTGCACCTGAGTTCAGTCTGCGAGCCTAAAGGTGATGCCACTGCTTCACAATGTTCTTGAACACCAGCTTTTCAGTAATCTGAAGGCATCTGAAGACAGATTTAAAGGGAAAAAGCAAATGAGCTTTGGCCAGTATCTATTTATAAGTTTGCATCAGGCTGCTTAAATCTGACTGAATCAGAAAAAGTCTCATGGCACTTGTGGTGATTTGATTATTCATTGCAACTGAAACTGTCTAGTGACGTGATGGGCAGTAATCTTAATCAGTGACTGGAAGGGAGACTTTTAGAGTCTAGTGCCCCCTTGTGGTGAAAGCAAAAAACGTTCATTTATAAATGCAGTGATAAATTGTCCCTGCAATTGTGCAGATGGGACATATACCCACTACTAAACATCCTTAAATATGCATCCATACTTGAAAATGTGTAATAGTTTTATATGCTGCACCCACTTTCCTTTACAGGTAAAATACTTGTCTTAGATTTCTCTCACTGATCCACATTCTTCCCATTTCAGGACAAACAGGATGAGCTGGAGGAACTGAATAAGGAGCTGAGGCAGTGTAACCTGCAGCAGTTTATTCAACAGGCGGGTGTCCTGCCTGTTCAAACCAACTCACGCACAGAGCTTCAGGAGCAACTGGAGCAATTTCTACAGGATGGATACAGGGATGGAAGTAAGGAAACAAAACAATCCCTCAAATATTAATATTATGTTATGGTATACTTGATTTGTGTCATCTAAAGATATTTCTTCTTTTAACTCAGATCAGGGTGTAATTCAATTTGAATCTCCACCTCGTCCTACTGCAAAGCAGTTCCTGGGACATCCACGCAACCTTCAAAACCCTCTAGTGTCCAGCCTCAACCCTGAGGGTGTGTATGTGTGAGACCCCGCTGCTTCTCAAGTCCACAACCCTGCTCCTCTCCTGCCCTGCTCTGTCCATCCCTTGGTCCCAGAGCCCCTCACCCCTGCCATATTTTCTACCCCAGCTTGATTGGGTTTCGGGCTACAGCTGTCGTTTATGGTGTTGGGTAGTCGAAGCATCCCTATGGTGGCTGTCCCTGCTGCTTCCCAGCAGCTTTCCTCTGCTCTACATTTAAAGACATAAAGACCTCTATGGCTAATTTTCAGTCTTCTGCAGATTCTTGTCCTCAGCTTTTTACAGTATTCTTAGAAGTCCATCCAATTTGTCACATATTCCTGTATGCTTTAACTTTTGTGGGTCTGTTTACTCTGTCAATTTCCCTTACACCTTGTTCTCCGCATCTTACTATATGCTTCTGTACTAACAGTAGCTGCTTTTGTTATCCTTTAATGCATTTAGGGATTTGCTGCTAACCCTTTTCCCCTCCTCTGTAATAACAGAGTGGCCTTTCCACCCTCGAGTCAATAATCGACTATCAACAGCTGCTTTTCAAAGTATTTCCATGTAACACAGCAATCGCACTGGGAATTACTGTGGCAGGCATTCTGATTGTGTTTGTTGTTTTTGTTTTTTGTTTTTTTACTCTTGACATGAAAATACATGCCACCAATGTAATTTCAGTTTGCCTTTTATGTATGGATACTATTTATAAGAGGGATGTATCTATACAATGCCTTGTACTTTGGTGATGCTTGACCAAAGAGCAAGAGCCTTTTACGAGGGCTCTGCAAAATATATTGCACTGTCCCATTCTCTTCCCATGTGAAGCCTTGGTCCCTGTGTGCCTGCAAAGAAATGGTATCTTCCTGCTCTCTTTCTGGAGACAGTGAATCGTATTTGGTGAGCTTGTATCTCTCGCAAGTCCATTTTTGCCAAACTTCATGCTAAAAGAAGAGATTCATTTCAAAAGTAGTGCCACAGGACCAGGGTTTGTTAAGATGCTTTTCTTTTCCTCCACTGGAATGAATCCGCCTGGTTCCTTTGCTTTCGTCACACTTAACATTTGACCTGTCACAATTCGCACTGTACCTCAGTGTGCTGTAGATTTAGGATCGGCTTAGTTCACATACGTAGATTCCAATAACAATCATCAATCAAACAAACAATGGGAGCTATCATCCATAAGTGATCCTGCAAACCACCTTAAATCAATATTTATTGTGTCTTAGCACGTAATATCTCATTATATTATCTTTGTATGTGTCTGTTTGCTGACAGGTCAAAGTGACGTGTGTTGAAGTGTGCACTCTCTTTACCTTCTGCTGTGTGATGCGGTTTTCTTTTTGGGGTTATATCAATTCTCTCTCCTTTGGAAACAGACTGCATCCCAGTGCTTGTTATAGACACAGCTTGAAACTGCGTGTGTTCAATAATACTCATCTGACTGCAAAACTACAGTCATGGTGCTCAAGCCTTGTGGGAGCAGGAATGAACCCAGTGACTGGGTTTGGGTCTATCTGTGTTTCTCATAGGGTTATGTGAATATCTTGATTGACCCAAATCTCTCGTGTTGTGTCTTAGCTGAAAAGTGTTATTTTTTTCTTTCCCTCAATACAAAGGGATCATCATCCCCATATATTTTTGTGTCTTGCAGTCCTGACATCCCGAGACTCGTCATGGAGATAAAACATGGACCGCAGGGCCAAGGAAAAGTTGTTCACTGTTCTGTCACCATCACCTCTTATTTAACCCTTTCCTTTGTAACGCTCATTTATTTTTTCAATATACCATGATATATATATATATATGTATATAAATAAGACAAATATATTTACAGAGTTTTCCTACTGTAAACACTGCAGAGTATCTGTATGAAATGTAAAATAATTAGGAACCTTTGACCTAGAGAAATTATTGCAATAACTATGTATTTAAATATAATAAAATGTCCACAGTGTTTTAGATAAACTTTTATTGTCTGACTGGTTTTTGCTACACTCCTGTTCAAATTTTATTACAGACATATTTCTTTAAATGGTGCAGTCCATTAGAATCCACTTTCTAAAAAGGACAGTGGCACACAGCATGCAAAATGCATTATGAATATATTATATGTACTGAAATATGCATGTTTTCCTCATAGCGGGTGGTACAGTACATGATGTGAGAGTGCACAATAATTTCCAAAGTTCACAAAGCGCATCCTTGCTTGTCTATGCATCACAGCTGTTCCTGTTATGGATGCAGTCACACAGTGCATCTATATGAAACTAAAAACAGGAACAGGAGCATTGCTCTATGATCTGTTTAGCTGTAAATAATGTTGGCGTTCCTTTGACACTGATGATGTCAGTTTAATCAGTGGCTTTTCTTTTCTTTCCACTAGAGGAGATGCCATTGCTTCACTACAACAAGGTCAGGTGCATCGAGTGTCTTGTGTCGTTAAATTGCAGACGTGCTAAATTATTATGCAATTTGTAGTTTGATTGTTATGTAATTTGTAATAAGAATCACCCTGTACAAAAAGGCACGACACATTTGTGCTCCACCCCTTTCCTGTTTTGTTTACTCTGGAGGGTAAATATTCTGGCTGTCACACACTGAGTGACGCGAGCCTTCCTCTCTCTCCGGCTAACCCCCACCTGAAACCCTGTGGACGTCTATAAATACTCTCATGTACTGATACTCAGCAGGTATAATTACAGGGAGAGTAAATATTTTTCTTCTGTCTGTCCATTTAGGTGTGTCTATTAGAAACTGTGTCCATCCATCAAAAACATTGATTTATTTTTTTTTCATCTGCCTTTTCTGCTTTGTGCCAATTTTAATGACTTGTGAATTATGGAAAATTAGATGAGACTGCCAGTTTTGATATTATGATCAATTATGTGGAACTGGATTATCCTGGGAAGATTTAGAGCTGTCTGGCTTTGTAAGGGTTAGATAAGCTTCAAATCCTTGTTTAGGTCCCGGTGTCTGGACAAGCACAAGCCTCATGTGACACTGATGCCAACCTGTGGACATAGGAGGAATTACAAAATGTGCCCTTTTCCTAAAGGAACCTTTATAGTTTCCTTTCACTATATTAACAGTAATATTCTGATCTCTTCAAATTATGTAAAAAAGAAAAGTTGTTACTTGAGGACCCTTCACTTTTTTCTTTCTTTTAAAAAAAAGATTATCACAGGATAATGTTACGCATGTTCCCACACCCCAGACATCCCACGTGCAAAATGAGGCATCCACCCATTTCATATCTAAACCCTGAGGGCTCCAATCTCATAAGGGCACATTAACAGATTACGACTATGTTTTAGGACGACGTGCTGACAAAATCTTTTCTCATCAAACAAATGCGCATAAAAGGTGCTGCAAAGCTTAAAATTTGATTGCTTTCAGATATAAAAACTCACCAGCTCACCATGTGCATCGGGCACTGGTTGCCTGGGAAAGAACCTCCTTGGAATGGGAGTGAGCATCTGCACGTCCACACGTTATGATGATGAATGAGGCAATGAGTTAATGAGTCTGACATACTGCACTTATCTATTCCTTTGTGTCACTGTGAGTCATTATGCACTGATGGGGATAAAACATCCTCACACCAAGAAATGCACTACAGGGCACAACACACAGACAGTTGATTTGAGCAGAAACTTTACTTTGGTTACTTACAAGCATACATTGTACATACTGTATTGCTGCAATCCGTATGTATTTTCTTACACGGTAAGGTTGTGTCACTATATAGAATATAGTTAGTCTATATATGGTTATAGTCTGATTACTATGCATAATATTATCATAATATTGCATAATATTAGTCATTCTGTCCTGAAACCGAGTTTCTTTATAGCACTGTTCATCTTTTCCTTATGGGCCCAAAGGAACCTCTTGGAAGAACCCTCTGGAGGCCCCCTGACCTCAAATTGGTAACCAGTGAACGTGAACATGATCCAAACCCAACAGATGAAACAGAAACGAAACACTCACCAGGAGTCTCAAATGATGGCATTAAAGAGGAGGGAGTGCAAACGCCACACGGTCCTAAATAAGGTACTGTGTGAACATAGTAGGAAGTAGGTTACGGTACACATGGAGACCACTGGGAGAGCATTTATGTCCAGGCGGTGCTCACGGGGCCACGATCAAGGGCTGCTTGTAAACAGGTGTCTGTCTAATCCGGCTCTGGCTGGGTCTCAGACGAGTCAAAAATATGAGAGGTGTTCCCAAAACCAGGTTAGCCGCTGTCACACGCACAGTGGAACTGGAAACTGGCACAATGTGCGTTAGTCAGTGGCTTACCTGCTTTTAGACTGCAGATTTTGGCCTCAAAGCGCGCACAATCTGTGGAGTAATACAGACAAACGCTGTGTCATAAACAGCTGAATTATTTAAAGTTATTACACACACAAAACGACACGATAATGAAATTATCATCATGGAATCTTCTATGGTTTCCTGGAAACTAGTCTCTTCCAGAATAAGACATTACACTTAGCTTCCTGCCCACGATTTATGGATTACGGAAATATATAATAATGCTTTCATTTTCAATTGGCATTAAAAAAAGTTCCTAATTAACATATAATCACACGTGAACACTTGGCGACCCTAAACACAATATTACGCTGTTGTAACCAAATAGAACATCTAATGACATGCAGGATATATGTGGCCTGTTCCCCACACCATATAGAGAGAATAAAGAATAGTGGCAGATAAAGCAGAGCTACTTACCAGTCCCAAGTTTTCTTTTTGGAATATGTTTTTAGGAAAAATCTTGAAGTTTTCCGCCTACGTCCCAGTCTGCTCATAATCCGAACATCCAGCTAGTTTTTTCCTCTATTATAAATCTCAGAGCATGATTAAAGTTGGGTGCATTTAAGAATATAGTGTAGCCTACACCGACGCAGAAGTTCAATTCACTTGCACTACCCCTACCCTGCCCACTCCTCTGCATCTGCAACCCGACCTGGTTATTCAAATTAGGAAGAAGTTGACATCACGCTCAGCCAACGGGCTCCCGCGCTGGGGTTGAATGGCCCACCTTTTACGGATAATTGACCAATCACAGCCTGGGAGAGGCGGGGTTTTAGAAGAGCACCGTTCGGATGAGTTCTCCTGTTATAGTTGGGGTGCGGCGCGTTCAGTTTTGCACGTCGTACATTAGGAATGAACCATTATGTTGTTAACAGTTTCCTGCCCTGCTCGATTATTTATTGCGAGCATCAACGCCGAACAGGTTTCTTTGCCCTTAAATAGACATCATGTGATGCGACAGCTGCCATTGGAGGTGGCATATCTGTACTTTAGACTAGATAAAAGACGCCCCTACCCCTACGATGTGAAGTGGTTGAACTCGACTCGCTTGTGTACAGTGTTGCCATTAGCCGAGTGTGGCTGAGCACGTACCAAGGATGCTGCATGACAGCCTGATCTGACGGTGACGACGAGGAGGTGGAGGAGGACGACGACGGGGATAAACTCTCAATTATTTACGACGGGAGAGTTGAGGACTCCCTAACAAATGACATAATATCATAGCGAGTTAAAGCAATGTGATTGTGAACGACCCCCGATTAGATGACATTACCCCCCCGCCCACCCATATTTATTCATCGATTAATTAGTTGTAGTTATCTGTTAAAGTGAAACAATGTTACTTTGATGAATTAACCCATTTTTAAACTGTAACATGTTCTCTCTTTCCAAGATGTTATCAGACTTTTCGGTTTTGGAGTTTTCTTGTAATCAGTCTTAGACTGTCAGAGCGTTGTGGGATTATTCACAGCCAGGATACACATAACCCGTGACATGGAGTAGAAAATCAGGATTACGCACATTGCATTATGTAACAGTTGATTTTGTGTAAATTGGAGTTATCACTAGGGGGCGACAGAGTTTGGCGTTTCAATACAATCCGGCACAGACCCTCTTGGTGTTATTGCAGGTGTACCCCTCTATACTGTTATGAATTTGTGCAAGTGAACTTAAAATATCACCTTTACTGTGGAGCGCATAGGCACGAACCAATAAAAATAAAGAAATCGGTTTTAAAAAGGGACGCAAAGCACTTGACCTCTCGTTGACCTCATGCCACTTAAGATGATGTGAACTCTAAACTACTGAAATTAAGTACTGTTAAATCTAAAACAGCGTTTTTCTTGAAATGTCTTGTGGTTTATTACTGCCAGACTACACTGTGTCCATCTAAAATGTCATTCTGTATTTTTCTAATCATAATTTTCTGATTAAAAATGAAGACCTCAAATAGACTACCACTCTAAAGCTGTTACTATAAAAACAGCTGCCTTGGTTTATTTGTTTATTTAGTATCTGGACCTCTGAACTACAAATTACATTTGAACTACAAATTGTGCCAAATAATAGAGGTATCACCTCATTGCCCCTTCTATCATTCCCCTGCTACAGATCTCTCCTCCCTGGATGCTCGTATCCTCTCTCTATAACTTAATTTCTCTCCCTTGCATATTGTAGTGGACTTCAAATTCGGGTTAGGGTTATATTGAAAGAGAGCTGCTTTATGGTATACAGTTCTACCACCTAAAATCAGACCTCATGCAATCCCCACAGATTTTTTTTAACACACTGTTTTCAGAAGAAATCTGTTTAAAATCTACACTGTAAGCATTATGCTTTCCTTCATGCTCCTCTGTGCTAGTTTCTGAGCTCCTACTCTGCACTGCTGTTGAGATGTTATTTAAAAAAAAGCAACATTTTAAAACTAAATATTCCTATTTTGTATGTTTCTGTTGTGTATTTAATAAAAAACATAATTCATTCTTAAATCTTTACTCAAATACAGTATTCATGTAATAACTCAGACTATTACATGAACTGGGGGATTGCTGGAGGATTCCCATGATGCAATGAGTATTTCCTTTTCAGTATGTGTTAATAGGCCTCTCTGCCGAATCACACTTGTTATTAATCTCTGGCTCCACAGCATGGCTTTCATCCTGTCTTCATTCTCTCACCCCAACCGGCTGCTCCTCCCTGAGCCTGGTTCTGCCGGAGGTTTCTTCCTGTTAAAAGGGAGTTTTTCCTTCCCACTGTCGCCAAAGTGCTTGCTCATAGGGGGTCATGTGGTTGTTGTTGTTGTTTTCCCCTGTATTATTGTATGGTCTACCTTACAATATGAAGCGCCTTCAGGCGACTGTTGTTGTGATTTGGCGCTATATAAATAAAATTGAAGTGAATTGAACTATTACAAAGGTAATAGAGTAAACACTTGTGAGCTAGAAAAATCTATGATTATTCTATTTAAAAATTATATGGTAAAACAAGATTACACCCAGTCTAATCAGAAAAGACTGAATGAAATATAAAATATGTCAAAGAAGACTGACCTTTGTCCCACCCATGGTGTTGGCACATGACTGGATCATGCCAATTCCTCTTTGTCGTGCCACTCAATGTTGTGGGTCAAAACTGGCAGTGTTCTTTAAAACAAAATCAAAAAAGAAAAAGTGCATTAAAAATCACGTGTGGAACAGAAAATGTTGTGCAGTCGTAGAATGGCCCATGAATTATCGCACTGTCAGTAGATTACCAAAATAACTTTTTATGGTCACATCTTTGGGAATGCATCATTACGTCAATTTGCCCCAATTTAGTTTTCAGTCACAAAACTGACACTGCGCCTCTTTGGTAAACCCCGATAACAGCTTTATCGATTGCCATTAGGGTTTTGTGCTGGCGCAGACATGACTAAATCTGGTCTTGGATATCAAGCTGACAACTTTGACTACTCGTTTTGTCCTAATTAATCTTGCGTGAAATAGCCTACTGTTCAAACGTGTCTTTAAGAAAAACAACAACAACAACAAAAATGAACCTAGTGATCACTAAATATAAGCTGATTTCAAATAAGAGGACACTATCTCTTTAAGAGCCAATTCTTCTGACTGCACGCGGCCATTTCCGTCTCCAACCAGCCGGTGGTGTCAGTCAACAACCCTGGAGACTTCAAACCACTCTGAACATATACCCTACACCTCTGAATAGGGTAGGTCTTATATTACTGTTAATTGCTTTAATAGAACGCCACAGTTACATGGGTTAAACGGAGAGTTTGAATAAATTACGGACACACTGAGTGCTTTCAGTAAAGACTTCAAGCCAGCTTGTACTTGACGTTTTCTAATTTTAGCGTCCCAATGCTAGCTAACATGCTACACTGGTGCTAACGTTACTAGCTAGCGGCATTTAAGTACGGTTATACAGAAAATGCTATGTTCTTGTCGCAGCGGATAGCTTTAAAGTGGATGTTTTTATATGTGCTGCTTGCTTATTTTATCTGTGAGAAAAGGAAAAACGCAATGTTTGGTCCCTAGTTTCTTCTTTGTTTACAAGTGTAGCTCCTGCAGAGTCCATAGGTTGTCCTTTAGCTACCGGGTGTTAGGAAAGCCTTTTGTATTTGTGTGCAAGCAATTAAAAACCATCAAAAGAGTGAAAATATCGTCTCAGAAATGACTGCATATACAGTGATATGACACTTGTGTCGCTTAAGAAAAGTGATTTGTCACTTCATTCTAGTAATACATCTCTGAGACCATTTTCGATTCCTGATTGGGGCAGAGAGGGGCGGGTGTAAATAACAAAATTCCTTAAGTGCGTAGATTCGCGTATATGTTAACAGCAATACATGATTATCACGATCTATTTCATTAGGGGAACACAGTTATTACCTTCTTTATTTCTGCATTTGTGTTAAATCTTTGAATTGTTATATTGTATTAGAAAAGTTGCTGCTGATGCTGTTCTGATGGTCAACCATGGATGAAGACGACAGCCAAGATGAGCTGATCAATTGCAGCACATCTCACAGCAGAGGAAAAAGAGCTGCACTGTGGGCCATATCAGGTAGTAGTTTCCCTTGATCGGGAGCCCCACATACTTTAAAGTTTTACTGCATTTTCTGTTTGTTTTATTTTATTTTATTTTTTGTTTTTTTTCCACGTTAACCTTTCCCTTTAGATGACTCTGATGACTCAGACGTGGAGTCTGAGGAGGGAGAATCTGAAAGTGGGGATGAAGAAAAGGATGGCCAAGTAAATGGAGATGAGGAGGAGGAAGAAGAAGAAGGGAATGAAGAAGAGGATGGTAGGAGTGACTCAATATGTATTTTTTGTTGGCTGAACATCTTTGTGATCTGAATCTTACCTTAAGTATCATAAGCATATTTGAGAAGCGAAGTTTGCATACTTAGGACATCTTCTTCTTACCTATATTTGCTTACTTTAAAATCAGCAGTCAGGCTAGTTGATTCATGAAGGTGGTTTTCAATTTGCGAAGTTAACGCAGGGTTTCCTACTCTATCACTGTGTTCACATGGTAAATGGACTGGAGCACTCAAAGCACTTTACACAACTAGTACTAGGGCTGAACGATATATCGCATTTGCGATAATATCGCGACATGATCAAGTGCAATTTTCTAACCGCAAAGGCTGCGATTATACTCTGGACATGTCCAAATTCATGGGCTGCATCCTCCTGAGGCCGCATTTGTAGACCGATTACGTCACAGCGACGCGCCGAAGGCTGTCCAAATTACTACCATATCCCAGAATTCAGCCAAACTCCAGTTTCCAACAATGGCGGCCGCTACTAAGTTTTAAAATTACTCATACTAATCTTTCTGGGTCACAAAATAAACTTTTAACATATTTTCAGGCGAGAAAGTAGTTGTGTAAACATCAAATATCTGCTCGGTTTATCAAGATATCCCATATTTGCAAAAGTGCTTCGGCGTTTTCAGAGGCGTCTGCTACCCACCAGCTCGACAACTAGCCGGGAGCTCGAGGGTTACTGATGCGGCCGAGAACGGCACAACTCCCGGCACATCATTTTCAGATCACCGCGGAGTTTCGCTGCTCGGGTTAAACGTAATATATAAGTCACTTAGACAACCTAAAAATGTTATTGTTGGGCTTTTTTCAGTGTTTTGTTTGTTCGTGAGTAAATCGGTTTGGCTGAGATTAAAGTTATTAGATTAGATAAAATAAAACTTTATTAATCCCCCGGGTGGGTTCCTCCTTGGTTTTCACACAGCTGACTAAACGTCAAACAGAAAACTTATTAAACAGAAGTATGAGACAGTCGAGAATTTACGCCAGTGTCTGGTTATATTTTAGATGGCAAGAAGCAGACGGCCGAGTTTATTAATATTATTTTTTAATTGAATGACTGTCTAGTAGTTCACAGATGTTGAAAAACTGAGTGTGGTAAAGCCACTGATTTTTTTATGTATATTTCTGCAATCTGCACATTGTACTGACTTTCATTTTAATGTTTACACCAGGGTTCCTTGTCAGCACTTTATGCTCAGATGTTTGTAAGCTAAAAATAAACTATTGTGTATGTTCAAATATACTGTTGTGATTGAAGAAGTTAAATAAAAATGTCAGTCATCAATTCATGCATCACCTCATGTCATCATAACAGAGGTCTGTCTTCCAGGAAAGAACAGTTTAAAATTAATGTAATATAGTATTGGCCATACTATATGATGTATTGCTTGTCTTTGTTTAATAATACAGAAGACAAAGACCTTAAAAAATAATCGCATATCGCATCGCAATCGCAATATTGGGGCAAAAAAATCGCAATTAGATTATTTTCCATAATCGTTCAGCCCTAACTAGTACTTTCACCCATTCATATGAGCACTTTTTTTCTACTGTTTCTAAGTGATTCCTAACTACCATCCACACACATTCATACTCCGATGGATGCATCGGAGAGCAACATGAGATTAATATCCTTCCAAGGACACTTGGCATGCAGACTGGGATCAAACCATCAACCTTCACATGAAAGAAGCGGTTTAGTATCACATGATCAGTTACAAACATGGACAGCATAATGGCATATTTTACAAAGAGAGACTGTAAAATATGAAAGTATGAGTTTAAATGCGTAGTATCACTGCAGTGTGTATATGATAGGAGAAATGGCATATCTTACGTTAAAGAAAAGATGTTTGAATAAGTATTTGCCTTTACCGTATAAGTGCTTTATTGAAAAAGTCTGCTTAGAGCCAGGAAGGAAAGCTGGCCAAAATGCAGACTGTATAATTTAATAGACTGAATGCTATTATTAAGGCATGAAAATTCCAAATTAAAGCCTATTGTTCTCTACTTGAAAATGGTTGACAGATCCCTCTAGGTTTGGGGGAGAGTTGTTTGCCTGGAGCATACAGGTTTAAATATCTTGGGCTCTTGTTTGTAAGTGATGGAAAGTTGGAGAGTGTGGTTGATGGGAAACAGTAATATGAGCACTGTACTGGACCACTGTGGTGAAGAGAGAGCTGAACCAGAAAATAAAGTTTTTGGTATACTAATTGATCTATGTTCCAACACTCACCTATGTTTATGAGCTTGGGGAAGTGACTGAAAGAACAAGATCCTGGTTACAAGCAGCTGACATGAGTTTCCTGTGTATGTTGGTTGGGCTAAGCCCCCATGACCCAGCTTTGCATAAGTGAAAAGCGTAAAATTTGCTGATAATCAGTAGGAAAAAAGTAAAGAGTTATTTTTTTCCTAAGGATCTGTGCTACTCTGTGCACAACTTTTGTTTTGTTTATGCCAGTTTATGTAGAATATATTTCTGGTAATTTTTATTAGATCTAGAAGAAGAAGAAGAAGATGCTCAGCCGGAAGATGGAGCTTTTGGAGGAACCTCTGCAGACCTTGCAATGATGAGCTCTGATGAGGACGCAGAAAAGTGTCCCATCTGCCTTAACTCTCTCAACAGTCAGCCTGTGGCAACACCAGAGAACTGTGAGCACTACTTCTGTTTCGACTGCATCCTGGAATGGGCCAAGGTGGGTCTGAATTTATGATGTATGAACAAAAGAAAACGTTTACTTATGAAGTGTCTTACATTTTCTAATAATCGCTATTTTCTCTGCAGTTTTATGCTTTTGTGGTAGAATCATAAAGATTTTATTTATCCCCAAGGCGCAATTAGGATACAACAGGGCAGCATGACGTTAAAGATAAGGGCAGGGCATAAACAGGCAATAAGAATGACATAATAAATACACAGTTTTAAAATTGCACAGTTTTAAAATTAAAGTGACTACGTGAATAAATAACCGTAAGTGACTAAAAGTGAATAAAGTGTCAGCAATATAAAAGAGTGTAGAGTAGTTTATGTTTCTGGTGTGGGAAATGGTCTTATCGGCTGGAGTTAAAAAGCAGAGTGGCTTTGGGGACAAAGGTGGCTCTCCTCCTCTTAGTCCTGCAGGAAATGCAGCGGAGGCGCCGCCCAGAGGGGAGCTATTGAAATGTGGGGTGAAGAATGTGAGAGGGGTCATTGATGATTTTGGCTGCCTGTCTAAGTGCCTGTTGGCTGAAAACCTGTGCAAGAGTTCTGACAGGCAGTCCAATGATTTTAGAGCACACTGATGCAGTGTGCTGCAGTCTGTTCCTGTTCTGAAGGCTGAGGGAGTGGAACCAGCAGGTAATGGAGAAGCTCATGATGCTTTCCAGGAAGGCATAGTAAAAAGTCATCATGATGGGTGTGCTGACTTCAAAGGAGTTGAGTTTCCTTAGGAGGTATAGCCGTTGGTGGCACCTCCTCAGAATCTCCTCTGTCTTAGCAGTGAATTTCAGGAGGTTGTCAAAGATGGTTCCCAGGTATTTGTGCTCCTCAACTACCTCCACTGGCTTCCCATGGATGGTGGTGGTGACTGAAGCAGCCAGATCCCTCTGCCTACTGGAGAAGGTCACCACCATCTCTTTGGTTTTGCTCATGTTCAGTTCAAGTTTGGAGCTGTCACACCACTCTACAAACTCCTGAAGAGCGGGCCCGTGGTGTTGTCAGGGGCCTGACAGCAGTGACAGGAGAACTGTGCTGTCAGCATATTTCACCAGGTGACAGTTGGGCTGTGTGGATCTGCAGTCATCGCTGTAGATGAAGAGCAGGGGGGAGAGCACACAGCCCTGGGGGGAGCCAGTGGAGGTGGAACGGAGACCGGAAAGAGAGTTGTTGATCCAAGCTTTCTGAGTCCTGTTGGTCAAAAAGTCCAATATCCACAGGATTAGCTGATCATCCAGGTGAAATTGGGAGGAAAGTTTAGTGGCCAGGATACAAGGCTGCAGAGTGTTGAACGCTGATGAGAAATCAGAGGAAGAGAAAGGTCAGCGGCTCAGTTAGTGTTTGTTTTTTGTTTGTTTCTCCTCCAGAATGCAAACTCGTGTCCTGTCGACCGTATGGCCTTTAACAGTATATACCTCAGGAAATGTTATGGAGGCAAAGTGAAAAAAATGGTGAGTTTGAAACAATTATTAACTCATTTTACTCAAAGTACATTGTGTTATGTTTTCTATTTTCCTACGTGTCTTTATGATTATTGCTTCTTTTTAGATAACTGTGCAAAAGCCTGTGAAGGAAGGGCAAGAGGAAACCGTTAATTTGGACTTGGAGCAGACCAACTGTGAAGTTTGTGGGGGCAGTGACCGAGAGGACCGCCTGCTGCTATGTGACGGCTGTGATGCAGGGTGAAGTTTACATTATCATTTAGGGTTGGGCGTTATGTAGAAATTTTCCAACCGGCAACCGTCAGTCCAACAATCGCCGATGGGTGATATATTCACGCATGCGCAGACGTTTTGATGGGCGGGGCTATGTAAACATCCACGGACTGATTCGCACGTTTACAACACAGAAGTCCAAACATGGACGAACTAGTTTCCAAAAAAACGAAACGCTGTCAGCGTTAAAGCAGCTTAAACGCAGTCATCACGATTAAAATTTTAACATTCTCAACCCATCTGGAGTGCAGAATGAACAAAATTTGGACAAACTGCCGAAATGCGTTGACACAGACATTTCAGGTATTTTGACTCAGTCCGCGCTCCAGATGGGTTAATTGTTAATCGCGTGAGTCATGATGACGGCGCGTTAACGCTGACAGCACTAAAAAAAATATATAATGTCGCCAATTTGGAATTTCTTTGGCTTTAAACCAGATGAAAGAGGTAAATCTAAGGATGTAATTATTATATGTTTATATATAAATATATACAGTGGCCCCTAGAGACAAAGCACGTACAAACTCCAAAACACATTTCTAGCGTTAACTGACCTTCGAAAACAGAGCTACCTAGATCACTTAAATTACACAACTGAAAGCATATGTGTGTTGTTTGTGTATTTATACACAAGCCCTCATATATATATTAAAATAATTTAAAAAAAAGTTCATTTACCTGTTACTACCACACACCAAATCCGGTCGTTGGTACTTCCTGGCTTGTGTAGCCAGTAGGTAACAAAAGCTCAACACTGCGCCTAGCATCCTGGAGCACTTCTGTTGTCTTTTGTACTTGTTTTGGAGTTTTTACGTGCTTTGTCTCTAGGGGCCACTGTAAATATACTTTTATTTATTCACTCCACATAAAATGTAATAAATAAATCATTTAGCTCAGGTGGCAGAGCAGGTCAACCACTAATCAGAAGGTCAGTGTTTTGATCCCAGGCTGCCTCCTGGCTGCATGCCAAATATCCTTGGGCAAGATACTAACCCCATGTTGCCTACTGGTGGTGGTCGGAGGGCCCGGTGGCGCCAGTGTCCGGCAGCCTCGCCTCTGTCAGTGCGCCCCAGGGCAGCTGTGGCTACAATGTAGCTTGCCATCGCCAGTGTGTGAATGTGTGTGTGAATGGGTGAATGGCTGAATGTAGTGTGAAGCGCTTTGGGGTCCTTGGGGACTAGAAAAGCGCTATACAAATGCAGGCCATTTACCATTTAATACAAAAACAACTATTCACAGTTCAACTTGTAACTATTTAAATTTTCAGCTTTTTCCTTTTAAACAAATTTAAAGTGAAACAACACAAAACACTACAAACCACAACACAATTAAATATAAATTAAAATATGAAAACAAAAAGAACATGCATATTCTCTGTCATATGGGCCTGCATGAATAAACTTTCTGAATCCTTTATCATCCGCAACTGAAAATAGTTGTGGATGATTACTATACCTTTCTAATGTGACGTTGTTGTCCCTGGCTCTCTTTCTGTCTTTCCCTCCTGCTCTGTTTCTGTGCTACTGTGAGTGTAACTACCGCCCCTTCCCCCCTCTTCCCAGCGCAAAGCACAAGGCTTGCATGCGGAGTGAAGCGGACAAAACGTGCGAGAAAGAGGGTGAGAGAAAGGGGGGGGGCAAGGAGCCGGCTCGCGTCGTTCACGTCAAAGATCCGGTTCTAAGAGCCGTTTTGTTCGCGACCGACACATCACTAGAGGAGGGTGCATTTCGCTCACAGATGAAAGAGGGTGGTGTTACAACAGCGCTATTATTATTATTTTTTTCTGTTGACTTCTTCTGTTAGCTCCATAACTATTAGCAAACGTACTTACGGGTAAATAAATAAATAAATAAATCGCCCTTGTAAAAACTGTCGTCGATAGTTGATATATTCGTCCAATCGCTCAACCTACTTATCATTGCTAAATAGCCTTCATATTGTGACTCATGCATATGAATGCTTGCATATTTAACAGTAAGGTGTTTTATTCTATAGATATCACATGGAGTGCCTCACGCCGCCCCTTGACTCTGTTCCTGTAGAGGAATGGTTCTGTCCTGAGTGTGAAGCCAACAACCGTAACTCAAGTAAGCCTTCAAGTTAATGAAGTTCTTTGTGCAGCACGTGATCATTCACTGATAGTAATTAAAAACAAAACCTAAATGTTAATTAAATAAATATACAGTTTTGTACATATACTGAAAAGTATCCCTGTTGGCTTAAATTTTGTTTTATCTTGCTTTTAAAAGTTTATTCTTTGTGTAATTGATGTTTATACATTTAATTTTCTAAAAAAAAAAAAAAAGATTTCGGGAAAAAATGCACCCTAATACAGCCTTTCACAAATCAAACTTTAAAATCTCCTTTTATCAGGAGGTTCAGCTGAGGAACTCAGTGATGCTGACAGCCTGCCTTCTACTGCACGTCCTGCCACCAGTCGATCACAAGCCCGTGCTTCAGGCCCCACCAGAGCCATTGCCCGTACCCAGCAGAGTGAGAGGGTCCGAGCCAATGTCAACCGACATCGCATCACACAGGCACGCACGTCGCAGGTTTGGCATGAAGCGTGATGCTTATGTCTTGGCTTATTTTCTAACTCATTACTGTTGCATTCATGCGTTGTTGGATTTTGCAGCTTATTGTGTCAAAGCTTAACAAAGTTATTTGTTCCGCGTAATACATTTATTAATACCATTAAACACTTATTACCTCTACCACGGGGATTATGTGATTGGAGCAGCTTGATTGTTTTTTAGCTGTTAGCAGGATCTATCAAAAAGTCATGGACAGATTTGCTTGAAAATTTTCTGCAAATTTTCAGCCCTGGTGGAGGTATGCAGTCTGGGAATGCTGTTGGTATTGTCATGTATCTGGATAATATACTTTAGTGCTATTGACTGCAAAAAAAAAAAAAGGCATGCATTTTTGACTTTTAAGTGTCTTAAATGCCAACTAATATGTTTTTGCTAAGTAGCATTTAATGTTTGAAAGTCAAGTTTGCAGAACGTTGTGAAAGCAAAGCAGTGGAGTAACGCAAACCTTTTCCCATTAGCTGGCCCCGACATATCTGATACAGTCCACTTGGCTGGATGAAACGATTAATGCTGTGATTGCTGGGCTCAACACAGCTGTATACATACGGGACTTAACACCTCGTTTAGCATCTAGCCGTAAACGCAAAACTGGTAAGTAAGGACATATATGAAGGAATTATTTTAGATAAAAGTACTTGCATGAACAGATGATGAGTGAATAAACTGATGATAAAATGCTTTTTTTCCCTCTCCCCTCTATTTCGTCACCTGTCCAGGAAAGCACAAAAAGGTGAAAAGTAGGAAGACATCTGCTAAAAATGGTAAAGTGTCTAGCACGGGAGTCAAGAGGAGGAAACGAAAAGTAAGGAGGAATAAATCTAGGAGAAGGATGGTAAGTCTATTATCAACATCAAACATTTATATATGTGATTTTAAACATTCTTCATTTTCATTTCAACAATGGAAATTTCTATTGTAGTCCTATGAAAGATTTCAAGAACAACTCTCTTTTCCTGTTAGATGATGAAGAAGGTTGCCACTCCACGAAGCCGTATTGCTAATAGTCTTGGAATTGTAAAGGACAAGAAGAGCTCATCGCTTCCAACAGTTTATAGGCCATCAGAGCACACACTAAGCAATATGCGTGCTGACATAGGAGCTGCATCCCTCTCTATCTATGGAGACCCATTTGATTTGGATCCATTTGTGGATCGGTAAGAGACTCAGCTCTATATACAAAGATTAGAATATCATTAAGTTCATATTTATGTAGTTTCATTTAAAAGTAATCAGCCTTCATATAATTCTATATTTGTTACGTGCAAAGTGAAATATTTCAAGCCTTTCTTTTTATTTATTTTTTCTAAGATCAATCAAAGACAGATTTCTAAGAAAATTATTGTGTCAGTGCAGTGTAGCATGAAAGCTATCAGCTTTTTGTGCTGCTGTGGTGGTTGCTTTAGTAGTAGCCTTTAGCTCATCTGTATTTTTAAAATTGGGTGTTTTCTCATTTTCATAATGGCAGCAAACCATAGATTGTCTCTGGGTTTCAGGAAAGACTGGGTGTCTGGCCCATGACAGCAATGACAGTCAGCAAACCCATTGGTATTTTACCTGTTTGAACAGCAGTTTATTCAAGCTTGAAATTAAATCTTCTAATATTTATCAAACTGTCAATTATAAAAATGAAAAATGAAATGTTTTTGTTTTTTACATATCACAAGTGCAGAATATGTTGAATGTTTAATTTCTTAAATAACTGATGAAAAATACTGATTTTCAAGATTTGAGTAGCACCTGTATGTCTCACTGTTTCACTAAACTTATTCGGTTAGAACTATTAACCCAGATGTATTGATAGCAGTGTTGAATATTCTTACACACAAAAAAAAAAAAATACGTAAAATAATTACACCGTAAAGATGTTTTGTTTTTCTGTTATCTAAAAGAGGGTAGTGGTTTATTTTATTGTAACCTGTAATTTTTTGCAGGTCTTGTAAAACAAAGGGGAGTTTGGGAACCACTGTATTAAGCTAACTTTTTTCCTTTTCTTTTTGAACCTATGGTGCCCATTTGACCAGTGAGGAGGATGAACAGCAGGCTCATGTTTCATCGCTACTGGAGGCCAAGAGACGAGGGATCTCCTGCTCAGCGCTTCGCTCTCATCAGCCCGTGGCTCGACCAATCACTGCAAGTCTTTCCAGGTATCATTTCCTGTTTGCCCTGGGACATGGATTAGGTTAAAAACAACTGAAAAGTTGAATAAAGCTTGCAGTATTTGTTTGCTTTGCTCATGCTCAGACATTCATAGTTAATTCATCTGTATAATTATTGTATTAAACAAACTAATTAAATACAGGTAGCTTTAGTTGGATCTGTGCTATTGTGCTAACTGTTGTTTATTAAAATGTAAGCAACATGATTGATGCATCATACGTCGTTTTACTACTACTGCTACTACTGATAAAGTGAGTCATTTTATCAACAACCCCAATTTTATATGGTAAGGCTCATATTGACACTGTGCACGAGAAAATGCTAACTTCCTGGTTTGAGACCGGATGTGGGGTTGTACATTTCCGGTAGCTTTACTTTGCAGTCAATCGCTACTTCGACGATATACTCCAAAATCATGTCCAAAACTCGAAAACGGAAAGATCGCGTTAAGTTACAAAAAGCAGAAGGTGGGAACACTCACCACTGTTGTGTCATAAAAAATCTAATGATCAATTTTGACGTTTAAAGAGTTTAGATCGATCAGTTGTTTACATCACTCAACACAAGCAGAACTGCATTACTGCATGCAGAAGACACATCGTCCACATTCAGAAGTATCTCTGTATAGTGACTGGTCTTATGATTTAAACAGGCAAATGTTCAGCATTCAAACTACAGGTGAAGAATAGTCAAACCAGATGTTTCCCCCATTATGTCGAGATCAGCTAGTCAAGTACACACCTACACAGCATGTTAACAAACCGTGAAAAAAGCCACACAAAAAATGAATGATTGCTGGTAAGGGTTTCTATACATTAGTATTTACGAAGGGTATGTTGTGACTTACCTTAAAAATTACAGCGGTCCCTCGCTAATAACGCGGTTAACCTTTCACCTCGCTGTTTCGCAGATTTTTTAGTGCAAGTTTGCATGCTTATTTTTTTTTTATGTCACATTGTGTCCTGCGTCCTGATCGCTGCAGACGATCTCCTCCGTGACGTCTCTCCTGTCGCTGCATCAATCGCTAGCAGTGTGACTCTGAAGTGCAGTACTGTATGTCCACGAAACGTTTTGCACCATCAAAAAATAAAATTGGCTACTTGATTTCACCTATCGCTGGTTATTTTTAGAACATAACACCCGCTATAAACGAGGGACAGCTGAGAAATATAACATTTGAATCCATTTTCTCTTTTGTCCTGAGGTGCAGGGAAAAAATATCAACAAGTCGATGAACATCATTTACAGATATATTGGGTTAACTGCCCTAGACATCTATAGAAATGTAAATCGCCGCTTGATTCATTCATTTGCTTAACTTGTTTTGGACCATAAACCAGGCGCAAATAGGACACCGGAAACAAAGCTCCCCACAGGAGTTTCCGCACCGGAAGTAGCATATGCTAATGTGCACACAGTCAATTATCAGCTGTTTACGTATGTTGGTATGCATATCTTTTTTTTTTCTGTTAATTGTAGAAGTTAATCTACCTAAAAACCATGAGCATAAATACCTTAATTACTATTAAATTACTCCTAAATATGATTTTGAGCCGTGTTTAAAACTACACATTCAGTTGGTCACTATGAGAGGAAAAAACATGACTTTCAACATTTTGGTACAGTTCAGGCAGTTAATATCAATGATAGGGGCTTGTAATTGTAAACCTTAGAAATTAAGATGGAAATGGCTGAAAAGGTAAGGAAAAACTTAACCTCAAAAGAATGAATGGCCACACCTGACAGCTACTTTTATGTTGATTGTGGTTTTTGAACATAACATGCAAATGTCTAGAACGATTCACCTCTCTGTCGCATCTGTTGTGACCATTTTTCACCCTTGATTGTAGTTATAGAATATTAAATCTGCTCCAGATAGGAGATGAAAACTTGCCATTTTTTTAAAGCTTGAAATTTCTGGTGAACATTAAAACATATCTATTACCGCGGAAGCACTAGCTGGTAGTCGGGCCGTACGCGTGTCTTAGTGCAGTTGAACATAATCCACAAAGTCCGCTTGTAGTCGAAAAACAAACAGGCAAACATGTATTTCCACAGTTTTGAAATACAGTGATCCATTTGAATGTTCCTGTACACTGCAAACACGGTAAGAAACTGTTTTTCTCCACAGCTAGTTAAAGCCCCTGTAGCTCCATACTGCCCGTCGCGAACGCTCCCCCCGTGCACAGTTACCGTGTGTTAAAGGAACAGTACATAAAAATTAAATAAGGCAAGAAAAAATAAAATTTAACTGTAATCTTACGCTGAACAAATTATAAAGTAAAAACTGAAATTCCCCATTATCTTACACTTATCCTTATCCAAAATGATTCAAATTATTAACAAATATACACTCTGTGCAATCTGAGTAAACTAAGAGATGATTAGAACTTTATCCTATACATTCTGTAATGCACATATGAATCTACAAACGTTACGTTTGATTTATATCCGTAAATACTTCACAAATCTTATTGAAGGTTTGCTATGCTATACCAGGAGGGGTATGGATGTCCACCCATCAGGAGGTGTTGTGGAGGCAGCTCCTGTGCCTGATCTGCTGGGCAGCATCCTATCAGGACAGAGCATGCTCTTGATGGACAGTTCTGATGTTGTCATTAATCGAGATGGTTCGCTTAAAGCTACCAAACCAAGTAGGTGTATGTAATACATTTTTGTGTCACATATCCAGACTATGAAATGCATTTATATTGTGTGTACTTGTATTTTCTAGCTGTGTGCAGTATATCCCACACATTTACATTCGGGGTGCACGCATTTGTTCTTAAATACTACTGTTTATATTTTACTGCAACATTAAGTTATAATTATTTTTTGCCAAGTGAACAGGCAGTTTAGTATCTGCTTCTGCTGTGAGATAGTATACTTTGTTGTTCTTTGCAGCCATGGTGAGCTAGCGGCACATGAACTAGATCTGCCTTAGCTTAATTGCAGTTCTAGTTAGAATAGCCTGATACTAGGGCTGCTCGATTATGGCAAAAATGATAATCACGATTATTTTCACTGAAATTGAGATCACGATTATTTGACGATATTTATTTAACCCTTTAAGACCTACTATAGAACCAAGTCCACCAGAGCTTATATTATTTTTTTTACATGCTGTAGTGCCATTTGTGGGAGCATTTCAAGTTGCTATACATCAATACAACTGTTATAGCCCATATTTTAATAATATGTATGCATTAAGTCCATAGTAACTACATAAATTGCAAAAAAGTGCAATAAACTACAAAAAAAATTGAAAATCGCTTTTGTTTTGTTTACATATATTTCTACTTGGAGAAATTTAAGAGGTTTATCCCTCAAAACTTTAAATACAATAAAGTTGCAAAAAATAGTTTCCCACCACAGGAAATTTATTTTGAGTGTCTTCATAGTTTTATTTTTGGAGATACAGCAATTTTTATATACTGCAGGAAAAACAAAAAACAATCCTATGATGCAAATTTGCAAAGAAAACAGCATGTGCATCATTTCACTGTGGGAAGTGTTACGAACAGCTGATAGGAACGGCAAAGCGTGTTTCTGGAATATTATGTTTTTGTTCCTGCAAGCGCTTTTTATGCAATTTTTGCAAAGCTATATGTGGAACGAAACCGTGACCGAGGACAAGCTGATGGCATAAGATGTAAGTACAACTCCTCTGGTTTCATATGCAAAACAAATTATTGCGCTAGCTTACACGGTTCAGGTTCTACAGGGATTTAAAAATAGTTACGCAAAACGGAGCGTGCTGCTCTGACCGGCTTTAAAGGGTTAACAATGACTTTAAAAAATAATATAAAATAGTGTGCAACACCACTGAAGTTTTTTTTTTTTTAAACTCTCTTTTCAACCAACGGCAGTCACTCTCCAAATAACTTCTGCTTAGCTTTCCGAGCTTCCCTCGGGTCCTCTTAATCAGCGGTCTCCAACCTTTTTTGCGCCACGGACCGGTTTATGCCCGACAATATTTTCACGGACCGGCCTTTAAGGTGTCGCGGATAAATGAGGGAGGGGCTAATAATCGGCTCAGTCATTTTTAATGATCGTTGAATGCCCAGATCGTAATCGTGATTAAAATTCGATTAATTGAGCAGCCCTACCTGATACCTCATAGCAGAGGTCCATATTTTAAAAAAGTACCATGATAAACCTTAAGATGCTTAAATTTAATTTTAGCAAGAAAACTAAAGTTTGTTTGTTTTTGTTTTTTTTCCTTTCTTCTGTTACAGTGATGCCATCTCCATTAATACCTGGCAGTAGAAAAAGCAGTAGCTCTGGAGATGCAAACAGCCCAGGGATGTCAGCAGGTCTAGGAGACACTTCTGTGTCTGTGAACTACAACAGAGATCAACCAGGGCCCTCCTGCTCCTCTGTGAGCACACCATTGTCCCAGAGCTCAACTCGGTTACCTCCTTTAGCAGCTTCTTCAACTAGCCACACACAAACACCTCTCCATTCTGAGCTCAGAGGGCATCCAGGTTTGCATCCACCTCGTCCAAACAGACCCACACCCTCTAATCACCGTGTAAGCAATGGATTTGGAGTCCCTAGGGAAGGCTTGTCATCTGTCTGTCCAACTGCAGAGTC
Organism: Diplotaxodon limnothrissa; assembly: GCF_057381915.1. Taxonomy (NCBI): domain Eukaryota; kingdom Metazoa; phylum Chordata; class Actinopteri; order Cichliformes; family Cichlidae; genus Diplotaxodon; species Diplotaxodon limnothrissa. The sequence goes on from NC_140602.1 coordinate 6,361,202, forward strand.
AAGCTCCAAAAGCAAGGGAATGATCCCATCACAAAGCCAATCTAAAAAGGCACCTACAAAACCCATGTGGGTAGATGTGTCAGAACTTCCTAGAATACCAAAAATAAAAAGGGAAAGTAGTGGCATGACAAATGATGGCACTAGTCAAGATGGCAGTCATGAAGTTAGTAGCAGCAGGGGTCAGGGTAGGCGATCCACCCCTAATAATAATGGTTATGGCATGCCTGAAACGGGCATGAATAATATTTCTGGGGACAAAGGAAGGCAGCAAAGTGTAGACCGGCAAAGGGGCCAGGCTGATGGTCAGGCCCCAAGGCACAGGCCTGATGGAGGTAGCTCATCTTCAGCTTTCTCTAATTCATTCTCTTCATCCTCGTCCGCTGGGTGTCCTGCCGGCCAGCCACGATATGCCTCCTCCTCATCGTCATCATCGTCGTCATCATCAGTGAGCTTCCGCATCAACTCTAGTGGGAACCCATGGCAATCAAGGCGGCTAGGCATTGCATCATCCTCTTCTAGTGTAGGCACCTTCCAGGAACACTGGAGGAAAAAGGATGATGAAGCTAAAAAGAGACAATTGGACAGGGATAAACAAATGCTTTTGGCATCACGTAGTCTGGGTAGTAAGGAGCAAGATAATATATATGATCCCTTTAATCCTACTCTGTCAGATTCAAGCAGCTCAGGTGACGAAACGGAGGGCACAAGCCCAGATGGCACTTCTCAGTATGTAACACTTGACAGGAAGCCTCCTAGTCTAAGTAACAATGAGACTATAATGCAAAATGAGCAGGACCTGGTACAGGTGAAGACTGAAACATCAGAGATTGAGGTCACACAGGAAGGACCAGGGATAGCTCAGGAAACCACATCTGGGGCCAGACTCTTGGAGGACATTGTAAAGGTTGAAAATGAATCAAGACTATCAGGCATAAAGACTGAAGAACAAACTGTATCACTTGACAAAGTCAAGAAAGAACCTTGTGAAAATGCAGGTGAATCTGAAATCAGTGGTGACAGATTTTTTAATTCAGAGACCACAGACACCACACCGCCTGCTGATCAAACTCTGGATCTTGTAAAGACTGAGAGAGAGACTCAAGAGGCAAAGAGTGGACAACGTGCTGGAACTCCCAGCAGATCTCTCTCAAAGGATAAGGAAGATTCATCAGTGGATAACTCTACAACTGTCAAGAGGAAACAAAAGGAAGAAACTAAATCACATGTTATGTCATGCTCAAAGTCCCCTTCAAGAGATTTGGACTATACGAAGAAAAGCTCCAAAGCTTTGAAGGAGCAGTCCTCCAGTGGATCTGAGACAGACAGAGGCAGGAGAGGAGATCAGCATGGTTCAGGCCATGTCACAAAGCAAAAAGAAGTAGACCGTGAGGAGAAAGAAAGGAGTTCCAGGCAATCACGGTCTAGAGAGAGGAATAGGGCACACTCAAGCTCAGACAGTTCTCAACCCAATTCCCCTGATAGGACTCACAGAAAGAGACGGCGGTCCAGGTCACGATCAAAAGATGAAAGGAGAAGGTGGCGATCCAGGTAAATATATAACAGTTTTTCAAATATACTTTATACTAATTAGGCAGTGATGCTGTGTTTTATTTTGACCTTCACTGGAATGATTTATAATTGTGGACATTTTAGGTCTGCTTCCAGCTCCAGCAGTAGAGACCATTCAACAAGGAAGAAGCATAAACGAAGGAGCAAGGAGAGAAGTGATGACAAAGAGAGGGACCACGAAAGACGACGAGTTTCAAAAGACAAAAGACGTGGTCGGTCTCGGTCAAAGTCCCAGTCCAATTCACGTTCCAGGTCCAGAACCCGATCTAGATCAAAGGACCGTAAGCACGGTCGGTCAAAATCCCGGTCCAGATCCAGGGAGAGGAGGAGAGAACACAGCAAACATTTGTCTCTCTCTTCAAGAGACAAGGTGGAGTCACGATCTAAAGAGAAGAGGAGAAACAGGTCTAGATCCAGTTCAAGAGAGAAAAGGAAAGAAGAAAGATCATCCAAAAGCTCACACCAAACTTCTCTTTCATCCTCTAAAGATGCAAAGAGGTTGCAAGACAAGAAAAAAGAGAAAGATGTTTCTCAAAGCTACAGTAAAGATGAAAAAGTTGAAGCCAATCTGAATAAAAAGGAGGGTCCATCCTGTTCTTTCACCTCTAAAGTAAAAAAGCCGGACAAAGTCCTCAGTGCAGAGAGCCAGTTCAAAACTACAGAAAGTACAAAAGAAGCAAAGGATAGAAAAGAAATTAAGAAAGAAAAACAGGCATCGGTTGGCATTTTTGAAGATAATCCTATTAGTATATCGATTAAGAAAGAGGAAACAGACACTTGTTCTTTGGCAGTAAGCAAAGAGGATATCGAAGTCCCCATTAAGACCGAGACTTGCGAAATTCCAATTGTTAAATCAGAGCAAGTCTGTGTATCCAGCTTACCCCCCGATACTTCCTTTTCTACGCTGACCCCGCCTGTTGCAGACGAAAGCCACCAGGACACAGTCTCTGAGACTCAGCCGTTGGCCGTGGCCAAACATCAAAACACTGAATTGACTGTCCCTGTAAAACTGGAAGTTCAGCAGCCTTCAGACTCTGATGATGACTTTAATATTGATGTGATGCTAGACACCTTGGATTACGTGAAATCTGAGCACACAGAGAGTAGTGGTGCAGCTGTCGTACAAGAGAAAGAAGTGGTGGCCGGGAAGAATGAGGTACAGCAGATATCAACAAAAGCAGGAGCAAAAACATCCAAAACACAAGTGAAGCGTGTTACCTGGAATATACAGGAGCCTGAGGGTCCGCAACCAGAGAAGTCTGCGAGCAGTAAGTGGTATATTGTTACTTTACTATATCATGCTAACTAATGTGTTTTTATTTAAGTCACTTCATTATTTTTAAATGCCTTTAGAAGTGATTGCTGTTCAATATAGCCTGGATACAACTGTTCCCTATAAACTGAAAACTCAAGCTTCAAACTGCTCTGAACACTGTTTCTAGCAGCTTTTTCTAGTCTTTAAGCAAAGACTTTTAATATGTAAATAAATAATATTATTTTTTTAATTTTTTTTACCATAAGACATGCAGAACTAATGTTTTACAGTACAAGTATAAAGATGTGCCGAGATCCGAGGTGTGTTGTGTATCTTATGTTGCTAATTGTGTGTTTTTGTGCTTTCCTTTTCGCCCCCTTGCACAGAACTTGCTCTATATAAACTGAAGCTAAAGCAGGAAGGGGCTCGCAGACCTTCTTTGACAGTCCAGGCATCCAGTCAGGTAGGTCTGAGCTACTTGCCACTGCAGTATTTACCAGATATTTTTTGCATGTGCTATTTCTTATGTAATGGCAATATTCGTAGGAAGGTGGCAGTGTTTATCCAGAAGAAGCAAGTTTGGTGTTTTTATAGAGACATGTGATAGAAAGTGAAACTGATACCAAAGCAGTTTCAGAGTAACTGAAAGTAGAACTGTGCATGTAAGCAGTACTTATAAACTGTGTCCCCATACAAGTATCTGTAAGAGACACAACAGTATTGTTTTAGACCCATCAGTATTAGTAATTATTTGTATAGACACACAATAAAACACAGGTTGTTAAGTATAGGACAAATGTGTACAAATTGAATTTTAAATAATTGTGCATTTGGAGAGTGACTTGATTTTAAATTCATGACCACAATTTTCTGTGTGTTTATATGATGGAATATTTTGAATTTTTGTAGGTGGTGGTCACTGTATAATCTCCCTTGACTTTTACAGGATATTACTGCAGCTGTTAGTGACCCCTCCAAGAAGTGTGCTGATGGTCTTCTCAGTACTTCCTCTAAATCTGATGGTCTTCATTCTGGGGAGTTATCGGCCACTGCACAAGGAGAGGCAGAAGAAGGAGATTTATCAAGGAAAGACAAGGTGAATAGAAATGCATTTTCAGCTTAAATAAATATTTGATTATAACTTTTACCTTCATGTTATGCCCCTGCAGACTGAATTTGTTGGTTGTTTTTTTTTTGGGGGGGGGGCTGGTCTGGGCCATTCCCATTAACTTTATCCCAGGAAGGCTGTATGGGAATTTTTTCAGATAACTGAGATACATGGATGAACTATCCATCCATCCATTCGCGTCCGCTTATCCTTTTCAGGGTCGCGGGGGGCACTGGAGCCTATCCCAGCTGTCATAGGGCGAGAGGCAGGGTACACCCTGGACAGGTCGCCAGTCTGTCGCAGGGCCAACACACAAAGGCAGACAACCATTCGCACTCACATTCACTCGCACATTCACAACTGTAATTATTAAAAAAGTGCCCAACAAAATGAAAGGAAGACATGGTAGCCTTTTATTTGCAGGAAATGTCAATGTTCAGCTTCACCTTATGTTGTGCAAAATCACTTCTCTGGCCAGCCCCCCAAATTCGAAAGAGAGAGAAAGATTGTGACACCATGCTTCATGTTTGGGCTTGCTTGGATAACACTTTGGAAAATGTGTGAAAATTAATTGCACAAATGTTCCATGCTGCAGGGAACATTTGTGCAATTAATTTTCACACATTTTCCTATACTGAAGAACGAATTTGTCAAAGAATTTGAAGTTCGAATGAAAGCAAAAGCATGCACAAATGTTAGTTTCAAAATGAACGTGTGGAAAAAATTATGTCACTGCATGAATTATGATTCTATTTCTCCTAACAGTATTTGAAAAAACTGCACATGCAAGAGAGAGCGATAGAAGAAGTTAAGCTAGCTATCAAACCTTTCTACCAAAGGAGAGATATCAACAAGGATGAATACAAGGAGATTCTTCGCAAAGCTGTCCAGAAGGTGGGTTAGAAAAATATGATGATGATGAAATTCTTTTTAATTCTTTATTTGCTTAAACAGTTTTTTTTAAGGTGTGACTCAGGAGTTTCTCAGTGTCTCTTTTAACAATTTGAAATGATCTTTTTCTCAGGTGTGCCACAGCAAGAGTGGAGAAATCAACCCAGTGAAAGTTGGAAATCTGGTTAAGGCATATGTGGACAAATATAAACATGCTAGGAAACATAAAAAGGGAGACGATTTAGGAAAAGCCCCAGACACCCAGGCTGAAGCAGCCAAAACCTCTGACAGTCCACGATGAGGCAGGAACTATAGGCAGGGACAACTACACCCACAATATTCACTTCATATTCATATATTATGCTATATTATTCTATGTCCTAGAATTGGGCGTGATCACACTCTAAACATACCAAGTGCAAAAGGTCAACCAACCTTTGCTCACAGTTTCAAAATGGAACATTTTCTATAATGTTGAGATTTCTATCCTTATGGTATTTTGAACACAACCTTTATTCATTGATGACTTGAACAGTACCTATTGGTGTCTCTTGCCAAGAACTATTCTCCGTTTGTAACACAGCTGAGAAACTTAATGGGAGACTTTGAGAGTGTGCCTTAAAGAGGCAAAACTCAAAGACCATCCCATAGAGGTAAAAACCGGGTAGCTTTCTCCACCGGCATATCATTGGTAGGATACAATGTGGCGTGGCGTTTGAATTTTCTATGTATTTCTTTTGTTTGTTTGTTTGAGAGGGAAGGGGTATTTATCATAGGCAAAACTCAATTTGTCAGACGAGAAGCGGGAAAATATGAAGAATATGCATATTTAAGAAAATTACATGTTAAGAGAGCACATGGTTATGCAATTTTTGTAGAAAATTTATCAGTAGACTTAAAAATAATTTTAGGTTTGGTTGTAAATATAATATATAGATTTGATACATTCACCTGTATGTTCCTTTCATCCGTGTTGCCTGTTGCGAATGATTGACATAAATTTGTTTTAGTTCAAGTTGACTGTGTTTAATGTTTTAAATTTAGCGCTTCTTTTCATATTCATATTTATAATATCCATGTCTAATGAACTCAGTTCAGCATAATGCAGGTGAATTTGGAGTGAATAGTCATATTCACTGTTCTCCTTTGCTGTAGCTTCAGCTCCTTTTAAACCCATAATTTTTTTAAAAGAACCAGAGAATATTAGTTTTTTGTGCCAAAGGAGTAAAATGAATACAAGATCCATAGGTGAGATTTCATTTGTTTCAGTATTATGTTTTTAGACAAGGGATACAATTCCATAGTAAATAATATAGCTTTTACTCAGGAGTGAGGGCAACACATTTCTCAGTGGCAAAGGTGGAAAACCCCAGTTATTTTTGCAAAGAATGTGGTGCAAATTGCCACTCTGTTATCTCTACTAGTTTGTCGACTGTAAACACTAATTAGGTTGCTGGACCTGCCTTGTACAACTTCCTTGTCATTATCTTTAATTGTGCTGTATAAAGCCAGGAACTTGGAATGGAAGAATTTAACAAATAGGTGCTCATGTTATCTGAATGTATGTGGGGTTTTTTTTCCTCTATTTACTTGATCAGTCCAGGTGTTTCTACAGGGAAACATCAAATAATAAATCACTGATGACAAAGAGATGTTTGTCTTAGTTTATTTCAAGTACTCACTTACAGTCTGTCCTGTTTTTTACAGTTGTGTTTTAGGGATTTTTCAACATTAGCAGTTTTATTTTATTTTAAAATTTTATTAACACAGTCTTAGCTTTACACGAAACTATACCAAGTTTAAAATAATCTATTTTAGATTTTACATAACCCTTTGTGCATAACTCATATACAGCAAAGGGTATGGAAATGGCAGTTTATTCAGTATAAAAAGTGCAAGATGAAAAGAAGAATAGCTGGTCAGTTTCTCATATATAGCCAGTGGCAGTATGACACAAAAATATCACTATACACATACATCATTATCTTCAAACATACACACAGTAGTTCTATAAATATGTAATCAGTAATATAAACTTAGCTTGTCAGAATGGATTTACCATTATAATAAGCATTCATTTCATTTAATATAGAATGATATCAGTTTAACAATACATTAGATGAAAGACAATTGGACAGTTCTAAAGCGATTTTTAAACTGAGGTTAGTAATGTAACAGTACAGCAGTAGATGGGGCATTTCCCCTCATGTAGTGAAAAGCAGGCACATGGCAGTATTGGCAGCTATAACACAATCACATTCAGCTGCTGAGCGGCCAACTTTTTAGCTGATTCAGAACCTAGTGTAGAATGTGTCCCATTACCCCATAGGAAATTAAAGTGGTTTCAAATAAAAGTCAGTGAAAGATCAAATTTCAAATCTGGTTCGGGAAAAGTGCAGCATCCCGCATCGGGTCTTCAGCTGTTAGCAAGGGAAAGCAGGAGCTGATGAGATCATAGAGGCTGTTATGTGAGATCTGTAGGCTGACGTTGGAGCTGTAAAGAGACGACGCTCCCTCCATCTGGGCAATCTCATGAAGATGTCGACAGATTAAAGGTACCACCTGCAGAAATGGAGAGAAAGATTTACGGTAAAGTTGCATAACTGCTGATGACAAAGTAACCATTGAAAGTGACGGCTGATGATAAGCAACAATAGTTATAGGAAAAACATGTCCTACTTGGCAAGTCGACATTCAACATTCTTTGTCCAGTATATCCACTATCCCTCCTCGGCACGTCTAAACTATTGCCTCTAACGTTCTGTCACCAAACCTCTTCTAACTATAACTATACTATGCACCCTTCTGCTTTTATGCAATTAAGCTTACATTTGATTTAAACTTGTATATACACTTTATTTCTATATATAATTTTTTTTCATATCAATGATTGGTTCTTTTGCTACTGAAAGTGCTGGATACATTTTTCTATGCAGATGAAACCCACTGAAACAACTGGGGTAGTTAAACTACAAGCATACCATGAAGCGAGAAAGGTCTGGATGACCAGGATAACTTATGCTAATAAACAACCTAATTACTATAAGGTCTGACTGGTCATATTCCATTATGCACAGAGCACCTTTAGTCTTCTTCACTGTTACCTGTCATTTGGCCCCTGCATGGTCTTATCTGCAATTACTGGATTCCCCAACACGCCAGTTGTTTTATTATTATATTGTGTGTAGTCTGTTTTAAATCCTCTTCCCTCTAACTTTAACTGGTTGAGGCAGTTGGCAGCCCACACCAGGTGGCAGCCAAAAGCCAAGTGTTGCCAGGTGTTTCCTCAAAGGGAATTTTGGGGTTATTTTTGTTCAGTCTCTGTCTTACAGTGCAAGTACCCAGCTGTGCTTTTTTCATGAATTATTGCTAAGAAAATAAAACAAAATTGAATTAAATCGAATAACTGAGGTGAAGCAGGGCTCGGGGGATGGTGTTACCTTCACTACAATAAGCTTCTTCTCCAGCGGTTTTCCATCTGGAAACTTCTCTCCAAAGCACATGGTGATGGTGTATTCAGGAGATCTACCATTGTTCTCCTTAAACTGTTTCAATTCTGAAACAAATTCAGGGGGAGTCATTTATTTCAGGATGAAATCCATTTTTACTTCAGTAGTCTAAGGAGCTTGAAAAGAAAAGTGTCTTCTTTAAGTTGCTTTAAGACGTTTCACCTGTCATCCGAGAAGCTTCTTCAGTTCTAAGGTCAAATGGTGGAGAGTCCCAGATTTAAGCCCTACGGGAGTGTCCCCCCAGGAGGAACAATGGACCCCCTAATGATCCTCTACCTAATCACATGAGCCAAGGCGTGAAAATGGGTGTAGGTCACAATCAGCCAAGTTTTCGGTTGAACTCATTATGAAACCAAGCGCCACCCTATCATGTGATTTCCAGAGGTCAGAAGGCCCAGGATGTGAGTGGGCATTAAGGCGCCTGGGAAGGGATCTCAAAACTGGATTATGGATGGCAGTTGGTGCCGTGAGCCACCACCTCTGTTTGAAAAGAGGTGTTGGCTTACGAGGTGAAACGTCTTCAAGCAACTCAAAGAAGCCCAGACGCTTTTCTTTCCAAGCTCCTTAGACTATGATGACCTAGATGACTAAGAACCTTCACAGACAGTATATGGTGTATATACAAATATATAAATGAGCAAAGATCTACACCTACCATTCACAAACTTTTCAAAATTAAGGAGCTCCACCATGGTGTTTTGGGGAAGCTTTGCTGGCTCTGCATTAGCCAAACTAGGGTCACTGGTGCTGGCAAACACATGGCATCTATCCTGCCTCCAGGCATAAATACCAGTTTCTCGCACTTCCAAGAATAGACCTCTCTGGATGCTATTAAGTATGCGGTTGGTGTATTCAATCTGGTAATAAGAAGGTTGTGGTGAGTAAAACATGAAAATGCTTCATCACACAGCAGTATACTGTACCTAAAATTAGGGGTAAAATCCATCTGTCCTATTCTAAAGTCAAATTTTATTTATCACATCAGAATCTGTCAGCTTCATGCCTGAAGTAACATAAAAAATAATTTCTAGTGTCTGCTTGGATGGTACAACTGTGTAAAACATGCATCTAGCTAATGCAATGATTATACCTGTTTGTGGTCCAGCAGACCATCAGTGGAGGGGAAGCAGAGTTTGAATGTGTCATACTCAAGGGCCTCGGAGTTGTAGTGAAGCTGCAGTTTGGGAGTGTTCAAAGTCATCTTTACCATTTCTTTTTTCCTGTAGCGGATGGATACCTCTAGGTCAAATAGCCCCAGCTGAGGTACTGGTGCAGGAGTTACTGTACAAAACAAAACAGTTAATAGACAACAGATCCCTCCTTCTTGGGTAACTATGTACACATATTTTTAGTAAACCTTTCATCTAGGAAGATAAATTTGTATAAACATACCTCCATAACAGGTTTGCTGAACTGGTAAAAGCTGTTGGTTGTTTCCGGCTGCTACAGGATAGCTTTCAGTTGCGGGTGGATTTTGCTGGCCATAGTTCTCTGTCCACAGTTGCTCCTCTGTTTTGACAGTAAAATCATTTTAAACTACAATTAACCTCCATTATAAACCACAGAAAACCAAATGCAATCGACAAACTTTACCTGTTGGCTGGCTGCCAAGACCCAAGGCCATCAAATCGTTAACCAGATCATGCTGTTTATTGGGGAGAGGCAGTGAAACTGTTAATTTTTAGACAGAAGCACAAAGACAAGTGAGATTACACCAACAAAGAGAAGTGAAAGTGTGCTTTATGTGATGCTGAACCTCATTTGCTGAAAGGAGGTACTCTGTGGAAGAGCTGTATATATCTGGTATAATGTCATTGCCCTCCCAAGGGTCGCGTGTTGCCAGACCGTCTTGGTTTTCTTCAGGGAAAGATGAAAGATCAGCGTTATTTATACATTCAAACTCGGAACGGTTTTACCCCAGAATCTTGGCCTAAGTGACAATTAGCTTACGTGCAGTGTTGATAATCTCATAGACTTTATGTGGGTCATCAGAATTCTTGGAGTTATCTTTTACCATCTTGAAGCGCACAGAGAGGTTGTTCAGAGCACAGCGGAAGTTGGTTTTCCACCTGGCTTTGTCATTAGGGAACTCATTAATTTTCCCACTTGCTACTGCCCAGGCCTATGGAGGAACGCCGAGAGGAGTAAACATAATGACAGCCGGGTAGAAAATTCAGACTTACTATACATTTTATGAGATAATTACACACATTAGACTTCACATGCACCTCCTAATTGTTTTACACACTATTTGCATTTCACATCTAAGAAGAAGTGGCTGTTTATGAAAGATTTAGACACTTGGCTGAAATCTGTAGAATTCCTTTAATAATACTGGCACCAGCGAATAATTGTGCTCTAAGTATGAAAACAAGCTGTGGTTTTGCACATCAAATGTATCAAAAACATTAGTACAGGATTTCTTTGACTCAAGATCAAGTGTCACTACTAGAGATGGTATGCCATAACTGCCTCTGGGAACAGCTGCAACAAGCCAAACAACTCCAGCCTGATAGTAACAATAACACGACAAAACTATTTTTGGAACTATTTAAAGCACACGCTTAGTTTGTAAGTCGCTTACTCATGAATGTAGTAGCTTATTATTTCAGTAAAAATGTCAACATAGTCATTTTAAGCCTTTTATCTGATCGCACGGATAACAAAGGTTAATCTGGCAATAAACTCACCCGGAAGATTTTACTGTCCTCGTCACTGCAGTCTTTTCTGGAGTTGTGCTTCCAGGGGACTCTGAACTTGTTTGTTGCAACATAGCACAGGCCAGCATACTGGCCCGTTTCCACCTGCTCTAATAGCCAGTTGGAGAACTGAGGTTTTGGGAAGCTGAAGGGAAACGCGACAGGTCAGTGCTGTTCTACAGCGACAACAACCGTGAATAAAGAGACGGCTTATGAGCGCACAAGGGGAAATCTAAAGACATTCAAAAAGAAACTCCTAAATCTGGAAGCTGCAGATTTATTCTACACCAATAAACCGCAGTAATATTAACTATTAAATGTGCAAGGGAGAAAAACAAGACGGGTTTCTTCTTACCTTTGCATTTCACCGATTCTCTGTAAAGCCGTCGGTCTGATTTTTCCGAACACGTCTTCTAACATTTATACTCCGATTATAAGTCCCTCCTTCAGAGGGTGGAAGCATCACCGGCGTGGGATTTTCGAGGCACGGGTGGCTGAGAGTGTTTGCTTCTTACAGAGAAATTGCAAGACAGCCTCGGCGACCGGATGTAATGGGCGTGTTAGTGGGTTTGTATAATGGAATTTCTCGCTGGAGATTACTGGGAGAGATCTGAAAGTCGCTGGCTGCGTGCCAAGCGAAATTTGTTTCTCTTGCGTCGGGAGCGCGCACTTTGCAGTGAGAAGGGGTGGGGGTTTTTTTGTTTTGTTTTTTAATAGAAGAGAATATAACATAAACAGGTTTCGTGTCTACTGTGAAAATAGGCTACACAAACATAGAGCTCCAAATGCTTCATCGCCCTGCCGTATGGAGGCTTAAAGTTGTCTTCTGACTGGAAGTAATCTAAACATTTTGGAGCGGCCCAGCCAGACCGTCATATTCAATCTGATACAGAATCTGTGCAGTGAGCTGGAGATTATGGTGATGGCAAGGAGGCCTTGCAGCCTGGATGAATGAAAAATGTCAAAATACAGACTTCTTTTTTTAAGAAACCCCAAAACACTTTAAATGTATATCCATTCGACCAGTATTCAGTCACGTGGTCTATCTGGGGGAAGGGGGATTTCTGTGTTTTAGCTACAGAAATCTGTTTTATAAAAATAAATAGACAGTTGACAATTGTTTTTAGTCATGTGCTCAGCAGACATAACCTTTGGCGATGTGCAAAAATCCGAGCAAATAGTATTTTTATAGGACGTCTGAAAACGACTAGAGCCGTTTACTTGTTGAGAAATTGGTATATTGAGCGTTAAAGATTCTCCTCCTATTCTCTTATCTCTTAATAATCCGTAATGATATATCAGTGTCTGTTGTAACCAAAAACTGAACGGTAATGTAAAGAAACCCATCTTTCACTTTTAAACAAAAGTCACACGTCACTACTTCCGCGTCTGGTTGTTTGGAATATGAGCCAGGCTCAACCGGATACGCTCTCCCTGCTCAGTGCGCGCTCCCGACGCGGGGAAACACGGGACAGGAGTAACTATTTCGTCACTCCGTCAGAATCATTACATCATCCCATAGGCTTACTGTCCCATAGTTAAATGCTTACTCGAAGAGTTTTTTGCCCGCTGAAACTTTGGGTCACGCTCAGTTATAGTGATCAGCTGGGAGTTTCACCAGTGTCACGAAAATTCACGAGCATCTGATTAAAAATATGCATCATTTAGCGTATTATTAACGGCCTGCATCCAAGGCTCAGATATGTTAACCGGTGGATCATTCCAAACGTGACCTATTTTGCGATCATGTGGTCTACAAACCTAGGCTCTACAATATATATATCAGTGACATTTTGGAGAATTTTGAAGACTCTGTCCACATCACCACAAATTCTAGCTGAAATTTCACATTCATCTAATGAAAAAAATATGAATTAGACAGTAACAGCCATATAACCAGTGCTGGCATATCCTCCATACATTACACCACCAACAGCATCACCGCTAGCCTGAACTCTTGATACAAGGCAGGATGGAGCCATACTTTCATGTAGTTTAAGTCTAAAATTTTGGCATTCATCTGAATTTCACTGCAGAAACTGAGACCCAACAGCAACATTTCCCCATCTTCTATCGTTCAATTTTGGTGAGCCCGTGCATATTGTAGCCTTGGTTTCCTGTTCTCAGCTGATAGCAGAAGACCTGTATCTGCTTCAAGGTATGAAGTGCTCTGCATAGAAGCTCTTCTGCACACCTTGGTTGTAACAAGTGAGTTAATATTGCCTTCTTGTCAGCTTAAAGCAGTTTGGCCATTCTCCTCTTACCTCTGACAAGGGTGAAACAAGCCATTTTCACCCAGAGAACTGACACTCGCTAACTTTCTTATATTCTGGGCATATTCTGTAAGCCCTAGAGATGATTGTGCATGAAAATTACAATAGAACAGCATTTTTGAAATACTTAGATCAGGCTGTTTTGCACCGATACACATGACATGTTCAAAGTCACTGTAATCACCTTCTCCATTCTGATGCATGGTTTGGACTTCATCAGGCTGTCTTGATGTTTGCTGTTTGGACTGGATACTTGTGTTAGCAAATAGTTGAACAGTGGCTGGTAATGTACATAGTATCAACAGTAGTAGAGTCATATTTGAAAACCTTATCAATAAGATTTAGCAACTGCTAAACATCACTTAAGCAGTTTCGACTCAGATACCTGACATGTTTCTGATTTTCTGAATAGTCTACATTATTGAATGGTTTCACCTTGTCTGTACTTTTTTTAAACTCTTGCTAAATGAGTCCCCCTTGAAACCACCAAGTTCCAGTGAGTTCAGAAAAATAAATCCACCAGTGAATACCCCACAGTGTGTATTAAAAGCTGTGTGTCTCTGTGTTTGAGACTTTCTGAGGCAAAGTTCTGCAGGTGTTGTACAGACTTGTGTCATGCGGTAGAATCAGAAAGAATATTAATAACCTGACAGTGATACTGCTTTGGGGGCGTCTCAGCTGCATGCATTATAGTTTGCGTTATTGAAGAATAAACCTTTGTTGAGCTACTTGATCCAACACAGGCATCATTTCCTCTTTCCGCTGTTGTGTTTTCAGAATTTCTCTGTGCACAAAAGACTAACTGAAAGGTAATTTCTTCACCTTATCCTCCTAGGAACCCTTTCTACCTTTCACCCACAATCCCAGCACAAAATGTCAGTTTCTTTGTGTGCTTTAGATACTTTACATATTCAGATTGCACAACCATGTTCTGACCACAGATTGGGTTGCTGACATTCTCACTTTTTAGGGAATATAGCTCTCAGGGCCGAGCATCTGTGTCAGGAATAAGGAAGTGATTCATGCTGTAGATGGAGCACTTCTCTTTTCTTGCTCACTGAAAACTGTGTGTTTGTAGTCTTTGTAGTTGGACCTTGTAGAACCCCCCCCCCCAGGCTCAAAGAAGCTAATCAGGAAGGATCTGGCTTTAATATTGACACAGAACACAGATTGTCACATCCTATTTTGCCAGTTTATGCATAATTCAAGGGTAATATTTTGACTTGTCTGCAGAACACAACAGAAGATCATTCCAGCGTTTGAGAGATAACATACAAACAACATAAGAAGCACTCAGCTAGTCCTTGAAAGACAAACTTGTGTTAAGCAGGTGCATTTCAAGTCAGACTTGTTATGCTTTTAAAGGGGATTTCTACTGGGAATTTTAAATATAGATTCTGCCCCCCCCTCCCTCCACACACACACACACACACACACACACACACACACACACACACACACACACACACACACACACACACACATTCATCTCTCTGTTTTGCATTCTTTCTCTCTGTGTGCTATATCATGCCACATACACGCACATACTTTAACAGGGAGCAGTGCTGGCTTAACGTATTGTAAGTAAGAAAAATAAACAGACTTGCGGGGGTGTTGATACACTGGAGTAAAGAGGTTTGATTGGAAAAAAGAGAACCACCGCTTTTTCGTAAATAGACACGCCCTTACAGGTGAATGAGATTTCACCTGAAGCTGTATGAACATGGGTTGATATTCCAAGAAGATAGCGTTTGTTGATTCAAGATTTATTGATTTACTGGCAACGATGTTTGCCTTTATTGAGTTGCATTGTATTATACACACACAGAGTTCTGGCAATTGTTGTCCATCCTTTTGTATATTGCTTGTTTTAGGATCATTTATAGGATACCTCTTTTCCAGCCCTGTGTCATTGTTGGTTAATTGATAATACTCTAATAATATCCTGTGATCAGGTGCATCTTTTGGGCAGTTGTCCAGCCCAGTGACTGTCCTTTGAAACAGATTTCATATTCTACAATTTTGCTCTAAGATGGTTTCTAATATAATTTTTAATAATGTTTGATATGCCTAATCAGCACTATGTCAGGAAGTCAGACATCTGCTGAGCCAAGACTAACTTGCACTGTAGGTTCCAATGAAGAGTCTCAAAACAAAAGCAGTTTGTTCAAAACAGAAACTAAAATCCTGGAGGTATGATGCAGTATGTTTTTTTTTTTTTAACGATGTCTCAAAGCGAGAAAGCAGCATAAAGTGTGGATTATATGACTTCCCCTAAGATGAGGTTATCAAGGTCCACAGATCAGTCGTGGCAGTGACCGTGCTGAATGAACTTGTTCTTACAGAGCGTTCACTCGGCGCCCCCTGCTGTTTTTACGGAGAGAAGCGAAACCTTGGCACCACACCGGGGTTTGCCATAGGCTACAAGACGCTATCCTTCAAGCTGGAAAAGGCAGGTTATTATGTTTATCACCGTGTAATTATATTATATTACATGGAAAATACGCATATAAAATTAACAACATCAAAACACAGCTGATTATTATATGGCACTCAAGCATATGAATGCAGGAGTGTATGGATTCTTAAGGCAGGTTTAGAAAGTCCCCAAAGTGAACCCACTTAAGCTTTTATTTATATTTAGTGGTGTAAAATAAACTTTACCCCATCGTGATTTCCTGTTTTTTCTATGTGTGTCATCCTTAAATATTTCAGATAATCAAATAAATTCAAATATTAGAAAATAATAACGCAAGTAAACACAAAATGCAAAAAACCCCAAACATACACATACACAATGACATAAAATGTCATTAAAAAATGACAATAAAATGATTGTGAATTCTCTCATGGAAGTTCCAGCTGAATGTGAGCCAATAAACAGGCTTAGGGTAACCGGGTGTGACTCTACCCTCCGGTATTGGATGACGCAATGCTGATAGTGGAGCGATAATAACAGCCGGCCCGAGTACGAATTTCAGATTCTGTCCCAGAATTCTCGAACAAGAAGTCACTTTGCCTTAACTAACATGTAATGTAAGTGTAAACTAAACGTAGCCACATAGTACAGTAGAAAAGCGCAATCTAGGCACAGAGGGGCAAAAACTATCAGGGAATTTCGTTTTCTTCAAAAGTGTAAAGTGGCTTTGGATGATGTAATTGCTGTTTTTCACCGCCAGATGCTGCAAATGTCCTTTAGAAAAACACGATGCAAAACTCTCCGTTTCCACGCTGACCTGTTGGTGTTTTTGCTGTTAAGGAAAGTTTTACACATACAAAATATATTTCTAAGATTCGAGTCGATGCTGAATGAAACTAAATTCAAATAAAACAAACAAACAAAAAAGGCTTCAGTTTAGAAGAAAATGGTTGCATGAAGCTGTCCAGTCACGCTGTGGTGCTGAAATGTTGCATCCGTGCACCAGCACATTTGGGTTTGGGTTCATCTAGCCTGTATCATCCTACAGACGTAAATGGGATTATTATAACAGAAGGGAATCTTTTTTAAAACACAGATGGGAAATGAAGAGATGCCGTGCATCTGAAAAAGATTTTTCCGGGATAACCTGTCGATTACGCGCAAACAAAGTGGACCTGCAGGGCACAGACTCGAGAGGTAGCCGTAATATTATATTTCCTTTCACAATCATCTCATGAATCGCGTCTCTGCGAGTTTTATAACTGTGTTCAGAGACACGCTTGCAGTTTGCAAAGCTGTAGCCTGGATACAGCAGAGAGCGTCCTTGGCATTTGCGATTGTAAAGAGCTGGAGGGGGGGGGGGGGGGGGGGGGGGGGGGTAAGACTGATAATTTGAAGACTTGCCAGAGGTACATTGTCAAATTCAAAAGGCATTTCAAAGAACCACACCATTCACTTTTTCATTCTATCTTCTTTTTTCTTCTTTCTCTGTCTTTTTTTCCTCCCTTTCTTTCTTTTCGCACGGTTGCAGACCGTTTGAATCGACCAATGGGCCTTCAAGTTAGAGACATTGGAATGTAAATGAGCCCAGCGCGTGCTCCCGGCACAGTGAAAGCCCGGGATTGTTTATTGAGCTCCCGGAGCCACGCGCCTGGCCCGGGGGAGTCGGTGTGCAGAAGAATCACACAGCGGGGGCGGGGCCTCGCCACGAAGCGTGCGTCTCAAAAAAGGGGTGGGTGGGGTGTGTGTTGGAGGCGCGTGTTGAAAAAGAGGAGTGCTGCCAAAGTTTGGGTCAGATCGGCTCGTGGAGTAAGCAGTCAAGAGAGACTTGGACTAGAGTTAGCCACACGGTCCCCACGCGAAGGACACGAGAGCTGTACACTGCCAACTCTTCTCCTCCTGCCACAAGTTTCAGGCTGTCCCTCTTTGCGAGATGGAAACCGCGACCATCACCACCACGCAGACTGCATTCACCTTTGGACTTAGCGAAAGACGCGCCAGCATCAGCCTGCACGCCCCGGCCCAGGACTGCTCGGTGAGCGCTGTGCACCAGAACACCAACGTTGCCGGCTACCAAAGCAAAGCCAAGGTGCTGAAGAGACAGCGCTCCAGCTCTCCGGAGCTCCTGCGCTGCAAGCGTCGCCTGAGCTTCAACGGCCTCGGCTACTCCATCCCCCAGCAGCAGCCTGTGGCCGTGGCCAGGCGGAACGAAAGAGAGAGGAACCGGGTCAAACAGGTTAACATGGGCTTCCAGACTCTGCGTCAGCATGTGCCAAACGGCGCCGCCAACAAGAAGATGAGCAAAGTGGAGACGCTGAGGTCCGCGGTGGAGTACATCAGAGCTTTACAGCAACTTCTAGACGAACACGACGCGGTGTCGGCTGCTTTCCAGTGTGGACTGCCATCCCCGACACTGTCCAACAGCTACTCTGCCGACCCGGAGTCGCCTCACTCCACCTACTCATCAGATGAAGGTGGCTATGAGCCTCTGAGCTCAGAGGAACAGGAGTTATTGGACTTCACAACTTGGTTTGACAGGTACTGAGGCTGTCATGTCATAAATGAACCGCATAGCAGCGTGTGCGCGCAAAAAAGAAGAAAAGCGTCTGACTTCTTCCAGAAATGCTTCGAAAGACTCGATAAAGGCATCAGATCTGTCTTGCTCTCTGTGCTTCCAAGTGATCTGTTGCCTCCCTCACTCGGGCTGCTTCTGCAGGAGCAAAGCAATAGTGACAAACAGGGAGAATGAGTATGAATGCGTGAGAGAGGGAGCATCTTGTTGCATAGAGCGTAGTCCTCACAGGAAGGAGGGAATTGGACACGTTGACGCGTGGAAGTAAAAAACTGTTTGAATAAGTGCAATTAAAATGTGACACAGCAGACTCTGCAGGGACGGCGCTGTCTACAAGATCTGTTCGTCAGTAGTTCATCAGACCCGGACTGCCTTCCTCAGCTGCCACATCTGTTGAAGATGTACAACATAAAAGATGCGTCAACAGACTTTTGTTTTTCTTTTTTCGTGATGTACGTGTCCTCTCCTTTCGTAACAAAGCTGTACCATACAACAAACTGTTTTAACACGAAGACATATTTTTGTACATACAGTCAAACAGTGTTGTAGCAGAACGTTCACTGCCACTTTTTTTCCTGACAGTGTTTTGACAACCAGCTGTCAGCGGGGCGGCGAGCTGGCATGTATGAGTTGTGTGACTGGGCAGCAACATCAAGGCTACTGCCTGTAGTTTATTTGTGTGTGTATGTCTTTTTAAAAAAAATAGTTGTCAAGGAGACATTTATTAATGTATGCACTCTCAGCTTCCCGTAGCCTAAAATGTAAATATTTGATTTTAACAGATATATTTTGTGTAAAACAAGTTTTATAAATAAAGATTAATCTATTTATATTATATGTTTTTGCAGTGGCTTGGTTCTTTAGCTGATATTGCGTGTGCGTGTGAGTCTGTGTGTGTCAGCAGCGGCGCTAATTGAGCAAACGAGGGAGCTTCTCTTTTATTCAAAGCCCCTGCATGACCTTTTGCCGACTTGGTTGGGCACACGGGAGAAAATTGCGCAGCTGGGCGAACACTCACCAACCATTATAAACGCGCACCTTCCACGGCGCTTTGTCTGCATTCAGGGCAGGGAGATTAATATTACGTTTCATCCATGCATTGTTTCTTTTGCGTACTCTGCTTTTACCCAATGTCCCAGAGTGCCTGGAGCTGAGGGAAAGGAGGGGGTGGGGGTGGCAATTCACTCAAAGGGTATAGACACTTTGAAATACAGCCTGGGGAAAGTCAGCAAGACAATGAGACGGGGTCAAAATTCTTATTGCCCGATTGAGATCAATCTAAATGAAACCTGGGGTTGTAGACTAGTTGTATCCCCAACTGTGTTTTTCATGGCGCACACAGGCCAATCAAAAAGCCCATCTCCTGCGAAATGGGGAGCACAACGCCCCATTGTGAGCACTATTGTGTGCGCCTTTGCGCCTCATTATACGAATTATTGAAGATCTTCTATTGTAAATAAACACTGATGCCGTGTTCAACTAAGCAGAACGAAGTATAACGAGTTTATTCTCACCTGGCGCGCCTTTGGGGTGTGGAAAACGGGAGCAAGAGAAGCTGCTCTTGTTTGTGAATTGTGAATGTACTTTTCCACAAAATTTAAAGAAGAGACGTTTTTTTAAATCACTTTTGATCACATCATATATTACTTAAAAACAAAAAGTATGTAAACACAATAGCCCGATATCAAAACAAATTGTATATCCGGACAAAAACGTTAAAAAGTAGCAAAGTCAAGATGAGTAAGATGTCTCTCTCTCTCTCTCTCTCTCTCTCTCTCTCTCTCTCTCTCTCTCTCTCTCACACTCACACACACACACACACACACACACACACACACACACACACACACACACACACACACACACACACACAATGGAGCCTGCAGGTGTAAGCCACGTGCCTGTACTTGGTCACAAAGGGCTCCGGCTCTCCCATTGGTTAATGGCTCGCGAATGTGAGCCCTGTCGGTGGAGGCAGTGACAAAATCAAACAAGTGATAAATGGCATTAATTACGCTCGGCATTATAACCTCCTACGTCACCGCGCCTCAAAGAGACAACTCAATGTTAGGCGCAAAATACCCCGCTGGTCCATTATTATTCGGCTGAAATGGCGTTTGCTATGTCCTTCAGTGTCAGGCAGAGGCCACGGCACAAAGTAAAAATAAGCGCTTGTCTCATGTCCTCCTAAGATTGATATGCAATTTTCTCCGCGGCCATGTAGGGAGGAGAAGGGGCGAAAGTAGATTTATTCATGTCATTTTGTCCATGGCTCATTTTCACTTTGACAATACATAAGGGCGATGTTAATTTAGCCATAGTCC
The DNA here is from genome assembly GCF_057381915.1 of Diplotaxodon limnothrissa. Taxonomy (NCBI): domain Eukaryota; kingdom Metazoa; phylum Chordata; class Actinopteri; order Cichliformes; family Cichlidae; genus Diplotaxodon; species Diplotaxodon limnothrissa. Next base: position 6,381,821 of record NC_140602.1, read on the forward strand.
ACTGGTGAATATCAATCACATGGAGCCCATTTATGCATGCGTTTTCGTGCGCAAAGCCATGATTTACGCTTAAACCATGGAAACGCCAAATGGGAACGTATAATATAGGGATAAACTGGCCAAGAGCGGAGTGATGAGAGGTCATCTGTTGCTTTGAATGCAGTATTGAGTTTGCCTGGTGAATTTTGGCTTATTTTTCATGACGCATTTGCATGCGTATTTTGCACATTAATGAGCTACTTCGGATATGTTGGGTACGAATGTTTTGACCCCTTCGGCAAAAACGTTTATCTTTGTTATCCCACAACATGAATCATTTTCGAAGGCAGACAACACGCAATTACAGTCTAACTGACACTATTTACCAAACAGTTTTTCTTTTCATTATCTTTCCCTTGAATCAAAACGTGAGCAACTCGGGATGATTCCCATAGAAACAAAAAGTATAATCATCACTTTTTAGCAAAAAAAAGACAAAAAAGTGGGTTATAGAAATATTATTTCAGCATATCAAAATAAAAGTCATGGCTGCATTAAAATGTGAGACAACTGTTACTTTGTCCTGTTTTTAAATCAGGATCCGAAAAAGCCCAGGATGAAATTTCTGCTTTTCATTTAACATAAATTCTTTGTAAAGGGGTTTGAGTTTACTGTTGTGATGTTGTCTGTGAGGACAAGGATTCTTATTATGGTCATTAGTGAAGACAAGTTCAGGGATGTTGGTTGCAGAGATGTTGGATGGATGTTTTGAAGTAATACTACCCCAAGCATAGTCAGAATCTGTAAGATGTGAGTGAATGGCTCATCCAGTCATGGCTCAGAGTCACATCCTCCTGCTGAAAGTATTGCTTTAGATTAATACCACCTTGTCAGTGTGTCACAGTTTTTGATTTTTCATAATGACCTTAACAAACATCATCACCTCCTTTCAAACTTAACATTAATGTAACACGATCAAAATAAATGTACACAATCCACAACAGATTCATTTTGGCTGATAGAAGCACTTAAAACATTTTTAAGTGCGTGAAGAGAGTCTGAGTGCTTAACGTGTGTGCACTGAAACTATTTCCTTTTTTGCTTTTGTATTTTAAATGAAGACAAATATGATAAACAAGGTAGAAAACTTCAAGAGGTACCAAATATAAGGATTTTAGCAGCATGTTAGACAAGAGAAGATGTTTAGAGATAAGTGCAAGAAGAAGACAGATGAGTAGGTGGTGTGCAACCTTGAGCGATGCTTACAGAGGTGTTAATGTTTAAGCAGAGGCACAGATGTGTTTCTGTTTAACATAGAAACACCACACACACACACACACACACACACACACACACACACACACACACACACACACACACACACACACTTGGAAAGAGTTATTGTAGCTGGACCCTGCGGCTATTACCTGAGCTAGGTAGTAGAAAGACTGTTTATTGTTGTAGGTTTTTTTTGCCTTAAAAAAACCAAAGAGTTCATTTTCCCCCCCAAAGCTGTGCACTAACAAGCAACTCAGCAAAGTCCTTAATCTCCCACCCTTTGGGCACCAGTACAACCAAAAGACACACATCACAGGATCGACTCTTGTACCAGTGCGCTCACAACACTGCCTGTCAACAGTAACAATCTGACAGTAGCTCATTACTAATACAACAAAATAACCCATAAACACTAACAGGTAACATTACAATAAGTATGGCAATGACTCAAGCTTTCATTACAATAAAAAAAACTGTTTATCATGAAGGTGTGACCTTTCTCTCTATGTTGGAAATAATTCAGAGCTGCCGTATGCTTCATTAAGCATTACTGGGGTCTAAGCAGTGAAGCTGTAGAGATACAGAAATGTCTATACATTGTATTTATTTTTTCTTTCATTGGCGCCACAAAGAACTGAAATCTGGGTCAAAACTAACCAAAGTCATTTCACCAAGTAAGTAAAAGTCTAGTCTAGGTATTTATTTTTGGATGCAACTTTCAAACCCATTTTTTAAAAAAAGAAACCCATTTAAAAGCTTCCAAATGATATTAAACAAATTTGGTGTAAATGATCTTCGGACCAAAGTGTGAAAATGAACCACCAGGGGGTGCTCCAAAAAGCGAAAATTCTTTATAGCATTAGATTTGCTCCTATTCTTCATACACTTTCTTCATAGATGTGAAGCTTTAGAGTTTTCAGATACCAAAATGTTTCTTTAATCTAATCTAATGCTGAAGTGGCTAAACATGAGCTGAGGTCATATCTCAGCAAATGTGTCATTTACTAACACCAAGCGTGGTGTGTGGACTCCGCACCCATTCAGTTAACTGCTAGGGACGCTGGAGTAAGCAACATGTTTTTTTCCTACGAGCTTTTAAGATGATCAAATCAAACTTTCATAGAGAAACCTGCTTGTTCTTTACAGTTTTTATGATTTGTACTAAACTGTTATTTTTTTTTAACTCCTTCATTGTAGCCTAATTTCTGAATATCTCTTGAAGGTGTCCTAAAGTTAGAACTGAAAGCCCACTTGAATATAAGTGTCAACACAAGATCTTTATCTTTGCCAAATTGGGCCTGTCACATTGTATTTTTCAGCAAATATTACAGGGCCACACAAGAATGCTGCAAAAGCCTTAAAGTCTAGTTACTAGTTACTAGTAGGAATCTTGCCCAAGTCACTTTTGCTTTCTGACAAAAAAAAGTCAGCAATTTGACTCATGTTGTTCTTCTGTCTTCCCAAACTAAAAGAAAGCAAAGTCTTCTTTCTTAGCTTAACGGAGAAAAGACGTTTGAATGCATGCATGCATTCACCTCAGCACTTTTAACTGACACCTCTGTATGTGTGTGAATAGGCCCTAAACTTCGGTCGACCCAGTAGAGGAAGAACCCAGCTCAGGCCTGAAGGTTGGAGGGATGGAGGAGGTAGGGATGTGTGATTGGGTGGAGGCGGTGGGGCTGTGATTTGCATGGGCCATTGTGCTGCACAAGTTTGGGTGCTTTTTTTCTGGCTTGGGCCCTTTTGGCCATTTACTTCCACTCTGGCTGGCTGTGGCGAGCTGTGAATAGTCTCTGCTTGGAGGAGACACAAAGACGCTTTTGTGCTACGGCCGCACCATATTCATCATGTAATGCCTGTAAGACAAATCTGATTGGACGTCTCTGTCACTTTGATGTGGGTCCAGAGTGCGAGTGGCCCTGAGATTGCTAACTTCACTCTCTATTGCCTATTCTGCAGCATTGATATGGGGGAGGAGGCAAAGGGGACTGAGAAGAGGTAGCTTAGAGGGAGAAGGAGGAGGGAAAGGGAGAACAGGCAGGGGGTAGTCCTCATTATTTGCAGGAGCAAATTCATAATAAATTTCCCCATTCTACAAAACCGGGTCGAGATGATTGACACTACTTTACGCCAGGCCGAACAAAAGCCCTGATTTGAGCAGAATACCAAATGAATGGGGCGAGCGTGGACTCAATTCAAACAATTTTAATCTCACCCTGTCCTCTCTTATTTCTCTTCTTCTTCTCTCTCCCCCTTTCCCTCACACTTACCCTCCTTTTTCAGCTCCAACTCTCCTGCCTCTTTTGTCCAGAGCATTCTCATTTTACAGGGTAATTCTACTCCAACGGATGTGCTAATTGTGCTGGGTTAAACTGGATGCTGGTGGACTCCTGTGATACAGAGCTTATCCTTGCCTAATGACTGTAATGATGGCTCAGAGAGACTGCAGCCTGCAGCCTGGAGTGGACTGCTTGTATAGAGCTTGAGATGGAGATGTTTTTTCTTTTAGATTTGTATGGGCTGATAGGAAATGAAGAGCAGAGCTCAGCCTGATGTTAGGGTTAGCTGAAGGAAAGAGGCTTAAAAATGAAGGGACTTCAAACCGATGCGTCCAGCAGCAGTGCGTGGTTTCTTACAAGTGCAGGATGAATTTAATATAACCACAGGCAACAAGGAAGCTTGTTTTGAAGCCACAAGAATAAAGTTAGTGATGACTAGAAGAATGTAAGATCAGTGAACTTTTAGTGCTGATGTGGGAGCACCACACAGAAGTACAGAGCGTGTCAAAGTGAGGCTTATTATAGAGGCAGTGCAGTAACAGTGATACACAGGACAGACAAATAAACAAGTTTTCTTTGAAGGAGCATCTAGTGGCTAACAGTGGAACTGCACTGTAGGCACTTGAAATGTACTGGTTTCAGAAGTTGCAGTGATAATTCTCTGATTAACAAAAAACAAAACACTCCAAAAGTCATATTCATTAAATACTTCCATGCTGTCAGTTTAATTTCAGCCTAACTAAAAATGCATTTCCTCCCCTGGAGAGCTGCTGGGAGCTCCTTAGTACCGCACCCACACTTGTTCCGTGCTCACTTTTGTGATGATAACATGGTAAGTCATCAACAAAAAAAGAAAGGTTTGCTTGTGTGTGTGTTTACCGAGTTCAGGTGCATTCCATCACTCAACAATATGTAATGTTTTAACATTTGTGTATGTGTTAGGTCGGTGTGCAAATATTTATGATTGTGTGTCTTTCAAAGGTCGCACATCTAACTCTAAAAAAACACCTTTCCACGCTCTACTTAAACAAGCTCTAGCCCCTCCCCGCTCTCTCTCTCTCTCACACACACACACACACACACACACACACACACACACACACACACACACACACACACACACGCACAAACTGGATACATGCATGCAGACATGTCCCAGGGTCTTCAGCAGGTTCAAGCCTGCCCCTGGAGAACTTGTTCACAGTGACACACCATGGCTTCATCGGTTTCTGACATGTTTCGCCATCAGCTTTTTAGATCACACGCTTCATTCTTCTATTGTTTGATTCAGACAGACAGTAGGACACTTAGATATTTTCCTTTATATGGCTTGTGAATAACTCTGCATGACACAATAAATGTGCCTTCTTTATGGCGTCAAAGCAAAGTGTACCCTCGCTTGTAGTTATGAAAGGTATATTGATCTTGTTTTGGAACCTTTGTAGGTATTCAAAATTACAGCAAGATACAGGGCACCATGCTTAATTGGAGTTAATTTACATTTTTAAATTACTGTATATTATGGCAGCATCAAATACTGCACCCTATTCAACTACATTTTTTGACAGCTATGCTTCCTGGTCACTTCAGCTTTTTATAAAGATTATAAAAAGCTGTATTAGAGCTAAAGAAAGGTCAGAATGTGACAAATGCATTTGAAATGTGAATATATGGTGAGATATATAGATATTTGCAGCACTTGGTCACTCTCTCCTTCTCTTGTTCACTCACACACACACACACACATACAAATCCATAGTCTCAGGTCGCCCTGCACCCCGTGCATTATTATCAGCAGAGATGCCCAGGCTTAGAGTCCTGCACCCTCCTCCCTAAGACAAGGTAGAGGGAGGATTAGTGTGCACCATTTAGGGCTTCCTTTCAGCCTTCCATTTCATTTCATTAGCTTGTGACCTCTCCAGTTAATTATTTTGATCTGGCCAAAGGCTTGGCCTGCTTTTGATGATCCTGACTGACTCACCCCCCCTCCCCAGAAAGCACAATACTTAACACACCCATTGAGGGTAAGAAATGGGAGACGTGAATAGGAGAGAGGCACGAAATGGGAAAAACTGAAAGTGGCATTTACCAGTCACAGGCAGAGGCTGTATTGAAGGGAACCTGGTGATGGCAGGGTGGTGTTAAGACCTCAGAATACACTTTTGTTTTTCACTCGTGAAGTCGACAAGAGAATAAAAACTGTAATGCTTGAAAAAATTCAAGCGATTTCAGGTGAATCGCTCAAATGTCAAGTCTGTTGCTGTGGCCACTTTCTGACAGTTTCACATTCTGATCATGCATATGTAGCTGGAATTATGAAACAAATTGCTCCTTTCTTTAAAGTCCACCTGTCCATCTGTTGCTCTGATGCACCAGTTGCCTGTATTTGTCCATCCTGTGGGTGTTTGCAAAAGGATAGTTTCCATTTGACCGTGGCCACACAGCTCCATACTAAATGCAAACACAATAATCTTTGCAACTTGTGCTATTTAATGCCTAACAAGCATGCCAACCAATGCATTTTTATTTTTTTTATCCCAACATGAAGGATGAAAAGTTTTGAGGGTGGTGCAGTGCGATGGTTGCCTGATATCCCTGTTTTTTTCCTTCCTTCTTTCCTGCCTTGTATGCCTTGCCTTGCTGGCACTGCTGCTGGCCAGTTTACTCTGTCTGGCTATGCATGTAAAGAGTGTCCCCTCTTTGTTCCAGTCTTGGGCCCACAGCCAAGCTCCCCCCTTCAAAACTTAAGCCACACACACATGCACACACACGCACACACAGTACCCCACTCACCCCTTTTTTTACTCCCTCAAACAACTCTGTCCCTCTCCCCCGTGCTGCCCTCAAATTGCAGATAACAAAAAACGGAGCATAGCACAGCAGAGACAAGCATCACTTTAAAAAGCAGGTGTCTACAACTTTTCAGTGCTCGTCGATTTCAAATGGAGACCCTTTAACCTTCGTGCTTTTCTAGCTGGTGGATGAGGTATCCAGTCAGAAGCCTAATCAGTTTCCTGTGACAATACTGGGAGGTTGAGGGCTGTCAGTCCTTCTTTCAGACAGGGGCTCCAATGAAGCTGTGGAAGGGGAACCCCCTGATTGATTAGTGCCTCTTTATTGAAGTGTGTGTGTGTGTGTGTGTGTGTGTGTGTGTGTGTGTGTGTGTGTGTGTGTGTGTGTGTGTGTATGAGCAACAGAGACTGTGTGTCTCTATAGGGCCCCAGCCAGAAAGCTTTATTTAAATCCAGCCAGAGAGAGTACTATAATTATGACTTTTTCTTTTTGCTGGCCGGTTAAAGCTGACAGAGAGGGTTCTTATGGCTCACTTCACCCTCTCAGCCTCCTAAAGAGAGATTATTACTGCCCCCTAAGAGGCCACGGCCAGTCAGTCTCATCAATGTGGCTTTATAGACCTGAGACATGGAGCCAGGTCCAGACCAGAACTCTAAAAAAACAAAGGTGGAGGACAAGTCAGTGTGTAATCCCATTCGGCTGTATTCACCAATGCCAGTTTGGATGCCCAGTGTTTGAGACAGAGAGTGGGGTCAGTTCACAGCTATCACCACCCCCAAACAAACAAACAAACATAAGCTAACTGAGGGTCAGGTAAATTAGCAACATGAGGCTGATCCTGTGTGGCCTTGTTTGTAGGCAGTCTTCTGCTTTCTCTTTTTAACAGGTCATTGACTATCAGTATGTGTCTGCTGTTCCATCTGTGAATCCCGGCAGTGGAGCAATGGCCCTGCTTCCATTGTTCAGCCTCTATCTGCTGACCATTTTTAGATATGTGTGTTTGTGTGTTCATGTGTATGCTCACCTGCTCAGTGGGTGGTTTGCCTCATAATTCATACATTTAACTCTACTTGTTTGATTTGTAGTTCCCCTTTATTGGGTTGCTTTCAGATAAGCCAGTAAAGACTTTGTGGAACAGTCAACATGGCAGGGGTTGTCACATGTAGGCAGGAAGAGTAATTAGGCTTCATTGGCTCAGATAAAAAAAATCCTTTACGGACGCTAAAGATAAATGTCATTTAAACACTGTAAAGCCATAAGTCAAACTATAAGCGAGAGTGATTTATTTTCGACAGGCCTGTAATAAAATTAATGAAGGGCGGGCTAATAGATATCGTTAGCATACAGATAAGGAACTACGAGACTTATGACACCAGAGCACAGCAGGCTCATAGTTTGGCTTTACTAACTCGGGCAATAAAAACAACACAAAACTGCTTTGTTACCAAATTTAATGCAAAATTAAATAAAATCCTTTTTCTGTGTTGTGCTTATATTTGTGCCTCTGTACAGAAGTACAGACTTACTGTCATGGTGGATTCAAAATTTCTTTGCTTTCACTGCATATTTAAAGAAAATTACTTTAAATATGTTCCCACAGGAAACCAAGTATGCACAGTTAACTATACAATTTTACTGAATTAACTGTGTCTTATTTTTAATTTAGGCTTTTTTGGTTTTTATCTGAAAGCCATCACAGGAAATGCAAAGTATATTTCACCGAGCCTAGCCCTGACCACAATTATTCACCAGCACAGAAATTAAAAACCTGGCAATGGGAGCTTTTTCATCAGGAGCCACCACTGCACAGCTAGATAGGATGACCAGATGTGTCTTTTTTACTGCACTGCATTTTTCCTCGTCCCCCTGTCCCACATGTTGAGAAAATGTCCCACATTTTGACTGGTTTTGCAGGACATGCCCTTTTCTAAAGTCTGGCTTTTACTCAGTGTATATGAATGTATAGTCAGAAGAAGGTTAGCCTGTGTAATGCTGTACTCATCAGAGAAAATTAGAGTAATGCAGTAACACACACAATTTATTGTATTTTTGAGTAAGATATAACAATTTCAGACTACTTCTCTGCATTGATCTGGTCACCCTACAGCTAGATGTCATATAAACATTTAAAAAAAAGTTCAAGAGCACATTTATTTTCCCCCAAAATATCGCTGGGTAAGGTACCATAAAAATAGACTCAAAATTTAAAGTAGTAGCATTAATGTGTTACATTCCACCACTGGACTTAAACATTGGACTTGGAAATTTACCCCATCGGACAATGTAGGTCACTGTGTATGCACCCACATGTGTGTTCACATTCTATTTGAACCATTATAGCACACTACGGACAGTGTCATTGTTCACACATCTATGACACAGACACAATAACACAACCCTTCCAGGTTATCTTCAGGACCTTGAGCTGCACTGTACTGCCAATGACAAACTGCTATCGGACCTCAGACCTGTCCAGTTTATTGCCCTTACCGCCACCATTGTCTATGGAGAGCTTTTGGGTGATGTTTCTTCTTATGATACTGTATCGATTATTAATGCATGAGTATGGGCTGAAACAGCGCTCATTGATTTGGCCTTTTTCATGTTTGTGCATGTATGGTCTCAAGGTTAAGCGTTTTCACCCTAATTTAGTTTCTTGTTATCGTGTCAACAGAAGTGACGCAAAAACATGTATGCAACGATAGACATCAGAGTCAATATTTGAACTTAGATCCTTGTTACTTTCTCCCTTCTGTATTTTCTTTAGCAGTTTTTCTTTGGCTCTTGTCATCACTGTGAGCAAACAGGACTGGTCATGTCATTTGAGTCCAGGGATTAACAGAAGCAAAGAGCGTAATCCTAACGCTTTGAAGTGCATAAGACGGTGCAATCTCACATCACACGGAGCACCTGAAAAGCCCTATCATTGATATTGATTTAAAGAAACCACCAGGCTGCTTTCAGCTTTGAACTTTAGTATTTAGTATTTAGTATTTATTTATTTATTGTCATTGTCAAGAACAATGAAATTGCGTTTGGGGCTTCCATACAACCCAAAAAAAAGAAGAAAATAATAAATACCCCTTAAAACCCAAGTGTACATATTTAACCCAGTGTGACTCCAATGCAATAAGACAATCCTTAGCAATAATGTTCGTAGAAATTCAGACAAAGACCTGAGAAACATGACAAAATACAACAATGCAACCCATTCAATATTATTGTACTGTGAGATATGATATCAGATATGATAGTTATCTATTTAAGAAAGAGGGGGGGGGGGGGGGGGGGCAGGAGGGGGAAGAGAATAAAGATATGATGCACCAATGCAGACCAGTTCATTGCTATTAAGAAGTTGGATATGGTTATTGTCCGTGAGAGGGGGGCAGAGAGTTCAGGAGCCTCACAGCCTGTGGATACAGGCTGTTGGCCAGTCTGGATGTTCTGGCCTGTATAGACCTGTACCTTCTCCCTGAGGGCAGCAGATGGAAAAGGTGGCGCGCAGGGTGATGTTGGTCCCGCAGGATACTGTGCACCCTCCTCAGACAGCGAGTGGGGAAGATATTACTGATCTCTGGCAGACTTGTTCCAATAATTCTGCCAGCTTCTTTCACCACCCGCTGGAGTGCTTGCTGATCGGCCTTGGTGCAGCTGGGGAACCACACTAGAAATCCATACGTCAGAACGCTGCTGATGGCACAGTTGTAGAAGTTCAACATCAGAGATCTGGGAATGTGTGCGCTCCGCAGTCTCCTCAGGTAGTAGAGGCGCTGTTGGGCCTTCCGTACAACTGAGGTGATATGGTTGCCCCAGGACAGGTCCTCGGTCACAGTTACCCCCAAGAATTTAAAACTGCTCACCCTCTCCACCGCCTCACTGCCAATGAAGAGAGGCAGATGGTTGTTATGACCCCTCTTCCGGAAATCTACAATGATCTCCTTGGTCTTTTTGGTGTTTAAGACCAAGTTATTGTCGTGGCACCATGACTCTAGTTGTTGCACCTCACTTGATTATTCTTTTTATTTTTTGCTCTCAAAGGAGGAATGTCAGAGTCATTTCTTGAAGAGTTACAAAAAAGAAAAACAGTAGAAACAAATGACTCAATACAGCCTTTCAGCTTATTTATCCACCATATAATAGGAATAAACAGCCTATTAGTTTCATGCATGTACTTTAATCTTTAATCTTTAAGGCGAGTAGCAACAAGTCTGACCTTTTCACCATTAATCACAGCCTGTTAGATAACAACTTCAGTCTCACTCTTTACTGTTTCTGTTCTTTTGGTTGTTCATGGCCTCCATGGGTGTAGAGGATTCGTAGCCAAACACGAAGGCAGCATTCACCCCCGTTTAAGCATTAACCATGTCCTCCATAAGTGAATGAATGCACAGGTCCTCACATACCCTTTCCATCTGACCCATACTCAGACACACCTGTGTTCAGCATGTCTTTTAGCTGGAGAGCGAAAATTCCAACATGAGCCCATTTATCAGGGGGAGAAGCTCAGCGATTAGTTATTGGTGATAAAGATTTGAAGTCAACATCCCAGCAGGTGTTTTTTTTAAACTACACACCAGTGACTCCAGTCCTCTCTGGCAAGAAAGGACGAAACCCACCGCTAGCCCTCCTCTAAGCTGCATACATTATCAACCTACATTGCCAGTATTGCATAATTAACATTTACTTTATAATGAAAAATTCAGCTAAATAAAACTAATTTTAAGCTTTATGGACATTATATGTCAGCTAGTCCAAATTCATGAATCCTCCCAGTGTCAGAGCTATCATCTTTAGGAGAAAACTAGCTTGTTAACTTCCTGCTAGCTCTGCTAAACCTTGTAAACGCTCTTTTTCATGGATGACGGGATGTTAAACTTAATTATAACAGCTGCAGGAACAGCCACACTGATTTTATTGGAGATGCAAGACTTTGGACTCTCAGTGGTGCCTCAGAGTTTGTTTGATTTTGGGAACTAGAAGAGCATTGGGACCTGAAAACGGTTAATGATGTCAGCCTTAACAAGCAAATAGTCACGAGATACATCACTGGCCCCGATTCCTAAAGTAGATCTTTTTGGATTTATATATCTATATATGTGTATATAATCCCTGAATCAGGTCCTTTAATTAGAGAGGTGTCCTACAACAGGACTAAAACACACAGGTCTATTTGACCCTTAGGCATCCAGTATCAGTGCCGAGATAAGTAATCTCCTTGTAGACACAAGAATGTGTGATATGCTTTCGCCTCTACTGGGGGGTCCACATTCACTTATCTCATGAACAGCAGCAACTTGCACCAGCAGCAGTAGCATGTTTGCACCCCCCATGCAAACAATTACGATAGCCACCTACCGAGGCAAGCAACTCCATCAGAGTTTGACAGGAACGAAGCCACAGGCTGTGAAAATTAACTAAGTTAGCCTTTCAGTTGCTAGTCTGTGCAGAGGAAGCCAGGCAGAGAGAATCTGGTTCATTTGTTCCCTGATCAATCAAAGTCCTTTATGGGTTGACATCAGAGAGTTAAGTTGGATTGTCTTCCTAGTAATCCATTCCTGTGATAGTTTCATCACAATAGACAACAAAAGAATGGCAGTTGGTTTTCCTGCAGGGATTCTTTACTGTATTCGACAAATACAGATGGATGGACAGCATGTATTTGGTGCTATTGTTACACGGTGGGCAGGTTGTCCTGCATCTGCTGCCCACTGGGACCAGTTACTCCATTAACAGTCCCTCCAAAATTCCATTCATTCAGGTATTGTTGGTGCTCAGTAAACCGATGTGTTCAAGATGTATGGAATAAAGAGGTAGATATGAATTTCATTTTAAACAGGGCGCCATGAATTAGTTTAAAATATCCTGTCTTTTAAAGATGGGTTAAAATAAAATTTAAGTTACCCAGGTTTCATCCACCTCTTCTGTTATTGCCAACCTTCATTTAAGTAAACACATTTAAACACACAGAAAGTTGCGCGCAAACTGTCGTTGTTCACTTAGGAAAGACTCGTCTTTAACTGGTCCCTTAAAGATAGCAGAAGACAGGCGGGTAAACAGAAATATGATAAAGCAAAGAGGAACTAATAGTTGGTTTTCTAGTGTGCTGCCAGAGTTTGCTTAATGTTAAACTAATAAGATAATACAGGGACCACGTAGACAGAGAATTGTGTGGCGTGTGGTCCCTGTATCAGTGGCTCTGATTTTCAGTTAGATAGTAGAGCCAAATTGTGTCTGTGCGTGTGTGTGTGTTAAAAGATTTTACAGCACCCATTCACCGGCAGGTGTGACTTTAAAGTGCAGTGAGTAAACCTGTGAACTCTGCTCCTCAAGTTGTGTGTGCTTGGTCCCATTTTGTTGGGACAGAAGAAAAGTGATGATAATATAGAAGATGATGACTAATACAGGAGGAATAGACTGCTATGTATACTGTGCCAAAACACCTCACCAGGGGCAATCTTGCCACCCATCATCACCCTGTTTTCTCACTTCTCTACCACACAGCTCATCCGGGGCTTGTGCCCCATTTCCTGACCACATTTTCACGCTCCAAGGATGCTCCCAGTTTGTGACCCATGCAGAAGAGAAGGGGATAGCCTATGTTGGGGGAAATTTGGTTGGAGGGAGCAGAAAGTCAGTGGTCCTTTACAAATATGACACATAGCCACAGGTTTAGGATGCTGGAGTGAAAAAGAAAAAAAGGAAAGTGGGGAAAAAAGATGGACAGATTTCTATTCTCAGCTCATCGACGTGCAGCTGATTTATTTTTGTGTAAAAACAAGTGCAATATTAAATGTTATTCTTGGCATATATTTCAGTTTGATTTAGTAAATGTGTTTGCCTGCATAATAAAGAAAAGCACTTGCGCAAACTTTCAACTCGGTCTAAGTGTGTTTGCCACACACTTGAGATACACAGCAAAAAGAAGAGTGTGTAAGCTGCCGTGTCTCCGAGGCATTAGTGCACAAACACACACATATGCATGCAAACACATTGTTGTTTTCCCTCAAACATCTTGGGATTTGAAGTTGCTGTGCTGGCAAATTAAGACTCCCAAGCATCCAAAAACAATTTTCCATTCAGAAGATGGAACACAGGTCTTTGTTTATTCCCTGCTTCATTCAATTACCCCCTCTTCAGTTTGTTTAACATTTCATACTCATGGTCTAATTTTTTTTTTGGTTGCTCTTCAGATCTGTAAATTAATGCCTCAGCTGAGTGCAGAAGCTGCATGTGGTGTAGAATTCATTAAGCCTGCTTGTCCCCCTGCTCGTTTGTGTGTGCGCACATCCCATAACGACGGCATCCCCAGTTAAAGTGAGCGTGTGTGTGTGTGTGTGCATGTACGTATGTGTGATACTACGGTGAAAGGCACCATCTGTTCCATGTGACAGTAATGAAGTGAGGGGCATTGTGGCACAAAGCCTCAGACCCATTCATCACAGCTGTAGGCGGGCCAAGCATATTCCCTCTGTCTTATAGGGATACCTCCACACACACACACACACACACACACACACACACACACACACTGAACGATTCCAGTTTGTTATGGTCTGAGTGGTGTGTGTATGCAAACACTTGTAGAACAGTTATTCATACAGTAAACGTGAGTCATGATAGCTCTCGATGAAATACTGCACGTTATCAGTGGCATCTTAGAAGTGGATTTATTTGCATGTTATCTGTGTATCTGCAGTACCAGCTAGCCTCATTTACATGGCATACCGTAGCAGCAACTGTACTGTGCTGTGGAACTGTTTTCAGCTCACGGTTGCAAAATTGGGATTCCCACACAATAAAGACCTTCAGTTATTTAGATGAACTGTTGAAACATGACTCTGAATCCCCCTCAAATAACAAGGCAGCCTTTTTTTTTCAGTATTTATTTCAGTTTCTTTTTTTTGCGCCTTTGAGTGAGCTTTTTCCCCTGCACTTGCACAACCCGTACAGGAAAAAGAAAAATGGGTTTTGAAGAGAGGCGAAATGGACATTAGCTTTATTTTTTTTATTTTTTGCATGAAAGGCTAGAAATAACTGCAAATGCCCGTGCACCCTCACAAGACTGAAAGAATCCAACTGTTTCAGCCCGTTAACCACAGGTGTATAAAATCAAGCTAATGGCTATGCAATCTGTCGTTGCAAACTTCTGGGAAAGAAGGGATTTCTCACTGAATTAAAGCGTGCTACACTAATGGGATGCCATCATTTCAACATGTCGGTTTAAAAAATGTCTTCCCTCCTACATGTTCCACAATGAAATGTTCATAAAACACAGCAACTCAGATTCTAGGTACAGTTTTGCTAAATTACTCAAATTAATGACAAGGAGCTAAAATGGTTGTGGCTAAAGAGATGTGAAAGAGAAAGAAAGTATGACACACATTAGGCTCAAGCTGGAGTAAAGTGATGGAACTGAGATGTCTGAACTCTACAGTATGAATGATAAATATACAATCTTAACACTTAATACTGTGCAACAATGAAAGTGAATTAACCAGAAACTAAAGAAAACACCATGTAAACTGTCACAGCAAAGTCTGTGCACAACCACTATGTCCGGTTAAAAGATTAGCCAGATAAAGGTAGTCGTGTGAGTGGATGACACGTCTGACAATGTTTTGTTATATTCTCATCTGTTCGATTGATCAGAATAAAAGAAAATAAATAAAAACTACAGCAGATTTTTCATAAATAAGATATGAAAAGAAGTAACAAAGTCACCATTCTGGGTGCTGTTTTTGTCATGAATGTAACTGTTTTATTTCTGTTATTGATGCAACTTTTTTTTAAAAAATGATCAGATTTAAGCCTACTTTTGTTTGTTGTCGGTCAGTGTTTGAAAAAACTAGAAGTACACAATGTGATAATCGTGCTGATCTTATCCAACAATCGGAAAAAGACAAGGGGGAGACTTTTGCCTCTAGGGCAGAGTTTTTTGGCACAGAGCCCCCTCTTCCTTTACATCAGTTTCAGTTATCAGACACTTTTTTTTTGGTTAGGTTTAGGTGGATAGAAGTGTTGGGTAGGACTATGAAAGAATCATGAATTGGGCTCAAATACACCTTTAAAAAAATGTTAACCGCGTCTTAGAGAGGCTGTCAAGCAGAAAGCATTCAAAGCAACTTTCCCATGTGGGTGTTAGGTGGATGCAGGTAGGACAAAACTATCACAACATGTTTTCCTTCAAGTATTTCCATTTGTAGTGGGTATAAACACTTTTTCTCTTAGATATGGATCAAATGATACCATACACTTTTTAAATCTATGCTTTTCATCTCGTCTAAACTGACAAAACAAGCTATTGCCCAATGTTGTGGATGCTGATGAGGAGATTCTAGTTAATATGTGCTTTGCTAAATCAAAAACAAACAAAAATATAACATACAATTATAATGTATTGCATATATAATATACACCAATCATTTGCAACTTTAAAACCATCTGCCTATCACTGCATAGGTCTCCTCCTCCTAAAGGGTAAGGCAATAATGATTCAGTAGGTGTTATATGTAAAAAAAAACATCAACAGGATTTCCAAGACCCCAATTTGACCAAAACAACACTGAATGCATCAGTGTTCTTTACATTACCATGATAATAACCTTATTTGTAATGAGTGTTTGGGAAAATCAAGAGTTCTTTAGTAGAGCTGAAGCCAAACACCGGTGCCTAATCTGTTGGATAAACCACAATCTCGTAACCTGTTTGCTAGTGTATGATCATTCAGTAGGACAGAGCAGTGACCAATATTTCAGAGCTGTTATCTGGATAACAGATTGTTCCACTTGCCTGTTATTGATTGTAGTAAGACTATACGTGTAGCTTTGCTGGCATCAGACACTAGCTGAAGATTCTGAGACAGCGTTTTGGGCTGTTCACCTTGCATGCAGCCAAAGTTTGCTAAGATTTGTCAATAAAACTCAGACTAAAATAAAAAAGAGAGTGCTTCTTATACCAAAAAAATCCTGTTTGTTGCCAACACATTCTGCATAATGCACAGATATCAGTGTGTAGAGATGAGATAAACCAAGACAGGCCTCATCTCTGTGCAAATGATTAGAATCATTGTTCAAACACTGACATCAGCTGGAAGCGCTTTATTCCCAGCTCTGTTTAACCAGGCAGGGCTTTTCCTAATACTACCAACACTAATATTGACTTTTATGGTCTAATCCCTCAATGTCTTGCCTTGTCTCCAAACTCTGAATGCTGTGATTAAACAGCCCATTTATCATATTTTCAGAGGCTCACTGGAGGTGTCTCCTCTCTATAACCTACACTCCCTCCTAACTCTGCCTTGTGATTGTTTAGCCGCTGCACAGTTCAGTGCCATTGCACACTTTCTGTTTCAGTTGTTTGGTTTTTCAACACCCCATTCTTGCCACCACCACTGCCAGACCACCATGCACAGCATCTCTCTAGCTGACATACAATGAGGTTCATTCTCCGCACTTTTTGCCCTCTCTCTGCATGGGTAGCTTGTGTGCGCGTTCCATCTTTAAACTACATCAACACAAGCTTTGTACATAACTGCCCTCTGTGACCCCAGGCTGAGGAAACTCCCTTCATCTGGCACTGACACACCCCCATTCACATTTCCATGTTTGCATAATTACACAGTTTTGAGCTTGTGTGTGTGTGCTGCTTACGCTGTGTGTTTGTTTACGTGTGTGTTTAGAATAGCAATATCTGATTGGTGGTTTCCCATGTGGACATTTTCACTTCAGACTTGGACCATGAAGTATTGGTAAAGTATTCTTGCGCAAGTTAACCCCTTCATCTTTTTGCTGGTGTTTTTCTTTTTTCGTTAAGCATTTTTTTTTGCTATCTATTCCTTTTATTTTCTCATGTGCATGAAATAATATGAAACTTAGACCCAGGTGACCTTCTAAAACTGTAGGACTTAGTGCTACAGTGTAGTTTTAGTGCATCTGTTACAGGATTTACACTGAGTTGTGTAATGTTCAACTATTAAGGCGTTTTCAGCTTTAAGAAAGTGATTAAAAAAAACCCTAGAAACTCATTCTTGCAGAGCATTGTTGTTCTTTTGCAGGTTTACAAATTGCTCCTTGCATCTTTTAATGGCTCTTCTTGGTCTGTTATGAGCAAGTTTAAATCTTCTCTCTCTTCATCACCCTCCTTCACTCCCCGACCCGCCCTCTCTCCTCCCTGCCTCCTCCTCCTCCTTATTTACTATGGTGCTGGTGCGCCTCATGCTCTGCATAGGGCCCCACTTTGCATTTGGTTGTGCTTGTGTGTATGTGTGTGTCAAAACCCCCCTTCCCTCACTCTCACTAGCTGAAAGCATAGAGACAGCGTCCCTCCCCTTCAGCCCTGAGGATAAGTCTACTGTCATGCTAATGCCCATGTCCTGAGACTAATAGGTCCTTTTACACTGGAGTTTTTCATTCCCCTTGCCTCACTAAAGGGTTTAGTGCCAAGGCCCTTTCTCTCCTTCCTAAACTATTAAACAGGATAAATATTTCTGTGATTCCTCCGCCTGGATGATAAGTATGGAGACCGTTCTTTGTATAATTGGCTCCAATCACCTTGTTACGCTTTCTGTAAATACACCAGCCAAGATGCAGGAATGCATAAATTGAAAAAAGAAAAGAAAGGAAAAAAAACCCTCAATAACAAAAGATACAGGATTATGTTGTGCATTTGCGTGAGTGTGTGCTGATGTGTGTTGGTTATGTTGGATGATTTACATGAGATCCTTGGCGTTACCGCTGTTGCTCGGCAATGAAATCACGAATCAGTGATTGAGACTGCAGATTAAACGGAACCACCAGAGAATCAGTGTTTCAAAGGCGCAAACCAAAGCTAACGCTTCCATCATAAATATCTTTATTCAAGTTTTGACAGTGGTGAGTGTGGTTTATCAATGTGTGAGAAGGATGATAAAAAATAAGTGCCACTGCCTCTTTATTAGGTACACCTGTTCAGCTACATGTTTGTCCAAACATCAGCCAATTACATTGCAGCAAGTCAGTGTGTTTAATCATGTAGACGTAGTCAATATGACCTGCTGAAGTTCAAACTGTGCAGCAGAGTGGGGAAGAGAAGCAATTTAAGTGACATTGCAATGTGACATGGTTGCTAAAAATACAAGGCGAGGTCAGTAAAAAATACAAGTCAGCACTGATTTGGCCTACATCATGTTTTTTTTTTACTGTAGAAATAGCTCTGTTTTCTTTAGATGAATTGCCTGTGACTAAGGCTATGAGTTGTTCATACTGTTAGAAATATTTTTTACTGAGTGTGAGATATTGCACACTTCAGGAATTTTTGACGTCTTTAACTCTGACTGTCCACTCTGACCTTGAAGCAAAAAAACTGTCAGGTTTGTGGCAGCAGGGATAGGCTCCAGCTAATTGTTTCTCTGATTCATTGCTGATGCTTTCCCTCATTGGTGGACCAGCAAATTGCTAAAACATCTGCTCTTATAGAGATGGTCACACTGTAAGGGTGGAGACTGATTTTTTCACACAGTGCTTTTGGGTTTTGGCTTAGTTTTTGTGAAATGAGTAATGTTACAGTGTTATATGTCGTGTTATTTGTGTGAAGTTAAGATCGTTTTGTATTACGTCTTGATATGTGAAAATCTTAGAATTCAAAGAAGATGTACTTGACTGAGTGTGGGGTAGTTAAGCATAGTTGTGCCGGAGGGAGGCAGGTTAAATAAAAGTACATGTTGCACCTTTTATGTTCTCATTACAGATATTTTATGGTTCTCTGGCTTTCACCCAGCCACCTAACATGCATGGCCATGACACAATTTGCATGTCAAAGTTCCCAAGAGTCTACTTTGACTGATAATTTCCTTCTGAAATTGTCATTGTCTACCTTTCCATTCCCAAAAATGTAATTACACATTAAAATGTTTTGAATGATCTTTTTCTCTGTTCCCCCCCGCCCCCCCCCTCCCTTTTGGCAACAGTGACTTAGTTTCTAGCCTTGTTTGCATATGTGTAAATATGAGACACACCCACCCACTCCAGTAAAACCTGACTACCTTCGGGGAAGCTCAGTGTCATTCCAGTGAAAAGGATCGTTGAAGCACGTTGAGCATTTGCTATGTTTTGGGTTTAGCTGATCTCATGGTTCGGTAAACAAAAGGGCAACGTGTTTACATCAACCACCAGGACAGATACTGGTGGTTTGTTTTTGTGACATGTGGATTCAGGCCTGGTGACTAAACAAGAGTTCAGCAACGACTTTTTCATTTACAGTTTTTTTCTTTCTGCCTGAAAAATCCTGACAAATAAGGACAGAGAGATTTTATCAGTTTTCTTTATTTTAATTTTTTTTATTACCAGTGCTCCTTCAAAATTCCGTATTCAATTAAATGTAGCGAGAGTCATCCAACTGAGTTATGAGTTTTATATGTCATAGTTATGGAAAATGAAATCCAAGGAATGTAATATGGTAGTTGTAAAGCATGATTAATGAATATAACCCTTTGGCAATAGGTTCACTCGCAGCTCGGGGGTTTCTGTACTTGATCAAAGACTGAATGTCGTTGAAATTTTATTTGCATCTATAAAAACAACTTTTCTTGACTGTGTGCATTTACCATAACACATACACTGTTCTGTACGTTCACAAACACATAATCGGAGTCACTTGGCAGTTAAGAGCATTCTCTAAGTATAATTGGCTTGGGATATGACAGGCAGGTCTGCTCTTGTCTCAGAACACAGAGCATGAAAGTAGCCTGGAGCAAGAATGGATGTGACTCTCTAAGCATTCGTGTCAGTTTCAGCAAGTTGAACCTCAAACTGAACCTCAAAGACAAGTTATAAACACTAGTTTTTGCTGTCATTGTTTGCAAAAGCTTCCAACCACACGTTTGAACTTTAGTCTGAACACAGTTTTTCTCCAAAGTAAAATGTCACATTTTTGTACACCAGGTTTTGTCCCTGTGTCCAATACTGAACGGCACTGGCGTGACCAGCAGAAGGGATGGCTCACAGGGCCTCACCCTGTCATATTCTGTATGTTTGCAAGTCTACCCTACCTTTCTTTGTGAAAGAAATGTCTCTCCTTATAGATGAAGACACCTTCCAGGTCTCATCTTTCCATTTTCTGATGGAAGAGTACATGCCCTCTCTCCCAAAAGAGAGAGGACAAGCCAATGCATTCTGACAGCTCCATCAAGCACAAGAAATGGCTGCTGGCTGTCCCTGTCGCTGCTGGGTACCCCCACCCTATTCACACATTCAACCATGTGGGCATACATGCATGCATTCGTGCACATATAAGTTCACATGTAAGTTCAAAATCATATAACATAAATTACATTAAAATATGGACAAATATGTTTTTTTTCTCTCAAAATTATCATAAATTATTTTGTATAATTTTCATCATTACATATTTTTTCCTCTGACTTCCAATCCATTTTCCCATTTCTCCTTTTACTCAACTGCATCAACACAAGTCTGTGGGCAGGTTGAGACTGAGTAACAGATAGTTTCATACCAAGCTGATAGAAAGAGATAGCCGAAAGCATGCATTACTTCATTTTGATTCCGGCAGCAAATCTAAGCAGATATAGATACTATACACATAAAAAGCACAGGAAACATGTTGGTTAAAATGTTTCTTTTATATCTAATAATCTAAAGATGCACTGGGTGTTTATTCTTTATCATCTCATTTCACTCTCAGTGTGTTTATACACCACATTTAATCATTAGTTATTTTTAATCTCTGGCTCTCTTCCAGAGTGTGTCTTTTGTCCCTTCTTCCTCCCGTCACCCCCAACCTGCCCCTACCTGACACTGGTTCATATTGGAGGTTTGTTCCTGTTAAAAGAGAGTTTGTCCTTTCCACTGTCACCAAGCACTTGCTCGTGTTATTGCAGGAGTTTTATCTGTATTAATGTGGGGTCTTTACCTGACAATATAAAGTGCCTGAGTGAGTATATAAAGTTAGTTCACCGATGTTGTGGTTTGATGCCATATAAATAAAACCGAACGGAATTAAGTGGATATAGAATAACAAAGTGTACCTAATGAAGTGACTGTTGAGGGTAAATGAGGCATTATTCATACAGATTATATTATAGAGAACTGGGCACAGATTTCATAAAATTGTTCAGAGATCAGCTGGTTTTTATTCCACCCAATCAGAGATTGTGTTACAGTTGGATTATCACATCACTTAATAGAAAAGACATGTTTTTTGCGCCAGATATGTAAATGTGGTTGCTGCCAGGGTATCTAACTTTGGTTTCCTGAACTCACTACTATTGACTGTTTTGAACAGGATGAAGAAAGTATGATCTTAAAAAAATGGACTGAGAATGAAGTAAGAAAAACAAGAAGGGAGTTACATGAAAATTAGACCCTCTGGGCTGTTGTTCTTTTTTCCCACCAAACCCTCTTTGAGGTGAAGTATCCATCACTTTGTCAATCATGACAGATAACAGTGTCATCTTCTTATTTCTCTCAGCATTTCAGCTTTTGATATTTGGAAAGCTCCGGGCCATTTGAACTGTAATGCAAACTCAAGGGCGTAAACAGCCTGTTTCTATTCAAAGCCAGTAACGTTTATCCTGGTTGATGTAATGTCACAACTGCTTACAAAACCTGCTTTCTCAAGATCAGTGGCGACTTTTCACATATCTTCTGTTTTTATAAACTAATGCGTTGATGCCAATATATGAATATATCTAGGCCTTTCAGTGCATATTTATATATATACACACACATTTATATTATCACCCTAAATAAGTTTAGTTGTGGACAGTTACTAAACAATTGGATAAAAAGACTGTACACATCAGCAAATGCCATCATATAAAAAAGAGGGTCACATCTCCTTCGCAGGTCTCACTACCACCTTGCAAACCTTCCCTTTCTGTAGTTAGACCTGTTTTGATAGAAGAAAGAAGCTTTACTGGTCACATACACAATCACACAGAGTACAACATGCAGGGAACTCTGTCATGTCCGAGCTGCGGACAGGCTACAGACGTAGCCGTGCCATTCCAGGGCTTGGTGTTTACCTTTCTGGATACTGGGAGGGAATCGAACTTGCTACTTCTGCTTCAAAGGTGTGTGGTCTTACCACTACACTATGCAGCTGATGTGTGGATTGGAGACAGTGGCACTAACAAAAAGACAGGAGGTGCAGATTGAGGTGGCAGAATCGAAAGTGACTAGATTTTTATTGGGAATGATCACAGTGAACAGGATTAGAAATGAGCACATCAGAAGGAGGTGAAGGAGGACATGCAGAGGGTTGGCATGACGGTAGAGGATGCTCGGGATAAGGTGAAATGGAGGCAGATGATCTGCTGTGGCAACCCCTAAAGGGACCAGTCAGAAGAAGAAGAACAACAATGAAGATGAGAGTCAGTTCATCAAAACTTTCCACTTTATAAGGGAACTAGGATGATGCACACTCTCACCATCCTGATTTGCCATTTTTACAAATTTTTACAACAAATGTGAAGGAATTCAGATTTTCTGAAAACATAGTCTGTTACTAGCCTCTTGCCCCAAGAGGCTAGTAAAAAAGATGCTGTTAATCAGTTCCCTTAGTGTAATCTAAACTGTTTATAACAACATTTTGAATTTGAATTTATTTATTGAAATGGGACAGTGTATGTTAATGAACATATATCAATGTAAATATGTCAGATTCAGGCAAAAGGCTACTTTTCATCTGTAGTCCCTGGCAGGTCAGACAAAAACGAGAAAATAAGGAATTTAGCACACCATCAGACAATGTAAAGCAATCTAGTCCAGACAACAAATACATAAAATTACAACAGAAATGTAAAAAACATATAAGATTACACACAGTAATATGAAACTATTGATCACAGCTCTGAACAAAAAGGTTTTGATACATGTCTCTCAGTTCCTCACACTTTTTCATCTGTAAATCTGGTGAAAGAGTTACTAGAATGACTCACGGCTACAAATGAACCCAAATCTATGTAAAACAGTGCCAACTGCAGACCTTACTATGCTGAGGAGGCAATGTGGGTCTCCCACCAAACCATCTGACAAATGGGCTCCAACATTAATTGGAAGGTTGGTGGTTCAATCCCCAGGCTTTGCTGGTCTGCCTGTCAAAGTGTCATTAAGTGGGTTACTGAACCACAATTGCACTCCCAGTGTGTGTGTGTGTACATGTGTGATAGATGAATGCAAAGCTAAAATGCTTAGAATAAGAGCTCTGTATGGGTGAAATAGGTGACAGTATCTAACTAAATCATCACAAGCATCATGCAGTTACACTCTAATATCTGCAAAAAGACTTACAGTTACAGCGAAAATCTGTAAAATAATTATTTTAGCCAAATGATTTTTTTAGTTGACAACTGTCTGAAGCTACATGGTTAACATTTCTAATGTTGTGTGAGCACTAATCATCTGTCTAGTTCACAGTGTTAAGGGCAGCTTCTGTGAGCCGTGACCTGCTGATTGACAGGTAACCTGCAGGGAAGGAGGCCAGGTATGCACGTAGCTTTTCCCTCCATCCTGACACGTGTGAACATCTGATAGGCAGTGACAGGAAATCACAAAGCCCTGATTTTGTTTTCAGAGTAGGAATTTGAATAAAAGTTAGAACAGCAGAAAAAAACAAATACATCTTTATTTAGTTTCTACAGCACAGATGAAGCTGAAAAAAGCAAGATAAAAAGAACTTCTCACTTGCCAGACTACAGACAGCATGTTTGCCTCCCCGTGTCTGCAGGTTATTTATGTTAACAGATAAGTCTGTTTATATTTAACACTTGTATAGGATTTTTACACAAATACACTCCCACCACCGCGACCGTTAACTGTTTCAAGCGTGTCATCACACGTACTGACGTGGAAAGAGGGGAAGAAGCAAAGCCATGAAAATGCAAAGTTTTTCTCTTTGTGTGAATAAAATACACATAATCTCATCTAATGCAAATATCCAAGTCCAGAATGACCTGCTTGAAAAACACACCCAGTGAGGAACTTTACATACTGTATATTGCCTCTTTATTTTTCCAGATTTTCTTTCCTGTTTGTACACTCGTGTATTTCTCTTTGGTGCAGACGTTGACATGTCATTAAAACCCAGAATCCAGACAAAAGGTTGCACTGCTCATTGCGGATTTTCAGCCATTTATTTAAAAAGTGGTTTATATGTTTGTTTTAAATTTATGCTTGCATAGTTTGTCCCGAGAGGCTACACAAGAACTCGGTTATTCTGCAAAGGTGAACTGTGTGAATGAGTGTTGAATGGCTGAATTTGTTAGGGAAGAACAGCGTCTCTCGGCTCTTCCCTGAGGGTTGAATCTGCTGCATAGCGATCTATTTTAGAGTGTTTTTAAACCTCAGAGAAGAGGAGGTTTTATTAGTTTTTTGCCCGCCTTGCACTTTTCAAGGTTGGCAAGAAAAACAAAGTCAAATAAAAGGTTTTGGAAACATGGGTATATTCTTACAACTTTATACTGTGTCATAATGAGCCATGATGAAGACATGGCAGTGGAAAGGGATACTGAGTGATCATGAATTGAGTGATACCAAAGTTATGAATGCAGAGGTTTAGTTAAGTGACTTTGAGAGTTACCAGGTTACAATGCAATTATTAACATAATTAAAGCATGATGGTAATATAACATGGGCAGATCAAAATACAGAAACCTATAGTACATATACAGTGATAAAGGCATTCGTATAAAATGTATATACTCTATAAATTGGAGCTGTATTTTTAGAGGTGATGGTAAATGCACTGAAGTTTCTATAGCTTTCTACTCAGTTAAGCACTCAAGGTGCATTCTTACTTTCAGCACTGATACGTACACATCTAATGGCTACGATGCATCTGGGGCAACTCACGTTCAGTACCTTGCTCAAGGACACTTCAACACGTAGACTGCAGGAGTCAGGGATTAACTCACTGACCTTCTGATTGGCAGACAACTCACTCTCCCACCTGAGCCACAGTTTGTGTGAGTTATGGAAGCAGTTTGTAATAATAGCCGACCAAACACTGACCTATTAGAGCAGCCTTGTGCACTTTCTATCATACAAACGTTCTCCAACCAAATTTGACCATAAACACTCAACGAGTACCCAGTAATTTAAGCTATATTTATATTTAATTTAAACTATGTCAGCTGAAAACATTATTTAAAAACAACATAAAATGTATTCAAATATTAGAAGACGGTGGGTTAAACTAAGAAGAACTCAGGTTGTATTATTCTAGCTGTGCATTCACTGCATATACCATATGCAATTCGGCACTCTGTCATGAATGATTTCTTGAATGAATTGCTCTTTCGAATGCCTACATCCACTCTGCTTTTTTCTCACTGATGGCTGTCGGCTTGAAATTGCTTGAAAATGTGGAGAAAATGTGAACTCTAGAAGATTTGTGCATTTAAAGTGGATTTGTGTATTTTTATTGTGTAAAGTGTGCAAATAAAGAAACCGTGTCGCCTTACAATAAATGAGACAGTTTTTATAGTGATATGTATTATAAAAGAATTGCCTACAGCAATAAAGATAACGGTCAAATTTTGTAGTTCTTGATGTAAATATAAGGCAAAGTGCTTGGATTAAACCGACACCTGTAGCTTGACTAATAAAAAAAGGCGTTGCTTGGTACAGGGGAAAATGCTCTCAGAAAACTAACACGATCCTCAATCCTCAAAATATTCATTTACATGATAAGGAATCACATTTTTGTTGTCCTCTACTTTTTGTTCTGTATCAACCTTTCTCACCTATTTTTACCTCTACTGTCTGTAATGTCTGCAAACATGCGGTTGTATGACCTCAGGAAAACCCTTTTTTTTACTGCAGTCACACACCACAATGGCCACACACTTGTTTACTTTTTAGATTTTGTGGACCATTATTCAGGTTGGTTTTCCCCTGAGTACAGAATTTGATATTGGTCCAACTTCAGTTGGTCTGAAGCAGAAAGAAAAAAACTGAAAACAGCCACTCCTTGCTTGCTCACACACACACACACACACACACAAAGACGTTTTTAAAAGGTAGGCAAATGAGATGGGGAAGAACCCACACCTTTTCATTACCGTAAGTGGTCCTTGGTGGTTTGGTTGGTGAAAAGATGAGGCTGCTTTGATCCATTCATTAATGTGTTTGCGAAACAGTCTATGACAGATCATCATTTATTAAACAGCATTTCCAGTTTATTTCAAACGTGCATATTTCCTATTAATTACTGTTGGAAATAGTAATTGTGTTTCTGTGGTTTTTGCTAACTTTAAATTTGTGCACCTTTGTTGTAGAGATTTAAGGAAAATGGAGTCACACAAAACAACACAAACTTATGAGCACATGTACCCTGTGGCATTCTAGAAAAAAAGTGCACATTTTTATGTTAATTATTTAAAGTGTTTGTTTCCTGTCTGATCAAAGGTGAACGCAGAAATTAGCTGGAACTGCTATTTCGCTGTTAAGGATATTCATCCATGCATGGCGATTTGTTTACATATTTGAGGCTGGCTGTGAAAATCTATTTGTTTCCACATATAAGCTCCCAAATGAACGACTTAGCAAAAAAATTAAAATAAATAAATGCTGTTCTGGAGCTGGCAATTCATCCCTCATAAGCTAAAAGCTATTACAGATAGCAAAACGATCTAAATGAACAACAAAAATAGTGTAAAAATGGAAAATCCATTTTCTTAACTGCTTATTCTGTTCAGTGTTGTAACTCAAACAGACTCTAGCTTTCTCTGTTAATATATGCGTTGAATGCTTTTAAACTTAAATGTGCCAACATGCCTTGCAAAGTTAACATAATTGTGGGGCAGGTTATGTAACTGTTTTTTTCAGGGTTTTTTTTTTATTTATAAATAAACCTATCACTTGTGTCTCTTTTTTATGCAATGGCATGCTATTAAGATGACACATCGGGCAATGTCAACATGTGGCACATTAACATATGCAGTTCCTCTCTCCCCATCTCTCTCGCGCTCTGTGGTTGACGAAGGTGATGTGAAAGTAGACAGATGGGGTTGGCAGCCAGACAACAGGCTGTCATCCTCTGTGTCTGTTACTGGGCTCTTTTTCCATCACTACCCTGTGTACCATGTGCCCCATCTCCTCTAGCTCTTCACCAAGCCATGTTCCCTCTGTCTTACAAACCATTTCCTCTCTCACACTTCTCACCCTATCTGCATTTTTTTTCACTCTTTAGCCAAAAATTAATTGCTCACCCCCCTCATTTCATTCCTCTCCACTCTCTTGCCATTCTTTTACCCAGTACCATTATGGCCAAGCACTAACAGAGGCCTTCATTAAATGTCAATTATACACCAGAGACCACACAGTGGAAGGAGAAGACACAATGATTTCTGACCCCGAAAGGTCAACATGCTTATGGGCATTCAACTTTTTTTTTTTTTTTTGGAGAACAGTCTGTCAACTCTGAGCCCCTAGAAACCCTTAGTAGAACACCTTAGTAGTAAATAAATAAACGCATAAATAAAAAAGACATAATAGAACAAAATTAAGGTGTGTTTGCTGCTTTTGAAAAACAGAAAGAAGCAGGCTTGATTTGTTAGTACCATTGCAGAAAAAAAAAAATCGTGTGAGCATGGAGCATGGGAATATTGTGATCACACATCTGTGCACCCTGCGTACTCCCTGGAGTGTTCCAGTGTATGAGTCTCATACCTCAGAGAAGACCAGGCCAGATGGTGTGTGTTGGTTGGGAGGGGGACGCCTCATAAGTCTCCATTCAGACAAGCTGTGCAGTGTGGACATGCCCCCAGCTCTAAATAAACCTGTGGCAGCACCCAGGGTGGAGTCTATAGCTTCAACAGTATTAGACAGGAGGAGGATAAAGTGTATGAAGAAATGCATCACAAGAGCCTTTTTGATGTTTTTGTTGCATAGTGTGTCCTGGCACATATTTTGTCCTGAACTACATGTTGGTATACCGTTCACCTCATTGTACGCAGCGGTACAGCTTCATTTTTTTCTGCAACTGTGCATCTCCACTGTTGCAGAAAAACAATATCCCTCTGGAGTGTTATGTATCCAAATTAAAGGATATTACAGATTTTCTGCATTTGCGTGCAGAGACAGAGTGGGCAATAAATGTGAAGAGGCAACAGAAAGATAGCGAGCTGTCTGCATGTAACAAGGTGGGAAAAGACTAAATGAGTGCACATCCCCCAAAGAGTGCAGTATATTTCTGAAGAAGCATGAACTGCAGAACAACTGTAATTCACCTCATTTCTGTCTGAGCTGGGTGAATAAGAACACCTCTACCACTTGAGAGATGTACCATTGGGAGGTTTGTGGAGAAAGTTCCCGGGACACATGCAAACCCACCGGCACAGCAGTTTTATCTTTTCCTCTTTTTATCCAGGGAAGCGTTCCCAGATTACTAATGCATCTCCCTGTCAGCAAAGGCTGAAAATAGGTGAGTGCTGACCCACTTAATCAGACTTGTACTGACCCCTAACTAAGGTGAGAGCTTGCGTTGGTCTAGAGCTACAGGAATTGCTCACATCATGTGTGTCCTGCTCTCTTTCATCTGAAATTGCTGCGAGGTGGCACTATAGGTAACTTTAGAACAGAGCTAGTGGATTTGAGGATAATCTAGTGTATCAACACAAAGGTCATGGTATCCCTGTTGCAACACTTTCCCACCCTCTGTGCTCGTTTAAAGGTAGGGTTCCCTACGCACAGATTGTTTGTCCAGCTAACAAGTTTAAAGGTTTCTGAAAAGTGGACAGACGTGACAGAGGGGAGATTCTCGTGGGAGACTGATGGTTAAGTTCAGCTGGCTTGTTGACCCGTGTCTACCCTTTCTGTCATTCTCTATGTCCTTGTAGGTGCCCTTCTGTGCCCCTTGGTCACCACCTCTGGCCTTCTGGCCCCTGATGTCCACCCCCAGTGTACTCCTGTCCACCCACTGTGCCCTCTCAAAGAGCTTGAGGGTCAAGGCAGCAGCCCTTAAGGTGAAAATGCATCTCGTCTCTGGCCTGTTTGTTCAAGGCTGCCATTATGCTGGGTGTGATCAAGCAACCAAGTTCAGCTCCAAGATAAACCAACTACCCCCTCACCCCCTCTGCTCTGTGTATCCCCAGGGAGATGCACCCCCATGCAGTGTCTCCTCTCTTTCACTGCACCCCATCTCTGGCAGAGGACCTGCTCCCTGTTTATTCTCTTTTCACTACCCTCTCATTTGTATTCTCCTTCTTTTTTTTACCCATGTGCGCTACTCTTTCTCATAACCCTTACCCATTTCAAGGTTCTTCATCCTCCACGTTCCCTCCTCTTTCTTGACACTCCTATTTTGCATGGATTTTTATTCCTCTCTCATCTTTTCCCCTCCCTTTAATCTTTAATCTTCTGTCTCTCTATCTCCTCTCTGATCTTCTTTCCTCCCTCCATCTCTTTTTCAACGTATCCTAGACACCCCATAGTCTGGAAACCGGCCCATCCCGGCCCTGCCCCTGAGGCCCTCTGCACAGCCCCGTGGGTAATGGGCATTGTGTATTCCCACTGATCCCTGACGGGACCATATTGTGCCTCGGCGGGATGTCAGAAGCATAAAAGCCAACCGGCCTGCCACATTGTCTCACACTCCAAATGAAGAAGTTCCTCCTCTGGCTCCCAACACAGCCTTGAAATGTCAAAAGAGAGGGAGGTGGTATAGCATCGTGGTGGTGGCGATGATGTGTGTGAGGATTGTTTTTCTTTCTTTCTTCGGTGGGCATGTGAGGGTCTTGTCGTTGCAGATGAAGACTGTGTTTTACTTATTAATGCATCAACAATACACTTATTTAGATCCAAATCATAGAGGCATCTATGAGAGAGTGTGTACTCAAACATGTACACACATGTCAGTCATAGAAGCACTAAGACTTTACTGACAAACTATTTGCCCAACCATGTTGATCGTCTGTGCTGTGACATCCTTCACACCACGGCCATCAAAGGTATGATTCAGATACTGATTATGTGCAGCTATATAAATAAAGATAAGAAGCGTCACAGGAAGGTCTTTACCTATCACACAGCAGGAGTAATTGCAAAGAGACGTGCTATTCAGACCTCTTTGCCAGCCTGTGCCTATCTAATAAAAGTCAATATTAACTTTCCAAAGATAACCTTTTGCTTTGACCCCCGCTTCAAATTTTCTGTGGTATTCTTAGTGGTTTGACCTTGAGCTAATTTTCTTGATTTACTTCTATCACTTACTGTTGGACAAAGATGATTTATGGGAAACAGATTTCACAATGAGCTAAATTTGGCTTTATCTCCAAAATGTTGATGATCATTTTTAAATGATCTCATAGCTTTAAACACATTTCATGGTTGTATCAACAAGATTTAACATAGATCTAGTAAACTGAAATATTACCATCTCATGATCTTCTAAATCAGAAAAAGAAGGATAGCCTATTGGATCTTCATCTAAATAAGAAAAGGAAAATAAAATAAAAATCCCAACTATTGCACGGAGTGGTCTGAAATCTCAAACATACGCACAAACAGAGGTTCTTTATTTTAGTCAGGTGCTACTCTGGGATTAAAAAAACAACAACAGATATTTTAAATGATAAAGTACATAAAAAGCAGTTAGATGTTAGATAAAAGTTAGTAAAGTTAATAAACTTGTCAGTTCCGCTAATGATTGTTTGATCATTAAAGCAAATCCCTACAAATTTTCATTTTAAAATGCCAAAATTCCACTTGATACAGTTTTTTGGGCCATATAGCTAATTTCCCGGACTCGACACCTGTATGGGAGGCAATTATTTTTGTAATTCACCTGTTTTGATTTTGTTTAGAGTTTTTATAAATGATTTATAAGCAGGAATCTTATGGTAATTTGGGGCTTTTAACAATTTCTTTGATCTGTGATTTTTCCAGTTTGGAATGATTGTAGAACATACATTGTGTGCAAGTTTGCTTTATTTGGAATTTTCTTTGACAGGTTCAAAAGTACACAGAGAAAGCAAGAAACCAACAAACTCAACAGTTTGGGGTTTTAAGGCAACTCATTTTAATATACACTACAGACTGTAGATATTTTTTCTGATTAGCTTTCATTGTCAGGAGTGGGTGTCTGGTGGATGAAATTCCAGCGGGCTAGAGGTCTTTATCGTACGGGAAAATATTAAACCTGACTTTCTCATTCACAAATGCAAAATCATTATCTGAATATAAATCAGTGTTTAATTTCGTTTGTCCATAGAAAAACCCAGCATTGTTATACAGTGGGGCAAAAAAGTATTTAGTCAGCCACCGATTGTGCAAGTTCCCCCACCTAAAATGATGACAGAGGTCAGTAATTTGCACCAGAGGTACACTTCAACTGTGAGAGACAGAATGTGAAAAAAAAATCCATGAATCCACATGGTAGGATTTGTAAAGAATTTATTCGTAAATTAGGGTGGAAAATAAGTATTTGGTCACCTCAAACAAGGAAAATCTCTGGCTCTCACAGACCTGTAACGTCTTCTGTAAGAAGCTTTTCTGTCCCCCACTCGTTACCTGTATGAATGGCACCTGTTTGAACTCATCATCTGTATAAAAGACACCTGTCCACAGCCTCAAACAGTCAGACTCCAAACTCCGCCATGGCCAAGACCAAAGAGCTTTCGAAGGACACCAGGAAAAGTATTGTAGACCTGCACCAGACTGGGAAGAGTGAATCTACAATAGGCAAGCAGCTTGGTGTGAAAAAATCAACTGTGGGAGCAATCATCAGAAAATGGAAGACATACAAGACCACTGATAATCTCCCTCGATCTGGGGCTCCACGCAAGATCTCATCCCGTGGGGTCAAAATGATGATGAGAACGGTGAGCAAAGATCCCAGAACCACACGGGGGGACCTGGTGAATGACCTGCAGAGAGCTGGGACCAAAGTAACAAAGGTCACCATCAGTAACACACTACAACGGCAGGGAATCAAATCCCGCAGTGCCAGACGTGTTCCGCTGCTGAAGCCAGTGCATGTCCAGGCCCGTCTGAAGTTTGCCAGAGAGCACATGGATGATACAGCAGAGGATTGGGAGAATGTCATGTGGTCAGATGAAACCAAAGTAGAACTTTTTGGTATAAACTCAACTCGTCGTGTTTGGAGGAAGAAGAATACTGAGTTGCATCCCAAGAACACCATACCTACTGTGAAGCATGGGGGTGGAAACATCATGCTATGGGGCTGTTTTTCTGCCAAGGGGACAGGACGACTGATCCGTGTTAAGGACAGAATGAATGGGGCCATGTATCGTGAGATTTTGAGCCAAAACCTCCTTCCATCAGTGAGAACTTTGAAGATGAAACGAGGCTGGGTCTTCCAACATGACAATGATCCAAAACACACCGCCCGGGCAACAAAGGAGTGGCTCCGTAAGAAGCATTTGAAAGTCCTGGAGTGGCCTAGCCAGTCTCCAGACCTCAACCCCATAGAAAATCTGTGGCGGGAGTTGAAAGTCCGTGTTGCTCGGTGACAGCCCCAAAACATCACTGCTCTCGAGAAGATCTGCATGGAGGAATGGGCCAAAATACCAGCTACTGTGTGTGCAAACCTGGTAAAGACCTATAGTAAACGTTTGACCTCTGTTATTGCCAACAAAGGTTATGTTACAAAGTATTGAGTTGTATTTTTGTTATTGACCAAATACTTATTTTCCACCCTGATTTACGAATAAATTCTTTACAAATCCTACCATGTGGATTCATGGTTTTTTTTTTCACATTCTGTCTCTCACAGTTGAAGTGTACCTCTGGTGCAAATTACTGACCTCTGTCATCATTTTAAGTGGGGGAACTTGCACAATCGGTGGCTGACTAAATACTTTTTTGCCCCACTGTATATCTACTTCAGATTACTTTGATATAAGAACATTAATTTTAATTTAAGTTTTAGAAACAATTTAAGAGTATACAAACAGCTGCTTCAGCATAGTTTGCACCATATCCCTTTAAAAGAAGCTAGTGACAAAGTTTTATTGTAGTGCTGTTTGAGTAAAATATTTGTTATAGGTCTGCACAATTATGGCTAATTATGGCCAACACAATTACAGTATCAATACTGAGGATCATGATTATGCGTCACAATTGTTTATACATTTTAGTGACAAAAATCCATCCATCCATCCATCCATCCATCCATCCATCCATCCATCCATCCATCCATCCATCCATCCATCCATTTGTATTAAAGCAGTAATTGTTTTTTCTCAATACTAATTAAAATATTCCTCTCAGTTTTCACATCTTATCATCTCTGTTGTTTACTTTTTTTTAGCTGCTGCTGGTTGTAGGATTTGTTTTAACTAATTATTAAAATAGGGAGTTTGTGTGCTACATGGTCCTCACACACTCATTTAGGTCATCATTTCTATTGGTTTTGATAACTCCACGCTCACAAAGAAAGTCACACGCATGCACAATGCATTTTGGTGAGAATGGAAACATAACCTGGGCTCACTTTAAGAGATAGGGTGAGAAATTGTTCCATTTAAGAAGCTCTCAAACTGCAGCCAGTACTCCTCTGCAGCAAAAGGAGCCATTTCAGGTGGGCAAACCTGGAACACCCTGGAGAGATAATGTCTCTCAGATGGCTAAGGAATGCCTCGTTATCCTCCAGGAAGAGCCGGAGGCAGTGGTTGGGGAGCAAGAGGTTTGAGCATCTCTGCTTGGAATGCTGTTATTGCAAGCTGGACCCAAATAAGTGGAAAGAAATAGACTGAGTCATATATTTTTAGAATACTAAAAGATTGTAATGAGCTCGTAAGAGATTTTGCATGCTCTTTATTTGTTTGTTTATTTGTTTGTAATCAGGCAATGGGACTACAGATGTTTTATTACCAGTTTCGTTATAGTCATGATTTCAATTTGTGCTGAATACAGTGCAGAGCTGAAATAATAGACATTATACAGATATGTATAATATAAATATGCCTTTTAAAGTTACAGTGCTTAAAGAGGAGATTCCAAGGTTGCTTATCTGTCTCTGCTCTTTATGCATTGTTTGATTTTTTTCATGTGTTCCCAGATCTCAGAAATATCCAAGAAGAAATACAGCTAAACTTAAAACGCAGTATTTTGATAAAATAAGGTGAATTTAATTTTGTGAAAAATGTATATGTGTGAGATGAGAATTGTAAAACTGATATGAGTGGTGGAATATGAGAATTTCTGGCCCCTTTCTGCTCCAGGGGTATTATTCATTATCCACACTCTTCACTCTCTTTAACAGTCCGTATGAACCTCTTCTGTCAAATTCACACTTGGTTTTACATTTCATCTGCCCCACCATTACTTCTACTGTCTCCCTTGCTTTTTGTCTCATTTTCCTTCCCCTTCTGCTTTTTCTGAGTTATCGTTCCATTCTGCAGTAATGAGCGCGCTGTTGCTGCAGGCCTGTCCGTGCTCTGTATTAATCCTTCCTTTCAGCTGGAGGGCCATTTAGAGCACAAGCACCCAGAGCCTATTTCAAAATTTAATTAAACATTCTTGGTGTTGCTGTTTGACTCTGCACTTTCTTTCTTTTTCTTTCAGACATGCATATGCTTGCATACTCACACATACATTTTTCTTTACTGTCTAGGCCCCGCCTGCTGGCCTTTACGTACAAGCCTGTAAAGAGTTGGGATAATAAAAACACAATGAAAAGATTTGCGAAGCTCCCGAACCCATATTCTAAACAGACACCTTTTACTATTTCATGAAAAATACTGTCTCATTTTGAATTTCATGAATTTGATGCTGGCAACACGTCCCAAAAATTTAGGATAGGGCTGAATTACTGCTGTGTTTCGACACCTTTTCTTTGAACAAAAGTTACAAATGTCTAGGAACTGAAGTTTTCAGTCACTATGTTTTCCAAAAAGAATTTCAAAATTTGATTTGTCTGACCACAGAACAGTTTTCTGTTTTGCCTCAGTCCATTTTAAGCTTTGGCCCAGATAGGGGAGTAGAACTTCTGGATCATATTGACTTATCCTTTCTTCTTTACACGACTGAGCTTAAATGTGCATTTGTGGACAGTGAACCGTCTTTATGGACAGTGATTTCTGGAAGTGTCCCTGAGACCTCGCAGTGATTTCCATATTTTTAATGTAGTGCTGCCTGATAGTCCAAAGATTGCAAGCATTCAATACTGATTTTCAGCCTTGTCGTTTGCGCACAGAGATTTCTCCAGAATCTTATGATAATATTATGTACTGATGATATATTAAAAATCAACTGAGGAACATTACTCTGAAATTATCTTACAGTTTGTAGATGCAGATTTGTTGCAGATTGGTGAAATTCTCCCACTCTTAACTTCTGAGAAATTCTCCTTCTTTAAGATGTCAGCCTAGCCCACATCCTGGATTATCATCAGTCTGTCGCAGGGCTAATGAAGTGTTCACACTCAAATTCACATTAATAGTGAATTTAGAATCCACAGTTAATCTAACCCTTCTAACTGGATGTCTTTGGCCCTTCTGTGGTAGCAGGAGTACCTGCAGAAAAACTTCGCAAACACACGGAGATCATGCAAACTATGCACAGAAAGACCCTTCATGAAGTTTAATTCAGTTTTTATTTATATAGTGCCAAATCATAATGTTGCCTCAAAACAGAAAACCCCAACAATCGTATGACACCGCCTAAGAGCAAAAGCTGTGGCAACAGTGGGAAGGAAAAACTCCCTTTTAACAAGAAGAAACCTCTGGCAGAACAAGGCTCAGGGAGCGATTCTATCTGGCAGATGGATGCTGTTTCATCAAACTGCTATTTGATTTACCAATTAACTTAATTACTTGTTCCAAAAAATGTTCCAAAAATGCAAATTTTTCCAGTATTTTTTGCCCTTGTATCAACTTTTTAAAAATGTCTCACCACCACCAGATTCAAAATAAACATTTTTGTTTTCTATGTTCTATTGTGAATAGAACCTTACACAGTCTTCCAACTTTCAGGGAACTGGGGTTGTATAAGAAAATCTTCCATGACTGTGTGTCAGCTTTTGCTCGCTGTTCTAGAATGTCACGGGAGCTGCCTCATACACGCACGGTTGATACATTTGATCACCTATCATACTTACTTCAGTTCATTTTTTAACACTGGCATCAGTGATTCAGCATGTCATTAAAATGTGTCAGTCATTCGTCAGTCACTCAAATGTTTATTATACCCAGTGATTCCTCACAGGTGCATTGGAGAGGCTTTTATGAATCTTTACAAGGTAAAGAGTTGCAAAATAACCATATTATTCCTCTACTTAGTGATTAGAGGAGGGCAATTTTAGCATTTGACAGGGTGGAATTTGCTCCTGGCATATCCTCAACCTCATGTGGTTCATAGAGTTGAAACTCTATAAATCAAACCATTATTTCATCACTATTTTACCCCACATTAACCCAACAGTTCATGTAATTCACTGCAGAGTAGCCACGAAAGTACAAAGTCTTGTGCAAATAGATATCTGAGACAATCATGCAAACAAATTTCTTGCCTGCAACTTTGATGATTTATTTTGTGTGTGTTGTTTGTGTGGTTAGCTTGGCTTGGCACATGTGTGGCAGGTTGTCATGGCATTACGATAAAACTCTAAGCTCTAAACCTTATTAGGCGATTGGATTTTGTCTTTCATAAACATGAATGTACAAGGAGCTGGTCTTACATGCATGTAGACAAGCTCTTACATACATAAACAAACACCATAAAAGCAAACAGATGGACAGGTGTACGGCATTGCCCTGGTCAGTTATGCTCATCAACCAATCAGGACGGTGAGTTGGTCAATATAAGTTCTTTCTTGCCAATGAAATGATGAGGAGGACCAGAATACACAGCGCTTGTTCCACCTCCCTGTGAATGTGTGTTATCTTTCCTAGACTAACACAGGCCCTCATTCATACTCAGGTCTTTATAACTGGCCAAAGAAAGACTAATTTGGGTGGAGGTTTTTTTTTTGGTGGAGGGGCGCAGCATGGGGGAGCTGTATTGTTTGCCTAATCCGTAGTGACTGGGAAGTTGTACACTGTGCAAATAGTGCATATTTGAGCAGCTCCGCTCCAAAGTAAAGCTCCTTCTGCCTTAAACGTTGAGATAAGCACTAGGCTTGGTTTTATTCAGAAAGCACTGTCTTAACGGTCATATTTTTTGCGTTGGGGGGGTTTTCTCGTGGCATTTTGTCTTTTGTCTTATAACAGATCAGATAGTGTCACAGGGAATATTTTGTGTTGTTGTTGGGACAATTTTTATTTTACAACAATTTAGCTTAGCTCTTTGAGAGAAACTTTCAGGTGAAGGTTTTAAAAAAAGCTAAAAAACTGTGATTGATTTAGTTACACCAAAATGTCCTATGTGATTGGATGTTAGGGCTTTAATCCATTTCTAAAATGACAAACTGATAGCCATCTTTAAACAGTAGTCTGCCCGTGAGGAACCCACCTACCTTCACAAACACACTTCCATCACATGGATCAATAAGCAATCATGTCATTGGCAACCTTGACCAATTACTTTACAGTCAGCAAAGCTTTGTCAGTCATTCTGTAAGTTAGATGAAGTCCAGATTCATGAGTCTCATCTGGGGCAGCGTGATCCCCTTTTACTTTTTATACTGCTGCAATATTTTGTGCAATGGTGAAGTGCTCTATTCTAAAGAGAGGAAATGGAACATGTCTGCGAAAGTGGGTTGTACAGAGCAGGGTAAGCAGGGCACAGTCAGAGTGTTTGTGGGTTTGATAGTAACCTGGCACTGTCAGGCCTCGTTGAAATGTTTACCCTAGTGTATGTGGAACAGATAGGCTCATATTGTAGCCCCGGGCTGCATGCCGAGTGCTCTGACAACGTGTCAGTGTAATTATAAAAGTTCTGACACAATGCCTTCTCAATGTTTCTTGCCGCATGGCCCAAGGCTGACTTTTACCAGTGCTACATTACATTAGCATAACACTGGTTTCAAACACTACAGACTTTCTGGGTTGGAGTGCACCAAAAGGTTTGATAAGGAGTATGAGTACCAACAGCTAAATCTGGTGTTTATTCATTCATGTTTAAGGCTCAGTAAATTCAGACAGCTGCAGCATTTAGAGGCATTGTATTACCATTTGAATTATTGCGATAGATCTCTGCATCAGAACTTTAAAGGCCTTGTGTAGTTCAGGCCTTTCCTAATCGTCCTGTCATCTGCATAGAACTGCATAAAACTGCTGCTCACAATGGAAGCGCAGATCAACACCAACAAGGCTAACTTGTCTAACAAAGTGCTGCTTTATTTCTGCCACCCTTTAAAACACACAAGCTATAATCTATGGGGGGAGTGTTTGGATTTGTGGTCTGAATCTTTCAAAAGCAGTGCTCCCCTTTCTTCCCTTTTTGCTGTATTGAGGAATTCCCTTATCTTGCCTCACCAGTGGTGTAGCACAGAAAAGAGCAGGCCGCTTCATTGTCAATCCCTTAGAGTTCCAGTCTTGTTTGATAATGTTTTCTGTGGGTCACTTGACAGCCCCCCCTTCCTTCTCTTTTTTCCACCCCTCCATGCCCTCTCATTGTTTGCCTCTTCTATTATTCTCCTAACCAGATTCAGGGTGTTTTTGAGGTGTTTGGCAGGGGGATGGAGGGGGATATTGAGAAGTGGGATGAAGGGAGGATAGAGAAGTTTGTCATTGGTTTGAGAAAGAGAAAGGCCTCAGTCTGCTAGCTGCCAGCCAGGGTGAACCTAAAAGGCACCGAACCATATGGAGCCTCCCGACAATCAAATTACTATTTTCTCACCTCTTCTTCTCCCACACTTTGTCCTTCTTTCTTTTTATTTTCTTAAAGAAATTAGTGCAGAGTTCTGCATTTTTCACCCCAAGGCAAGGGGCACAAGTGAAAGATGTGACCAAATTCCACCAAATGAGATCACCTCTTGTCCATCAAACCCTAATGAATCCTCGGGGGGCAATAATGCTTGCTCTAAAGGTGAAAGCCCAGAGTTAGCCAACATTCTCAAGATTAAAAACAAAACAATATATAGCATTGCCTAGCATAAAATAACACAGGAAATATATCCATGCTTAAAGTCTAAACAAATTGTTTTTGCAACATATGACTTAGCAAAAGCAAGCAAAAGGTTTTACTCTATAAGAATGTTTTCAGTTGAAACAATATTAGCTGAACTTAAAGACTTTTTTGCACCTGCAGCAAAATGTTTTCACGATCTTGTGTGCGAGCTGCTTCTGTTTGCCATGGTTACAAGCTTCCCTCTCATCATTTAAATGGCCAAGGTGAGTGGAGAATAACCGGGGGGTGTTCCATGGGACAAGAAACATGCACGTGTTTTGGGCTAGAACTCACGCCAGAGTCAATGCCTGGGTGGCCAATTAGCAAAAAGAAAAGAAAAGACCCTGTGCCATCAACCAATGACGGCTGTTCAGGCAAAGAAGGGTGATGGTTTTTTTTTTAAATGTTTTCCTCTCCCTTTCCTCCCTCCCTCCCCGCGTTCCTCTTTTTCTCTCTAACTCTGTCAACTTGGTGTCCACGGCAAAACTCTGTCGGAATACCCAATGAGGATTACAAGAGTGGGAGCAATGGCTTTCTAGAGTTGTGTGTGCGTGTGTGTCTGTGTGTGTTTATGCATGTATGTGTGGCTATGTGTGTGTGTGTGTGTGTCTCACTTGTTTGTGGAACAAAAATGTCCTAGTGTGTCCCAAGACAGACATTTGGCTGTGTCCCATTGGCTATAGAGGATTACAAACCCTCTCTTTGCCTCTTCACACTGGTCCACAGTGCTTCACTCCCCCTGGCTAATGACCCAGTGAGACACATTCATTCCTTCAAATAGACCCCAGATCTGGGCTCATCTCTGAAATTTCCTCTACATTAGGCATTTAAACTCCAGGGAGTGATCACCAAGAAACTGGGAAAGACATCCTTGGATTCTTGTAGCCCCCCCCCCCCTTATTGCTTATTGGGTTCACAAAAGACAACAGGTAGCAGCGAGCAATTGATTTTACTGAGCAATCACAAATTCTCATTTATTCCAAACTATTCCGTAATCTCTAAAGCAGAACCTAAATGCAGCATTTATCTCACTTGTTCATGGCTTGAAGGCAAACACCAGAGGTGGGACCAAGTCATTGTTTTGCAAGTCTCAAGTAAGTCTCAAGTCTTTATCCTCAAGTCTCAAGTCTCAAGTCTCAAGTAATGTCAGGCAAGTCAGAGTCGAGTCTCAAGTCACTGGTGTAAAAGTCCGAGTCAAGTCACAAGTCTGAAACTTTGAATTTCAAGTCCTTTCGAGTCTTTAAAAAAAACAAACGAAAAAATAATGTTGCAGTTATGCTAAATGTAAATATTAGACCATGTAATTTTAAAATCTGTGTTTTTCTCAACACATACAAAATAGTGAACTTAGAAAATATACACAAATTGTGAAATTGCACCTCTTTAAAATGCAGCTCAATTAAACCTAGCTCCAAGAATAATTTTCACCGACAGTTCTGAGATAAGCTGCATGTTATTCTTGGATGCGGTTGTAGGACCAGCTTTAAAATCGCATGACAAAAATATCATACACATTAAAAAAAACTGTATCACCAACGTAGCCTGGACAACATTTGCTAGTTAGATGAAGTCAGCTATCTCATCTTAGCATATTTATATGCATATTTATAATTATACGGTTCTTGGAGTGAGCGCATACACTCATGAAGTTTAGTAACTTCCGGTCACTGCAACAAGCCCAGGTACAGTTTACCGACGGATGGGTGCAGGACCTTGAAATGCACCGTGTAGAACGAAAGACCATCGTACGTATCATAAGTTTACCAGTCTCACAAATCGTCTTCATAAATACACATTCGTTAACCGTTTATTAATAGGACCTTTGAGCTCAACGGTAATTAATTAGTAGTGGAAATAATTTCTGGTAGCATCACAGAAATGTAGCAGTGACAATAATATTGTATGCTGTAATCGTACTGGGCAATTAGTGATACAAAACAACAGTTTTATCCTGTGAATAAAAGTATATGTTTTTGTTAATGTACCATAATAACAGAAGCGAAACGCAATATTGTGTCAGGACAATTCACTATTTATGCACAATAAATAAAGGAGCATAGCGCCACAATTTCTGTTCAGCGGCAGACTTGCTTGTAACCTATATCACCAATTATGTTAAGAAAAATGACGTATTAACTACTAAAAAACTCTGACCTTTGTGGGAATGCTTGGAGCAGACTAACCTGTGAGCTGGAGTGTTCTGGGACGTTATATTTGATCTTTGAATGGCTGCAATCCAGGACACCCGTCGCCTCTTTGTTACTTCGGAAACATGGCTCGAACAATTTCTCTTCAACGACGTAATCCGATAACAACCGATCTCTTTACCCGTCGGCTTCCCGTGGCTGTCATGCGACCGGCTATTGGAGTTAATAATACAACGGCTTCTTGACATTTTTGTGTTTCTTTTTATCGCTGTATAACTGATTTTAATTGAAAGCCTGCGTGTGCTAGTACCGCTTGCCACGAGTTCCCAGAATCCTTTGCGGTTCTACCCGTGAATGACGTCACATTTTCAATCTCCATATAATATGCATATTAAATTTTATATTTGGGGTAAAATATCAAGTCTTTTCAAGTAAACCGGTTCAAGTCCAATTCAAGTCCCAAGTCATTGGTGTAAAAGTCCAAGTCAAGTCACAAGTCTTAGAACATTTTTTCAAGTCAAGTCTAAAGTCATAAAATTAATGACTCGAGTCTGACTCGAGTCCAAGTCATGTGACTCGAGTCCACACCTCTGGCAAACACTGGTGCTTAAAGTGGCAGTGGGAAACCTGACTGTAGACTAGCAAACTTCAGTAACTGCTCAGTATCACATACAAGTGTTGCTTCCAGAGATCAACAAGGTGGCGGTTTAAGCACTGTTAGCTGCATTTCTCCTTCTAGGCCTTCACATTAATGATTCGGGAGTAGACGGGGTGTAAGAGAGACCTGTGGGAGCCTGTCTTCTACTGAACTTTGCTTCATCTTCTCTCTCTGGCCCTCCAGATATTCAACTGAGCTGATCTTCCCTGATGCTACAGCAAGCCCTGAACATGTTACTTCCAGCAATACAACTTATTTCTATAAATCAGGATAGAGAGGAATGCAACCAATGATAGGAAAATCAAAGAGGAATAAAAATTAGTTTTGATCAGAGGGTTTATTTAAATGCAGAATACGACTATTCTATACTTTTAATATATCCATTTGTTGTAAAGTAAACACCTAGAGGCTTTCTGTGCATGCATGACTCATATATCACTGTTAATACTGCTCTGAATGACCTCTTATGGTTTTTTTTCAGTCCTGCATTGCTTGCTTTCACTCTGCCGCAGGGGAGAGTTGCATCAAAATCGAAGTTAATGTTAGCAGGCTTGCAGTGTCCCAATTAAACTTCCCAACAAACACATTTTAAATATACCAAATACACTCCTTGCATTTGTTTAGAAGTATAACATATGCAATTGTGTATTTGAATGACTGTATTGGTGGAGAAGCAGCTTGTTTAAATGACTCCAGCCCTTGCTGCTGAAATTGAGAATAACTAATGAGTGTGTGCCAATTGCTATGCACTCAGATGTGTGCAAGCATGCCATTTTTGTGTGTGTGTGTGTGTCTTGAGTGTACGGGATACGTGTTGAGGAGCGCAGGCCTGGAGAGGGGTGCTGCTACTGCATTCGGGTCTTTGTGGCTCTCTGTGAAGCAGGGTCGACCTTGTGGGGCTCTCCTCTGGGGCTCAGACAAAGCCAGTGCAGGATTATCCACCCCGGGACAAAGTGTGTGATTACCATGAGAAAACCGCCAGCTCCAGCCCCATACCCGAGGACTGCCAGGCCTGCTGGAGAGGTGGGCCGCCACTCATTAGCTGCAGGGAGAAGCTGAATGCAGGCGCACACTCAGTCACACGCACACAAGAAAACACAATGGCGCACACGCACACAGTGAACCACATGCTCATACTGTTACACATGTGTATGCATGCAAGAGTGCAGTCTGAAGCAGATGCACAGCAAAGTTTACAAAACTACCTCTTTATTCATGTTCCATTCATCCTGCACTGTGTGTGCACTATAACATACAGTATGAGACGATTCTCAGAAAAGCTGCTGGATGATTACACTGAATGTTGTACTGTATAAGAAATAAAGAGGATGCTTTTGTATAATAATTAAGTACACATCCAGAAAAAGAACATAAATAGTTTGCAGATGTTGAAAAACTGTGTTTTGGTACAAACTCTAACTGACCAAAACTAATTTTATCTGTGCAGAAATTCAGTGTTATGGTTTCCTTTATATATGTGGCGATGATGCTGTTTTATTTATTTTTTTCAAACTGTGATTTATTATAATTTCAGGAAAAAACTATTCAAAATATTATTGGGATTTCAGCCATGACTTAGCTCAAATGCCAACCTGTATCTCCATTTACGTCTGCATGTACTGGTACTTATCACAGCCATGCTGTGTATTTTCAGCGTGTGCTCCACGCACTGCCAGTGGTGACCCGCCCTGCTGTGATGACCCCAACGAGAACCACAGATCTCTTGTAGAGTTTGTATCTTAAGCCCCAGATCAGTGGATTTCCCACATCTTCACTGAAGAGTCTCTCTGTCTACCCTGGATTATAGGGATGAGCTGATGCTCTTCTATCTCCTCATCCGTCCCTCCGTCTCCTCGGAGGAGGATGAGAAAGAGACGTCTTTTGTTGGAACGAGGCAACCCACTTGAGTTCAGCAGGAGAGGCTCTGTGGCAAGGGAGTTTGGGGGAGGAAAGGAACATAAGGAGGGTGGATGAGAGATGTGATTATTGATGAAGACCCCTACCAGGAGGTGTACCTCCATGCATAGGCATTAGAAGACACAGGGACACATGACCGCTTAGAAAAGGAAAGATTATGAGTGTATTGTTTTAATTAGGTAGCAGCTCCCGGTCACCGGTGAGGTCAAGAGTTCGGTCCCCTGCCACTTTGACCTCTCACTGTTATGGCAGTTGTTTTTGACTAAAGCCACTCTTTTATATTTCTTTGTCTTTTGCAGCTTTGTGCTATTTTATGACCTCTTTGTTCTTCAGCACTGGGTGGTTTTGATGTAGCAGCGAGGATGACAGATTGAGCTGGTGTGGAGACACGTTTTGCTAAAACGTTCTTGTCATACTTTTATCTAATCCAATCCCCCTTTTCTTGTCTTTTTGTTAAAAATAAACTTTCATTAATGAAAGTGAAATGCACACCTGTTTTCACTCTGATAGCAATGATTTCGATTAACTTTGTACTTGGGATGGTATTTTAATTTGTCTGGAGTTTACATCTGCTAATGCATATAATCGGAACAGTGTTACATGGGCAAAAGTGATGAATATGTCATGCATTCATCTCGCTCAATGGCTGTCTTATCTCTTTTAGCGGCTCGCTGAAGATGGATGTCCATCGTCTGTTGAGTACCGCGGTTCCCATTATTGTGTTGGACTTCATTCTTTAAGACTTTGAATTTAAAACAAATTCTCTGAAGAGGACCAGTTCAGCTAGAATCCAAGCTGTGTGTGTGTGTGGCGGGTGGGGGGGGCATTTATGTCAACATACAGTGCATGTGCAGA
Source organism: Diplotaxodon limnothrissa (assembly GCF_057381915.1). Taxonomy (NCBI): domain Eukaryota; kingdom Metazoa; phylum Chordata; class Actinopteri; order Cichliformes; family Cichlidae; genus Diplotaxodon; species Diplotaxodon limnothrissa. Next base: position 6,426,735 of record NC_140602.1, read on the forward strand.
AAGAATGCAGAAAACCAGCTTTTGGGGAGCCGATTGAAATGTCAGCCAGTTTGCGCCTATTTATACTGATAGAGGTGTTTACACAAAGCAAGTTATTCTGCTAGGTTGGGTTTTTGAAGAGATTATAATCAGAGTATTTGGGACCATGCAAACAAATCTGTTTATACTTACATAACCGACTGACTATGGCTTGCAGCTTTCTTGAAAAGTGCTCATCCTGCAACAGATAGGAGATCTGTTGTAATGGCAGAGTGGAGCCAATTGAGGGGGAAAACACTGAAAGTGTATTATCTGGCAGAAGACGAAGGTTCACTAACATCCTTGTGATTGTGAAAGTGTAACACAACCGAAAACAGCTCGTAGCCAAATATGAATATCAATATAATATTCAACGGTGCACTTTGCTGGGTCCCCATTAATAAATAAACCCAGAAAGTGCAAAGCAGATTGGATGGATGAATGGTTGCAGATAAAGGCAAATACCAGCAGAAAGTCATATGCTCCCACATACACACACAAGCAAACACCTTCCTTTATATTCACTACAGGGTTCACTACATCCACGCTTCTTTCCTTCTTTCAATCCTTCTCTTTTCCCTTCCTGTTCCTCTTCCCTCTCCAGGGTGGCAGACAGGTCACAGCTGTAGGGGGACGGCAAGCCTGTCACATGTTGCTTTGTCTCGGCCTTCACCAGAACATACCGCCACATGCTGCCCTGGCAACTGCCTTTCCTTTTAACCACCATACTGTAGTGTGGAGGAAATGGCAGCATTCCTCTTAGGCTGGTATTCTCTAGTGCCTCAACAAAAGGTCACAATTTCCCTCTTCTGGGTATGATTCATGGTTTGCTCTCTTATACGGGCTTGTTGATGTTTATATTTGACTTCTACTGGAGCTAAAATGAATTTAGATCTGATTGGGCACTCAGCTATTTCTCAACCTGGAGATGGCTGCCAAAGCACAATTTGCTGAAGAAGGAATTAGAGAATGTCACGAGAGAGAAATGGATCGTGGTGCGTAGCTCTATAAATATTTGAATCTCCTTCTTCGAGCCCTAACGGCAAGAGGAGGCTCTGCCTACTCCTGCTCTCCTTACCAGAGGGAACAGGGTGGCAAGGAGTCTGATTAATTGACTTAAAAAGAACATAGATCATGTTTTTTGGGAGACCTAGAAAAAGTTTGGGCCTATCCTTAATATCAGAACGTCTTATTCAGCAGTAAATTTGAACCTGTTATCAGTGAAACATTACACTGGTAATGCATGCCCTGCTTCTTCCCACATTCTTTTGCAGTTGCTTCTTTGAAGTGAACCATGTGTGGATAGAGATCTATTTTCTCGCAATGCCTAAAATCTTCTATGTGTCTCTGTCTGATTTCTAGGTCTTAGTAAAATAGATTTTTTAAAATGTATTTTTTTAAGCCCATGTGTCATTTGTACAGGCAGGTCACTTAAGCATGGTAGAAAACATGAAACTGGCAATTTTTTCCTGAAATTGATAGCTATGCAAGTTAAAAAACAAAGTTTGGTAAGGCTTTTTAAAATAAATCTCTGTTTCCTTTGTCAGACTAAAGCCACAAAAGTAGCTACAAATAACGCAATGACCAAATCCTTGGAAGAGAGGACATTGAATGGAACTTTGCATAACCCACAATCACAACCGGTGAGAACAGGACTCAGGTTTAAAAGCTAATTGAAATGTAATTTAAGACATTTAACCCTGGGGTGGGAATCTGAGAAAAAATGAGAAATTGCAGAGGTTTTGGTTCCTCTCACACAGTTTGTGTTTCAGTGTGTGTAGTGCATCACACTATGAGATCAGCTGTGAGTATCACAGATGGCTTGGGGTCCTTTTGCTGACATGACTCTCATTTATAACCATCAGGGGTGAATGCTGCAACACTTGCCTCTCTCGTCTCTCCAAACATACACACACATGTTACAATCTGTTTGAAACTTAAAGGCATCACAGAGGTTTCTGGTCCAATTCCACTTCACTGGAATCAATAGAGGCCTGACACTTGATTGTTCATACTGCTGCCCACAAGGGGGGGTGTTTTGTCTTTGCCGATCAGTTATGACAGCACAACACTGCTATCTTAACAGATATGTTAGGAATAAAATGATAATTATTACACAGATAGTGAACTTACTGCTCCCTCCGTCATTTAAATGATTACAAGGATGCAAATTTAAATGTTTTAATAACTCATCGTTCCCTCTATTCAACAGTTACTATAAATTTTTGAATTCCATGAGTAAGGGAACTCAACAAGCTGTTACCCCCACTTCCCCGACCCCGCCACTCATCCTATCCATCAACACAACAACCAGCGATCACCGAAGAAAAGGGATCAGCTCCTTCTGGTGTGTTCCCTCGGCTCATTTAGCATAGGTCCCCACCCTGAGGCCTTTGGGCATGGCTCTGTGCCCTGACACAGGAGTCTGGGGGAATGCACACCCTGCTGAATGCTTTCTAATAGGTCAGAATGGTCTTTAATGAGCTTGAAGATGCAATGCTCCGTATGGCGTTGTTCACCTGGGAAAATCGCAATCTGTGCGCGCGAAGACCGGACACAGGCCTACATGAATAAACATACCCGCGCGTGCACGTACACGAACGCCAGAAACACACACGCAACTGGCTTTTTGCAGCTTCAGCACACCATTGTGCTTCTTGTGAAAAGAAGTGGAACGTGGTCAGTCACGCTTCCATTAGGGTCCTGTGTGTCTGAGGACTGATTGAGTGTGTGTGTGTGTTACAAGTTCCAATTTTGTCCTCATTGTCTCCATTCCTGCCTTCCCTACATCCCCAAAGATTGAATGAATATACACACACACACATATATAAAAAATAACTATGACAAAAATGGTAACATTTTTTAAATAGTCATTAAAAATGTCAGTCAGTGTCTGCACCTTTCTTAGTGCTAGAAACTGTTCTCCAATTATCAGTAGTAGTTTCCTCTCTCCAGCCTTCCAGCTCCTCTTATTCTGCAAGTCTGATATCTGCCTCACAGGTCTCCAGGGTCTAATAAAGTAGCACACTGAATTTGGATAATCCAACATGTACTTTGTTTCCCCTGACCTAGGGTTTCTCCTCATTAATAATTCCTGTCTGCTAACCTTTTCTGCATAATCCTTATCCTCTACAATTCTCCAGGTTAGCCTTAATATATTTTTATGTCACTCCTGTTTAAAAAAAAATCAACTTCTACATACTTACCAGTTTAAAAAGTTTGGTGCATTTTTTTCCCTTTGCTTCATTTGTCATCCTAGTTTTTATTTTGATTTCTTAAACATCATTTTGTTTTCGTGTCTGCTCCCGACCATCTATCTTCTCCACCCTTCCACCTCCAATTGTGTCTAAGCAGCTGCAGGACTTCGTAACATCCATGACCAGCAGAGAGAGGTGCTCTATCTGAAGAGGGTGTGAACGTGACCAAGCAGGGACTTCCCTCTCTTCCTTGGGCCACAAAAGCAGGATGGCCTGCAGCAGAACATCAGCACCAACAGAAAGACACCAGCTTTTGTTTGCATTTAACGGATGCTGCCCATTCACTTATGCACTCCCCTCCTCAATCTTTTTATTTTTGGCTTCTGCCTTATTTGAATCAGCACAAACTGCTATGAAAGGCGTTTCTCTTTCTTTCTTCTCTTTCTGTGCTATCAGAAATTAAATGTGTTCCACCAGCTTTACAGTTGAGTGCACATACCACACAAAAGTCAAAGGTGCCTTTGATGTCAACCTATGTAAATCCTTTACTTTCCCCCTTCCATTTCGTTAAGAGTTCCCTGCAGATGTACACCAAGTCCCCCTCCTCACCTGAGCTTTATGGTTCCACTTGACAGAGCCTCAGTGGTCAGGTCAGCAGAGCACGGTGAGCCCCGTCTTTTGGGGCCCCCGAGTCAGGAGTTTGGGGCTCTTACTGCCCCCCAGAGGGTGTGCCTGTGGATGCAAGGGGAGTGCCCAGGGCCGCCCCGTTTGACAGCTCAACACGAAGGGTTTGCTGGTGACCAAGGGGCCATCAAGGGGACCTTAACTATATACTGCTTTAGTCAGAACCACACCCATCCCCCAAGCCTTAGGGGCTGTTGTTCCCTCAGAGAAGAGGGTTGGGTTTGTAGGAGAGACCAGGCGAGGAGATGCATGGCCCGGGACAAAAGGCAGTCCTCTAGCCAGCACTGTTCTGCATGGTAGCAGTTGTATTCTTCTCCCCCTTTTTTTTGGCTTTTCTTTTGGTTAGCTGCCTTTGTGGGGACACGATGGAAGCTGAAAGGGGCAGATATGATGGATGGAACAAGCCGGGGGGGAGGCCCAGGGAAGATAAGGATGGAGGGGCCCTGTGTCGTGCTCCCTGTTTGAAGGGAACGTGCGAGGCATGGGGTGGCCTTGGGTGGTAGGGAGACTTGGGCCAGGGATAGACGTATAGTTTCTATGCTGCGTGTGTTTCATTTTAAAAGTGTGAGGGTGGAGCTTGGGGGAAGGGTGGAAATATTGGTGAGGAGTATGATGAAAAGACATGAAAGTTCATGTATGGATGAGGATGCACGCATGAAGATAGATGTTGCGGGTGGGGAATTGTTAGGGAACATGGCACGTACTGAGGAAAAAAAACAAAAGACTTTTTGCATCGTGGGAGGTAGCTCGCAAGATGAGACCACCACATGCAGATCTGTTTTCAAGCTGAGGAATATTAAATATGGGGGAAGTATACATATAAGTGATTTTAAGATACCTAGCTCAATTTTAAATGTATGTGAAAGTTTAAAATAGTATCAATATATGGTATTTTTAAGGGGTAGACACTGGCTTACTGCCAGTGTATGTGGGATTGTAGTGAGTGTATATGTGTGTGCATGCACTGGGTGCTGCTTTATGTGGAGCTCGGTTCTCTGGGGGTGAAAAGACAGATGAGGGTGCAGAGCTGGGATGAGGCCACAATATTTCATCATAGACAGTATAGAACTAGGCCTGGATAAATTGTTTAAAATAATCATCATCATATGACTATCCTTTGGCCGACAGCATATAATACCACACGCACGCTACATGATGTTGTCATTAATTCTGAAGCTTCACACTGGTCTCCCTCTGCTCATGTATTTCATGTAATCTACAAAACACATCACATCACAAGGATTAGGAATTGAAGTATTCCCAAAGGATTAACCTCCTCCTCTGGCCTCCTTACTGCACCTTGCACTGTGGAATGTCCTCTCAGCAAATCAATGGCAGCCTTTTCCGAGACTCGCAGTGTCCACCTTGCAGTGTGGAATGTCCTAATCCACAGAGAGGGATGCTTGAGTGCTTATAACCACAGGAACACCTTTCAACACTGCATTAAAATAAAAAACCCACCCCCCTCCCCCTTTACACTTCTCCCAAAACCATTAATTTTTTCTCCATTGTTCAACAGAAATACAAAGGTCAACCAACTATTTGTTTTCAAATCTTTGGAGGTCACTCAACATGGCTTTGAGGCAACCAGTAAAAGTCTATCAGATCCACTGGATCTCTTTGTTGACGCATACAGACCACCTGCTGCATGACAAAATGCCTTACACTACATTTTCACTTCCCTCTCACCAAGAAAGATAGCAAGCCTCCTCCTGGTGCATCACAGATAGAGGAGAAACAAAAAGAAAATCGGGACAGACGCCTATCTTCCGCCCATCAGACACCAATCAGAGCCTCGCAACCTGCTGGCATCCCTCTGGAGGACTGAGATCAGTATCTGGCAGCATGCTGGTTGTCCAGGAGCAGGCAGCCTGGTGGCTGTCACCCAGTGCCCAGAGAGAGACATCCTCTTAGGGCTGGGACAAAGGTGGCCGGTCCTCAGGGATTACCCATTAGCATGCTAGTTTGTGTGTTTAACACTGGCCTGAATGGAAAGGACAAGGGCCAACACCCCGGCCTATTCTTAAGCAGGGAAGTGTTACTGTTTCAGCTGCTAATGCTGGTCTGACTTCTGCATATATGTGCATAAATGCATATATATTAGGAATTTTTGTTTCTGTCGGTATGCTGTCTGACTTAATGATACCTCTGCTTTATTTTTAAGGGGGAACTGGATAGTTTTAAAGTTACGTACAAAAAATTATAAATGCATGTTTTAATATTTATGAACTAATCCAATAGAATTTAAAAGACTACATGTAAAGAGGCCTTTACATTTGTATATGATGAACATGTCCTTGACTTTTCTTTTGAATGGCCTATGAACTTGTACTTTTTTTGTTTTGACTATCAGACTGTGACATACACTGATTCAGGAGCAGAAATGCATGTTGTCTGCTGCAAGAAGTGCATATTTTTCACTTTTTCACATTTACGAGAATCTGTCCTATTCTGAAATTTATTGTAGCGTGTGAATAGGAGCAAGACAAGCCAGGTGGCAGTTCAAAGTATTGCTGATTTTTTCACTCAGAGAAAAAAGCTCATTTCTGAAAGGTCATTCAGCTATCTGTGCATTTAGCATCATCATAGTCTTTCTTTTCCTGCTTGTGTGTTAGACTAATGATGTGGAAAGACGCCTGTATGGAAATGTGTATTTGCGATTGTGTTTTGGTGTGTATGTGTGCCGACGATTGTGTGAAATGGTCCTCTTTTCCGACTGCAGTGTGTGCGATTATGTGCTCAGCCTTGCTGGCTAGTGGTTGATAATCACACTAGACGCCGTGTGTTTGTGAATCTCTTAGCTGAGGAGATTCCCACCATGCTCAGTGTGTCTGGCCTCTGTGTGTTTTTGGGGTTGCACGCGTGACTCCGCCAGCTGTTCTATTCTCCTGTTGGCCCCCTCAACCCCACACAGCCCTTGTCCTTCGCCGACCCCTCCTTCCCTCAGAGGCCTGCTCTTCATCTGATAAGGGCTCCACTGGCCAAACCCTCAGCAGAGCTCCTCAGAGCTGCTCCTGCTAACAATACGCCCTCCTTCCCCTCTGTGCGCACACCATTTACATGTGAAAACACTGGGTCTTATCTTCAGTTCACTGGAGCAGTGGCACAACAGCCAAGTAAGTGTGCGTGCTCGTGTATGTGCGAGCAAAGTGGCCCTGGGAGAATTGCATGAATCCAAGCAAAATGAACAGTAAACACTTACGTGACTAAATCCATATTTATATCCCTCCTTCATTTTCTGATATAATGTTATTAGAAATTAAATAAAACATAAAATATAGAGTAACCTCATCAGTCTCATCTAGTGCTAGCTGAAATGAACGTCTTTATTACAAGTGGGATATAAGCCAGATTTTATCACACTTGCACTGTTTCCAATAGCTGAGAGCTATGGTAATGCTAAATGAAAGACCCTCAAGAGAGTAAAACTACTTTCTGGCTCATCTCCTTGGAATGCTGCCATGGTATCTGTTAACAATGCTTCTCATCTACATGAACATTAACATCGCCTTTCTCCTTACTACCATCATAACAGCCAACCCAGTTTCTAAACATAGTCCTCTTCCTGTCATTCTTTGCATCGTCTTCACTGTTCTTACTCCACTGACCTAATATATTTACAGGGATGGCCTCCACTGATCCAGCCACACACTATTCAGCAGCCTATGCAGAAAGTCCAGATTTCCTCTTATTCACCGGACAGAAAAAGAGAAGTGTGCAGGGTTTTAATTAAAGGTCTGCGTAGTTAAGGGCTTGGGCTAAGCAAACATGGGCCTCCAGCATCACAGTTTAAGATGAGGTAAAGGAGTGCGGGGTGATCAGAGTATAAGCGGCTTGCAATGAAAGGGGGAGGAGGAGGCAGAGGAGAGAAAATGAGAAAGGGCAGAAAGATAAAAACTGAGAAGAGTGGAACAAAGAACAATTAGGAATCAGGGAGCAGGTAGAACGATGGAAAGGACAGGAGAGGGCCGAGTGCTGTCAAAGATGGTATCACGCTATCTGTAAAGCGGATATTAGGGTGGGAGGGGCCAGATGAAACGGGGGGCTTTGAGGGATGTTGCAATAAAAATTGAGGTGGCTAGGGAGATAATATTTGTTTTGTACCCATTAAATTATGTGTAACACATTTGGATACTTGCCATGAACACAAATCATCTGACGGTATAAGTTTGAATTTTGTTTTTATCAAGCAATACATAAATAGCTGTACGCACACACGAACACAGCCACACAAAACAATATTTGATACGTATGCTAATTTGGCAGAACAGAAATCAGCTTCTGCACAGGCTTGAGGTTTTTTCATGATGGTGAAATGCTTCCATCTGTTGGTAGAACTGCGACATTGCATGACTCCGCGCAGCTGCCACTGAGGCATTCGAGAAAGTAGTAAAGGAAATCAATACTTGTGGGCAGAAGAGCACTGACTCATGCTAACTACTCACCAACCATCTCTGACAGACAGAGGTTGTTTGAAAAGGTTAAAGAGATACAGCAGCAGAAACAACCTTCGGGTGGGCCATTTACTGTTACGGTTTGCAAATTATTTTAAACTGTTGCAGGCTTTGTTGCCTCAGTGCTTGGTATTTATCATGTGATTTTGTTGTTCACTGGTTGCTAAGGGGAACGGCCTTACTTTGAGACTGCCCCCCAAAATACACGGTGAGTGGCCTGAATATATCAAACCTAAGAGAATCCATAAGTAGATAAATCAGCAATAAAAGAATTAACATTGTATCATTGTTGAAATTGACTGTCAGTAAAATTCCGACATTTTAAATAATAAAAGCATTTTAGTTACCAATCCTCTTCACCTGACTATTTGTAAAAACACGTCATCAAAAACGCTGATTTGATTAAAAAAAAGATAATGGTTCTTGTTATTAAAAAATATATCATTAATATATTTCATTATTGCATCCCTTTGCTATGTTAGTTGCCCATTTTAATAGAAAAAATAAGAGAAAGCTGAAGTTTCGAAAGCTGTTTGCGTCTGTGAGCAGTTATATTTTATTAGATCAATTAAAAAAAAATTAAAACAAAATACTGGCAGCTGTCACCGCTACCCCTCAGCCTCCTAGTCAACACACCTGTGGTGCAAATTTCAAAATCCCACGTTATTCACAAACCCGCCCAGTGGGGTGACCACAATACCCCATCAGCCTTGTACATTTGAGAGTTAGCAATCCTTATTAATCATAATAAGTTAACAGTTGAATGTAATTACTGTCCCAACTGATTTACAAAAAAGTGGTCCAGATTACCTGAGGTCACCTCACTGAAGTGCTGCACAATTTCATGTACTTTATTCTGGACAGAGAACGTGGAACATGGAGCTTCCAGGGAAAGTTTATGATTTCAGGATGAGATGATATTTTTTTAATTTTTATGTGTGTGCGACACAGAAATTGAAAAAAAAAAAAGTTTGAATCCTGGATGAGGAAGTTGAATCTTGGACGAGGGTGTCTAGTGATAATGGCCAAAACATCCGATGAATCCAAGGTCCACTACTGACGATGTGTCCCAAATCTTAATATGATAACCTAGATCAGATCTCTAATCCCCCCAAAAATGGCAGATTAGCTTGGGTAAAAGACTGAAAGTTGAGGCACACAACGATGTGTGCTGCTGGTAAAGTTTGTGGGCTGCCTTTCCTCATAACAGCCATCCCTCAAGATTCTCACCATTTAACGCAATGCATTATCAGGGACTACAACATCTAGTCCTTTTACTGAATTACTACATCTAGCTCATTATTGTGCTATTGTACTGTTACACTGTGGTATGTTGCTTTTACACTCTATCATCCAGATGATAATAACATTATTATCAACACCTGTATTTAAACAAAATATTTAATGTCATAATGACTATTGTGACTCATGACAAATAAATATATAAGAATTGCATACAAAAAAGCCATACACGTAATATCTGAGTCAGAAATATTTATATTATTTCCAATGTACAGAATACAAAGGGTAAAAAGATCATCATGGACCACTTCACAAATATGTATGAGAACAAATGAGAAATAAAAAGAGAAACTGAGATATAAACTGAATCGTCTAACTGGTACAATCTGTCCTGAGAACCATTTTCCAGTTTTACAGCAATAACATGAATTCTGCTTTACCCAATAAACCTTTGCATGTTCTGATATAATAAAGTTACAGGCATAATAAATGTTCCTTTGGAGGGAAATAGGTTTATATAATGACTATCTTTGGTTTGATTGTTTTTTATTTTTGTACCTGCATCATCACCGCTGCCTCTAGGCGAGAACTAAAAACTTAATTTCACTGTTACACATTCATCTCCCACTTTTAAACTCCAAGTAGCCTTCTACTTAAAATAGATAACTTTCTCTATTTTTTACACATACATATGTATGCATGTGTGTGTGTGTGTGTGTGTGTGTGTGTGTGTGTGTGTGTGTACAGTGTTGAACAAACCATTTGAAATGAATAAAAGAGCATTCGGATATGAATTTTGTGATTCTAATACTACTGAGGATGAATTTTCTGAATCACAAAGTTATATAAATACATTACATTTTGGAAGACAGCGTGTTCTTAAAAGGTTGTCTGACAGCTTATTGTTGAATACCACAAACAAAGAAGGCACTAGCATAAAATAAGGCCTCAACACAATTCTTTGTATTTTCTATTTCTTTGTCTTTACATAAAATACTTACAGGCCTTCAGATAGAAATGCATTACCAGCAGGGTGGTTCTTTTGCTTAGAGGAATTATTTATGAAACTTAATACTTACATAACTTCTGCTCTTCTAACTATATAACTTATATAATCTATATAATTTCTAACTCTGGTCCTCTTCACATTTTCAGCTGGAATTTAACCAAATGACAAGAAACAGTGAACAAACAAATACTGAAAGGAAAGAAACAACCTCCACTCATCTTTAACAAATATCAATAAAATCCTATTAAAGAATCTGCAACTGTTAATATTTATCACTAGCCATATTATTAGTTCATGTTTCACATCAGCACTTCAATCAGATAAAAACTCTCTCTCACTGAGACGCTCCCGTTTGCCACAGCTACATGGGATTCTGTTAAGTCTGAAATCTTCTCAGCAGGATAGATTTGATCTATTATTAGAGTATTTTGCAGTTGAATCGAAAATAAAAGTCAGACATTGTAGACACGAAATCTAAAATTGAGAGGGGAGTGTCGCAAAGTGCTGCACGACTGACTTCGCTCTCCAAGTGCTGCAGAAAAGTAACGCACAAAGACAAATATCACCACTGACACACAACATTACATGTTAATGAATATGTTGATGAAATAGCTCCTACTTCTTTAGAGATACAGTTTGTGGTCACTGGTAGGTAATATACACAGTAATTCTTCAGGGGGAGAATTCAACCAAACTAGTACAGCTGTGATCCCAGCAGGGGGCGCCAACACACAAGCTCAGTCCACCAGGGAGAGATGTTCTTCAGTGATATGTCAGCAACAAGCTGAGGTCACTGTTCAGCCTGTCAGTCCTTGTTGAATCACCTCAAGCGGGTCTTTGCTGTGGACTGTCCTGGCATCATGCTGCCCTGCAGCCTGGTCCTTGAGTCCTGCAGTCTTTAAGGTCTATCAGTCTCCACTAAAGCAGCTACAGCTGGGCCGACTCCTCTCCGGAGCAATCGCTCGGCCGCTCGCCTGTGGCCACAGTTCTGGGTGTTGAGGGGGTGCAGGGATGAGCCGCGGGGTGGCTCACGGGGTCCTGTGGGGCCTCATATTGAGGAAGCTCGCCTTCTGAAGCAAGCTCTCCATCTTGGAGGTAAGGGGGCGGAGGGAGGTCAAACCAAGGAGGTCGACTAAAGACAGAAGAAACATTACACTGGGTTGTACAATCGTTTCTGTGCCAGCGATCAAGAGCAAGGAAAAAGAACAAAACAGGATGTATTCTCCCATCTGAGAATATAATGGAGTTAAGTAAGAACTATTTTGAACTGAAGTTTCACCTTTTCTCATTTAGTTTCCATTAATATGAATAATTATGCAACTGTTTAGTTTTTTCCCACTGTTTGAAACAAGAACACTGAGTGTCTGTTAAAAGAAAGCAAACTTCCTTCTTTTTATCAGGATCTCATTACTATTATTTTGCCATTTTAGCAAATGTTCTCTTTTTTGGAGCTAATATCTGAACAGGAACATTTGTGTTTAATAATAAATGAGTATACAACAGTTACACGATTGTTCATTGCAAATAACATAAAAGCACCCGTGGGAAGCATGCTGACAGATTTCTGATTGGAAGTAGATCATAGTTTGATAGAACAGCACATTTGAGCACTGTTATTTCTTTTCATTTTTCTTTTTGGATCAGTCTTAGGTTACAGTGTGAAAATGTAGAAATATGTATACAGACACTAGAACTATTTGTTCATCTCACCTGACATCTAGAACAGCTTGTGAGTATGATGGAGGGGAATCCATGGAAGGTGCTGAGGGATACAGGGTCCCAGACAGTAGCTGCAGAGCTCGAGGTGTTGAGCTGTATTGACCGGTTGTGGTGGGTGAGCCAGGGGAGAGTGCCGGACCTCCAGTGTGTAAGTGTCCTCGGTCCAAGATGACCAGACGGGACAGCAGCAGGGGCTGGTGATGGTGGTGGGTATGTGAACTTCCTCGTACGCCTCTGGGCAGCAGGACGCTGCGTTTTCTCTGGTGATGGAGAACCAAAGCCAGCAAGGCTACCACAAGGACAAAGATGACGGTGCTGCCGATGACGGCGTAGGTGATGCTAGGGTAGTAACGCAGGCGATAGTCCAGTGTCACAAAGTCCTGGCCAGGAGCTTCTGTGCAAGAGAGGAAGGAAATGAAGAGCAAACTAAGGATGCATAATGTAGGTGGATGAGAAAAAAAAAGGATTAGTGGTGCTGAGGGACTCAGAGGGGAATGGAGGAAGGGAGGATGTAGAGGAGGAGGAAGAGGGGAATTTAATTTAAGGAAGATGAGTTGTGGTGTTGGAGAGCCAAGGGAATGGAGAAGGGAGTAAAGGAGGCAGGCATGAATATCAAGCAGTAAATTGTTTTTAGGTTCATTTGGAAATGTATTCTATGTGATTCAACAGCGGCAGCCTCTCCTGGAGATGAGAGTGCTAAGCAATACGCATAAAGCAGTCAAACTCACCCGAAGAGCTCCAAGAGACAAAGAGAACAAATCAACCATGGTGCACCAGTGCAGAGGCTACTTCTAAAGCCTGGTTCATAAACAGGGACTCTTTAGTATGACAGAAAAAGAAAGGAGAGGGAAGCTAAATAATTCATAGTGAGGGCAAAACAGCTTATAGCATTTTTAGAAAAATGCAACTTGAAGATGAAAGCGGGCAGCGAAACACCAGGGGCCGTCACACTTTGCCATGTTTGTCCCAGGGAGATGCAGAGTTTGCAAACTACTCAAGAGTCCAGTGAACCTAATGTTCACAATGAGAGCTGGAGCCAAACACACAAGCGCAGAGCAGCCTACCTGCTGCATGAAATGAGGAAAAGGATGACAGTAATGCTACAGGGCACTGCAGCTTATTATTTTAGATAGGATGAGGAAGGGCCGCTTAAATATTTCCGCTGACTGATATTACAGTGTGAGAATTTCAATCAGGCGTCGGGATGGGGCTCATGTAAATGGTGTTTCAGCTTACCAGCTGACTGTACTGTTCTATTAAGGAGAGGCAGCAAGAGAGTGGAAAGAAATCTATTTATTACAGAGCTGCAGAAAGGATGTGCTGAGGAAAAATGACTATATCTAAGTATTTTACAGTTGCTATTTCACTTCAAATTACACTAATGCTAACTAAGGCTGTGAATATCAAACCTCAAAGTTCAAAATACTTTCCTCGTTCTCTGCTCAAGGTTTCCATTTGCTACTTAAAAGGCCATGTGCATTAAAGCCTAGGAAACTAACTTCTTCGTCCACAAGCCATCATGCAGACAGTTGAGGCTATTGCCCAGATAGCTTGCCAGGAAATGACCATTACAAGACATCTTAAGGTCAAATCAATAGTCTGAAAGTGCTTCTAACTGTAAGGATTAGATCCCCAGAAAGTGCAAGGTAAGGCAAGCCTTTTTGGAGCTTTTTGAAGTATTCTATGCTTATACAGACTTACAGGCTCTTGAGGGATATTGTGTTTAGTACAGAGTAGAGATCTTCTCCGCATTTATGAGGTAGAGGTACAGAGACCCAGAGAACAGAACCACAAAAAGCTCAAAGTCAACTAACGTGAGTCTTTCATAGTGATTATTATACCAGCTAAGATGCTTATGAAATGGAAGTCCACTTTCTGATTTCATCTGCATCAATTTACACACTACTAATATGCAAGGAAACAGGAACATATGTAAACCATCGGACTAACAAATGAAAGCTTTCCAGTTCAGTCCCAGGAGGATCTGCCACATCAAATATGTGGCGCTCCCTGCTGTGGTAACCTCTGGTGAATAAGTGAGCAGCTGAAAGTAAGGATGGAAATTCAAATCATGCTATGATTCCAATGTGTACACAAAGGGAAAGTTCTACATTTTTGGAGAGGGGACAGCTTGAAGCAGCAAAAAATTAGAGCCTGACAGATATTTAAGGAACCTGAAGGACATTTTTCAGGATTTTTAAGGCTGATATTGATACTGCACAGTTTAAAACCTTCACATTCAGGAACACTGGATGATATTTGTTAACTGATAAAATATAATATACATTTGGAGTTTGTATTTGTTTATTTAATCATTTACACGCATATTGGCCGATATTAACTATCTGTATCTGCTTTTATAATGCTGAAAAATGAAATTTAATTTAATTTAAAAAGTAAGGAAAAAATGTGAAAGTTCTGATGTTCCAGTCTCTGCAAACAATTTTACAACAATTTTCTTGTATGTTTTAATATAGGATCCAAAACAGGAGACATTTTTTAACTTCTATACTAGATTTGAATGTAAACTAAGCCTACTATTGAATTGTGTTTTTATATTTACTCTTTACTCTTAGACTGCTGAACACAGCCAAAGCTGCAGCTGTAAGAATAAAAACTAAAAATGCCTTTTAAGCATTAATTTAATAAAATACTAAATTATGATCCATCACAGTCCTTATCTTAAAGACAGAGCTGTCACACTGATAAATCTGTTAACTTATACAGTTTTCTTCCCCAAAAAAAGCTTTGACTAGGCTGGACTTTATCAAAGTAGCAGCTCTGTTCCAGTTCCAGTAATTGTGATTGGTCAAATGGTGCCAGCACCACCCCTTTCATGTGAACACTCAGAAGAAACCCTTATGAAATTAGGCTTCATAATAACTTAATAATAATACAGTTTTGTGTAGCTGCTTATCCTGATTCCTAATGTTAAGGTCAGTAAACCCAGATAATGGAAGGAAACCCAGAGTGTAATGAAATCACCTCATAGCACAAAGCGCTAGCTGCCTCAGCACATGGACACAATAAGTTTTGACTGATTGAAAGCAAGTACAAATCATCACTGTGCAACACACAATAAAGCATAACACTATGAGAAACATTTTTTACAACCAAATTTTATTCTGATTTAACTGCTACGTAACATTAAGATATATTTATGCCTCTAATCAGAAGAATTGTTTTGACAAACCAGCAACCTTCTGTCGAGACAGAAGATGGTTTTCAGCTTCCATTCTCTCTCTTCCAGACACCAAGCTGCAGGTTTCCTCTGCCTACCTGACCTTGAAGGCCCAGGGGAACCTCTGCAGTGTGTGCGTGTTTGTAAGTGTGCTCACACATACTGCTGAATTCCCATCAACCAGCCTGGCATACAGCCTATTTGTGAACCAGCGTGTATAGTCAGGGGCCCCATGCCTTAATTAAATCTAATCTAATTCAGATGCTCCACCTGCCTGCTACCCAACCAGACACCAGCAACTAAAACAAGCCCCCTCGACCCCTCCCTTGTGATTTTTAAATTGGCCAGTCCTTCACGCTACCAATTAATTATGAACTGGACTCAGTAGAGAAAGGCAAAAACAAAGAAGAATCATTTCCATAATTACCTATTTAAATTAAAAAAAAAAAAGGCGCAAATAAAGAGATCCCACCACTGCCAAACTATGCTGCCTATCGGGTTTCAGTGCAGCCTTCTGGGAGCAGAAAGAAACATACACAAAAGAAACTCATATTGCTGTAACATTAACAATGGGAGCCTATTTGGTGCATTAGCGGCAGAGGTCTGAAAGGCTGTTCAAATCACACAGGAGATAAAAAGACAGGGAGAAAAGAGGGTGAAGCAGAGACCCTCTCTGTCAGGGGGAGAGAGAGGGGGATGGATCCTGTGTGGCAGCCCCCCCACCTCCCACCCCATACTGTGTGCGTGATTGAGCCCTGCTGCCTATTCTGTATGGTTTAGTTGAAGTTATGGTACAAAGAATGGTGTCATCATCACATGCAGAGATAGGTGAGCAGGTCTCATCATCAAAATGGAATTTTTGATAAGCTCTGTAATGATGCTGGAGCAACACGATACAGCACTTCAATAAATATCTATAGTCAGTGCAACACGGTGGATCTGAAACCAAATTATTTGTAAAAATATTCTAATAAATGATATAAAATGAGACACAAGGTTATTATTTACGTGAATAAAAACATCTTGTCTGGGCTGGGCCTGTGGACTCTGCTGTGTGTTAACTTGCTGCCAGACTGAAGAGAGAGCGAGAAGGCACAGCTGGTATCTGTGCATCAATACTCCATTTACTCCATTTATTTTTGATGACAGTGACTCTGAGTCCCAGTCAAACTCCCATTCTTTACAGACACACAGTCACAGCACACGGGATATAATTATTTGCTTTGATCTGTAAAGCTTGCTATTATCTGCCCGTAAACCTAATTTCTGTGAGGAACAAGTTCACACATCTAGTGCAAAATCTAGTGCAGTCGTTTATTATATAGGATACTGCAAAGACTTTCGGCACCATAGACATTCAGATTTGTAAACATCCAGTGGCACAAGGTAGAAAACTACCTTATTTGTCTGTGTCTATATGTCATGTTGGGTCTTACACTCCACCTTTCTGGGAACTCCCAGGCCCTCCAAAGGCCTATCTCCCCTCACCACACTCCCTGCCGGTAACTGATGCCCTCAGGGGTTGGTGCGTTGGTGGTTCTTGGTGTCCGGGCTGGGCGCTCAGGTATGTACCAGCTCACTCCCGGTGACTACTTGGCGGTGCCTGGTGCCTGTTGCTCAGGCCTCATCCGGGGCAAAGGGGGCCCTCGGCCCTCCAGCCTCTGGGCCTGCGGCTCGGTTCACTCTGGCAGAGCTGGCTGCTGGCAGAGCCGGCTCCATGCCTGCTTCATGCCCTGGGGGACAAGGCTCTCTACATCCTCTAGCAGACCATTACATGGGGAAACCTTTTGAATACAAGCGTGCTGATCCACACAGGTGTGCACACGGGTGTTAATTTTTCATAGACATAAACTACACCTCTATTGGCTGCTATTTCCAAGCACATTGTGCGCTGTCGGTCCTGCTTGCTACACAACAACATTCAATATTTAGTATTTACTGCTGTTTACACTTAGCTAGATTAACGTGATGGTGTTGTGTTTAGTATGTTGCTCTGTTTTTTTTTTTGCTTGTTGTCTCTTCTTTTTCTCTCAACAGGTGACCCAGGAGATTTTATTTTCTCTTCTTTCTCTTTTTAAGTGCCCTTTCTCACGGTCCCTCTTCCCTTCTGTTTTTCTTTTCCTTCATTTTTCTTTCTCCCTTTCCTATCCCCCAGTCATGTCTGTCCCGTCTGTAACAACTGAAAATAAAATAAAATAAATAATAACAACAAAGGTCGATCAAATGGACCAATACGGCAAGGCCGTGATGATCCATTTGGCAAAGTAAATCCATTGGGTATCCTTGTTGGTCTTCAGACAACAATTCTGACGGCTAAAGAACCAAATGGGACAGGCAAAAAAAAAAAAAAGGTAGAAAACTACCAGGAACTCCTGGGAACTGATGTAAAGTTCACATTTCTGGCAGTTTGAGGTAGCTTAACCGTGCCGAATGAATTCTTCAACATGACTAAAACTACAGTCGTATAGCCCTGCAATCCCATCACTGCATCACTCTTTGATTACTAAAAGACACACAATCAACAGAGATAGTAAACCTGCATAACTACAAGACCACTGAAAACCCTGTGAAAGTGAACCAGGAGGACTGCTACCGTTTTAAAGACACGGGTTGGTTTCACCAAACACTGATACTACAATTTCTGCAACTTGTTAATTGATGAATAAAACATGTCATCATAGTAGCAATCGCAACACATTTCTTTCTTTACTCGTCGTGAATGTCCTATTAACCTTCTCCAATAGCTTTGTCAAGGAACTCTAGCAGGACATTCCATTTGACCTAAATGTCATGATCAAAGCTCAACATCAAAGATCACTACAAGCTTTCCTGTCTTGTCAAACTAGACATGAAAGGCTTGAATACTTTCGTGCTGTTGAGCAACAGCAAAGCCGCTTGGCCACGTTTGACTTCATGATTCCAAAGTGAAAGGATTTCTCATCTTATTTAATTGACAACCATTACAAAAACTACACTTTTAAAATCCTGCTTTTTCACAATTTACAAAGTTGGAGCTTATGAGTGATTCCCAACCAGGAGTACTAACCCACAAAGTAATTCTATAGCTGTCAATGGTTTTAACAAAATAATTGGCTACAATGAAATAATATTACAAAAAAACAACAACACCATACTGAGTGGATAATTGGTTAGGATAAAAATGGTAAAAGTAATAAGTGCATTGTAGTATATTTACTCAGAATAATCCCCTTCATATGGCAGCATGTTGAAAGGGGCTGCACTTTTGTTCTGCATTAATACCCTCTCTCTGCAGTGCTCCCAGCGCCACTGGCACCTCTTACACTGCATCGACACTGCGTTTATAAACTCGTAAAGCTTCCATATGTGGAGGCTTGGGGAGAGGGGCGAGGTGTAGCCTTTCAAAGCCCCTCTAATCACATCAGAGTGCCTTCTCCCCACATCTCTCCACCTCACACTCCCCTCTCGCCTACACTCAACTACCTCTAGTGCCTTTTGTTTTCCCATCTTTTTCTTCTTGTCTATTGTCTGCCTCCCCCTGCATGGTGCTCCCTCCTCTCCTCTCCTCTCCTCTCCTCGTCTCTTTACTTGGTGTTTTCTTGCTGGTCATGCTGGTAATTTACTGTCATGGATATTTAATGTACTTTGCCATTCTGATACACCAAGCTTGAGAATAAATTAAGCAAAATTGTTATAAATAGCTAAAGGGATCATTTAAAAAAAAAGAAAAACAAACAAACAAACCCCCTCATACACCTCCCATCCTTATCTCACTTTTTCTCTCCAAATTTTTACTACTTACTTTTCAGCAGTTCATTATATCCCACCTCTATTGATCTTATTACCTCTGCATGAGAGAGAAGATTTAAAGGAGCGCACAGAGGTCACAGGCGGTTGTTAAAAGAGGACACAGAAAGAAACATGTCCAAAAGGGAGAGGGAAGAGAGAGTATCTTTTGAAGCTTTATGCACACAGCTTTGCCAAACTGAACTCCACCTAAAATCTATTAAATGAGATACGAGTCATACAGACCCCCTGCTGTATGCCTTCAGTACCAGGAACACACTCCTTTTGTCTGCATCTCTTTGTGTCATCCTTTCTAAACCTTGCTAACAGTTTTTATTTTTTGACATCTTCCCTTTTTCCTATTTTTGTGTGAATTAGAAAGGACTAAAACAAGAATGGGAGCTGTCAGGAATTCAGCCTTGATCAAGCGAGGTCCTACTAGGTAAAAATAGCTAAATGATAGGCTTGCACTCAAACTGTGCAATTCTTAACTGGTACCTTTTATTTAAAACAACAATTTGGCCGATAGCTCATACTATTTTTTTTCCCTGATTTCATTTTTGTTCTTGACATTTTCCTACTCTGTATCATAAAAAAAAGACATCTTGAGTCTGAAAATTACAGTTTGACAGAATTTCAGGTCGTCGAACCTTATTCCATAATTTACTGAAACGTGCAAAAGTAAATGGAAATATAGTATACAAGACAAAAACTAAGTTGTACAAATCTATAAAGCTTAAGAACCTTAATTTGTCAGCACAACCTAAACTTTCTAATGTAAGCTTTCTTGTAATTTCTTTAAGCAGGCTTCAGGAATAGTTCTCCAGGCTTCTCAAAGGACATTCAAAGCTCTTCTTTGGATGTCTGCTGCTTTTTGTTCTGCTGTCTGTTGAGCCACACTGCTTCAGTAATGTTGAGGTCCAGACTCTGGGGAGGCCAATCCATGACTGATAGTGTTTTTCTATCCAGGTATGCTTTGACTGCACTGGCAGTGTGTTTGGGATCGTTGTCATTAAGAAAGATTAAGACATTGCCAATCAGACAATTTACAAATGGTATTACATCAAATTATTGGATTAAAATCTGATGGTGCTTTTCTGTGTTGATAATTCAACAAGATCCCCAAATCATGACAGAGCCTCTACCGTGTTTTACAGATGGCTGAAGACACACACTGTTGTACCTCACTCCTGATTTTCATCGTACATACTGACAGTCGCTCTTTAAAAAAGAAGGATGACCTGGACAAGAACTATCCAAAGAACAACTCAAGTTCAAAACCACAAAAATGAAAAAACATCTGGTTCCTTGAAAGGAGAATACAAAGAAATTAGGTGTAGCTGAAGACTGTAGCTGATGAAACGCTGAAGATAAAGCAGTTTAGAAATAAAAAAAATATAGCAACAACATGATGAATTTAGCAGAATACATTAAGCACTCAGAAAGTTGATGTTTTCTGATAATATATCAGTACTATACAGTAAGATTTTGTTACCTACCAATCAGACAGAACCAAACGATGTGTGTACACTCATATTTTGGTCAATAGTCATTGGAAAGCACTTTCTACTAAGATTCACATGATAATGTAGGACAGCCTGTAGGCAATCAGAGATTAAGCTTCGACATCAACATATGCCTTAACTGAAATTAAAAACAAAAATTCACTGAGGAACTGCCTCAAAGCACATGAGACAGAATACTGGTTAAAATATAGTACATGTCCACAAACACAGAAAACTGTATGCAGCTACTGAAGCAAAGTGAGGGCCGATGTTAGTGCACAATAGGCTATTGAGAGTGCAGTGATTAAAACAAGCTCCAAAGCACTCTTTTGATCAACGGCTGACATGCCGCTGGGTTGCTGAGATACAAGCATTTTTTTTTTTTTTTTAAATGGAGCCCATTCCTTTGGCTACTTGCCAATGAATATGCTAACTAGCCACTGTCAGAATACACTTATCCGAAGATGAACGAGCAAAAGAAAAATAAAAAAAAATTAAAAAAAATCGGCCTAATAAAAGACTCCACATATCTTAATTGCCACACTTAAAACGCCTCTGAATAAAGGGAATGAAGATATTTCCTCCCTCTGGCTCATTCCTGAGGGATAAGATAGGGGCTGCACAGATGTTCTGTACTTTCCCCATGCACAGAAGACTCATTTCGCATTCACAAAGTCTCAAATTTAAAAAGCGCTCAAAGTAGGGTGGGGTGGAGGCTGTGTGTGCGTGGGGGGATGGGTAATCATCCTCCACTTTCTGCATTCCAGGTTTGCTTCAACCCCCGGAGTGCGCCTGCCTTCAAATGCTAGAGCTGATATAGGAAAGTCGCCGCTGTAGCCTATATTAGATATAGTAACTTTGTCTGATGCTGATTATGGGTACGAGGTTTCTGGCTGATTTGGAATTTCTCCTGCCACCGTTGCAAAAGCGGAGTGATAAAATAAGGTGTGCAATGGATGAAATGCCTACCATCATGTATTAGCACACTGGCGAGCAAAGGGAACAAGAGTGCACAACAACGGAGAAGAGAACCACTAGGTGTCAGGCTGTTCACATGTTTACACATGCACGGTGCAACGTTTAGTATTAGGCGGGCATCCAGGGTAAGGAGAGGGCGTGCATTGGGTTTGCAGAGTGTGACGAGGAAGCCATGCCATCTGGCTTCAAACACACCCACAAACAGATACACACGCGTGGCATTAAGACCCGGTCCATTGAATACAGCGTGAACATTAGTCAGGAACGTACATTCCTGAGCAGAACTTGCTGAAAGTTTAGCAGAAATAAAGTTCAAACATTTTCACGCGCACACCCACGTATTCACAGACAGACTGCTCTCAGATCCTCATACGAGTGAAAACAGCAGTACAAACAAAATTCCATAAATCCTTTCATCCTTGTCCAGAGCGTGTTAACTAAACCCACGCCACATGGTGATTAAAAAAAAAAAAAAAAAAGTGGGGTGTGCGGGGAAGATACTACAAACCACAACTTCTTTGGTTCATTAATGCCTTTATTCTCTGTAGACGAGACTATCAGCAGAACGGAGTCTAGAGGGTGAAAAAAGCCCAAACTCTTAAAGTGATGGTTACAGTTTCAATGAGCACAGCTACAAAAAAAGGGGGGGGGGGGGGGGGGGGGGGGGATTAGAAAAGTACTTTCACTGTCTTTTGGAACATGTTTACACCTGCAGATAAACTGAAATCTGCATGTAGAATACAACACAATTGCCACACTTGGATTTAATACTAGCAATCTATCCTTCTCGTTGGCATTCTGCCTGCATTGTGATTTAGCTGATTTTTTTCCTTTAATTTTTCATGTACACTATGTAAAGAAGGAGAGTAGGTGTGAGGGTGGGAGGCTTATCCGTTGTCAACAAAAACACGCAGCAGAGGTAGCAACACTAGATTCTTTTTATTTACGGGAGAATGAGTATGTGCCAGTTGTTGACTTTGGAGATGAGAGCTTTAGCAGCAGAGCAGACATTTGTAGTGGTTTTATTTCGATCTCTTCACACCATCTAATGCAATCCAATCATTCTGAAATTCAGATCAACTCCAGCAGGAGTCTGGCTGTTTCTCTCACATGCTGATAGTGTTAGTGTAGCAGATAGCGTGTTAGCACCTCACTAACACAATCCCCTTTATCTACTGCAGATAGGACACCCAGATACACATCAAAGTTTTGAGTTCCCCTCATAAATGGGACCCATGCCTCACATCTATCCCAGCTCATGTTTTCGGCACTGCACTCGAGACGTATGGTGTTTGCTTGTGTGTTGTGTCTTACAGATGAGACGCGTCCACTCAGGCAGCACTGATAAATGGCTTTTGGTACAGGCAAAGAAACTGTGAAACACTAAGGGATATTTCATCTGGAAGATACTTAAGAAACATGTGATGCCTTTTACTCCTTCTTTGAGCAAAGTCTGTAAGATCCAATACTTTCAATGAGAGAACATTAGTAAGTGAATTTGAAGCAAATGAAACAGTGATTTCTGACCTACTCCCATTGCCAAAGCCTTCTGAACAACTGCCTACATGCAAATAATTTCAGGCTGGCAGTATTTTCAACCAAAGAACAACAGCTCGATTTATTTCAGTCTGCTCTAAACACGCGTAACTTGTGCAGATCAAAATACAGCACAAGTGGTTGCTTTTAAAATTGCACTAGAGTGTTTGAACCCTGGCACTTTCAAATTAATTTAAACCCCTGCTCTCTCAAAATATTAGGGTTATGCACCCAATACTTCAGCATCTGAGCCTCCTTACTGTTCTCTGTGCATTACTCTTTTATAAACTTTTACTGCCAACAAACATCCTCCTGGTGGGATATAAAAAATTGATTGAAAGCTGCTCTGTAAGCCAAGCTAGGAAGCAAAGCATGTTAACTGCTCTGCAACAGTGCCGTTCCAGATCCCTTTGGCATCCTAAAATTAAT